>NC_140522.1:2209638-2636111 GCF_964339955.1 Pipistrellus hanaki
ATAGAGCGTCGGTCTATGGACTGAAAGGTCCCGGGTTCGATTCCGGTCAAGGGCATGGACCTTGGTTGTGGGCACATCCCCCGTAGGGGGTGTGCAAGAGGCAGCTGGTCGATGTTTCTCTCTCATCGACGTTTCTAGCTCTCTATCCCTCTCCTTTCCTCTCAGTAAAAAATTAATAAAATATATTTTTAAAAAGGGAAAAGAAAGAAATCCGCTTTGATGGACCAGGATGGAAAAGGTCTGGTCGGGACTGGACTCTCTTTGGGCCCAAGAGAGACCTCCTGGTAGCAGTAACAGCTACGAACCACAAGAGGGCGACACTGTCACAGGGTCCCAGCACTCTGAGCCCTCTGCCAATACAATAGGCCAAGAGTTTGTCCAAAAAGAGTCTCTCTTGTGTGTGTTCCAGGGTTTTTCAGGAAAACCACACCCGGCACCAGGCCTAGGAGTCTGGGCGCTGCACAAAGGAAGTGCAGGGAGGAGCAAGAATAAGACGGGCAGAGAAATGGATTTGGAAAGAAGTGTGAGCGTTTCCATGGTCTTACTAGTCCCCCGCGGGAGGAACACGCGTGGGCCCGTTTCCACTCCCGTTAAACAGGAGCCATTGCACCTCAGAAGCCCTCACGTCGGATCTATGGTCGCGGGGACCAATATGCTGCTCATCGTTTTAGCGCTTCTACTTGGGGGGCATTGGGGCTTACTGAGGAGACTCAGATAGATAAAATGTTCACATAATGAAAAAAAAAAAGTCAGATGGAAAGTCTAATTCACCCATTGGGAAACCTCGCTAACGTCTTTTCCAAATGACCCCCTAACGGTTTCATTTTTATTTCCTGTGCATCCGTGTCATGTTTTGTTATAAAGATACCAGCGAACATCTGCTTTCTGTCCCGCACCCTGCAGTATCCTTTTCCTCCCACCAAAGGGCGCGCTTCTCGCTCACTGGTGTATGCCTGCAGGTGTTTTTCTTTGAAGGATGCTCCCTCAGTTATTTCTCTCTTCCTCTATAAACGGACACGTGGACCTAATCTTTTACTGTCGCCAACAACGTAGCAAAGGACAAGTAGCCTTGTCTGCGTGTCATTTTGTGCTGGTAAGACTAGAGGGAAATTTCCAGAATTGGGATGGCTGGGACCAAGGTAAATTCCCTTGTTGATGGTCCTATTCCCGGTCAGGGTACATGCGGGCTCCATCCCCAATAGGGGGCCTGCAGGAGGCAGCTGGTCAATGATTCTCATCACTGATGTTTCTCTTCCTACCTCTCTGAAATCAATGCAAGGATGCGTTTTAAAAAATAAACGCATTTTAAACACATGGAAGAACAAAGTACCTTGAAATGCTATGTTGTGAGCTACAGTGCATGTGTGTGTGTGTGTGTGCAGTGTGACAGATGGCTTATTCAACTGCTATCCGAGTTCGTGTTGCCAGCGTGTAATGGGCGGTGGGCTCTCATTTCAGTTCCTAGCATGTTGCTGTTCTGTGGTCCCTTTCTAGCCTGGCTGGTCGCTTTAACCAGCATGCGCTACCTCACTCGCCTAGAACCTTAGTTATTTCAGCCAACAACCGCTCACTACCGCTGCTCCAGTGCTGTTTGCAAAAAGGTAGCATCCAGAACTCTGTGCCTGCCCATGGGAGACTGTGATTGGCCCAGGTTCGACCCTTTTTGTTTAATCCTCACCTGAAGACATTTTCCCATTGGTTTTTATTTATTTTTAATTTTTTGATTTCAGAGAGGAGGAGAGGGAGACAGATACAAACATCAATGATGAGAATCATTGATTGGCTGCTTCCTGCACGCCCCTTACCGGGAGCTGAGCCTGAAAAGCGGGCATGTGCCCTTGGCTGGACTCTAACCTGGGACCCGTTAGTCTACAGGTGGATGCTCTATCCACTGAGCCAAACCAGCGAGGGCGCCATTGGTTTTTAAGAGGGGCGGGGGGGGGGGGGGGAGAGAGAGAAAAACAACAAATGCTTGCCTCTTGCATTCCCCCAATCCAGGGCCGGGGATCGAGCCTACAACTGAGGTATGTGCCCTTGACCGGAATCGAACCTGGGCTCCTCCAGTCCAAGGACTGATGCTCTACCCACTGAGCAACACCAGCCAGGGCCCCAGTTTGTCCTTCTTCCAGCCCTACCCCTGCTGTAGCCTCAAGGTGGAGTGCATCACCGGGCCTCTGACCTGGGGCGGCCCCGGGGGCTTGCTCTGGTCAATGGCAAGAGGCACTGTGTCCACGGGGCTCACAGGCCTGAGAACCCAGTCATTCGCTCCGTGCCTGGGCGTCACCGTGCTTGAGCAGGAGAAAGGAAGAGCTGAGAGCAAACAGCGGCTGCCGTTCACACGTTTATTAACGTTTATTAACATTTATTAACGTTTAAACATCCAAACGTTGTACAGATGGAGGCCCCCGCGGGCCCAGCTTAAAGGCGCACACACACCCGCTGCGCGCACAGCCAGGCAGCAGGCAGCGGTCTCTGTTCCGCTGTGAGGACCAGGCGGGGAGAGCTCAGAATGTGAATTGGAAACGACTGCAGCCACCGGAGCCTTCAGCGAAGCTGGACGCCGACATTCCACGTTCAAGGCAGGACCTTGTCCCCGGCGGCCGGGCCTCCGCCCCGTGGACACTCAGGAGCCGCTGGCGACCGTGTCTTCCTCCATCTGCTCCTCCCGCCGCTGCCGGGGCCTGAGGAGACACAAAGCCGGGGGGGCCACAGGGTTTCAGGGACGGAGCTGCTCGGGGTGAGTGCCGCTGAGGCCCTGGACGGCCAGCCCCGGACAGGGCACCCCCAGCAGCCCCTGCCCCGAGGCGCTCCGGTCAGGGACCAGCTGCCACTGGCAGGGCCCGAAAGAAGATGGCAAAGGCGTGTTTCATGACGAGCATCCTTAGGCGAGACCTTAGCTCCGACCTCACAACCCCCAGGGCCAGGCCAGCCCGTGAGAACCACCGTGTGAACGGCCCACTCGCCTTCAGCTCCACTCCAACAGCCCTCCCAGCGGCCAGCGAGGGGCCCGGCCACAGTCTAGCCCAGTGGTCGGCAAACTCATTAGTCAACAGAGCGGCAAACTGCGGCTCAGGAGCCACCGTTTGCTGACCACTGTTCTAGCCAACCTGGCAGCATGCACCGCTGTGAGTTTCCGCTTGACACCCCGTGCCCAGCCCGCCCCAGAGCTGGCACTCAGGCACCAGAGGACCCAGTGCCAAGTGCTGCCTGTAAGCACCTTCCTCAGTCCTCCCACAGGCCTTGGAGCCCTGGCCAGTGTGGCTCAGTGGCTAGAGCGTCGGTCTGTGGAGTGGGGCCCCTGAGTTCAATTCCGGTCAGGGACATGACCTTAGTTGCAGGCTCCATCCCCCGCCCCGGCCCTGGTCAGGGCTCCTGGGGAAGGCAACCAACTGACAGATCTCTCTCACATCAATGTTTCTCTCTCTTTCCCCCTCCTCTCTCTCTAAAAACCAATGGAAAGATATCCTCCGGTGAGATTAACAACAAAGCAAAACAAAACCACACCAGCACCCTTTGAGGCTGGCACTGTTACCACCCCAGGTTTGAGGAGGAGGAGGATTCAAGGCTAAGTGGGGACTCAGAGACTCACTGAGGGCAGAGCTGGGAGGCTTAGACCTGGGCCTCGCACCCGTGTTCCAACCACTAAGCCACCCTGCACACACAGCGGTCAAGTCCACCGTGCCCTCTCGTGTTTGGTTTCAATCCATGGCTATGAAATACCGTTTGTATTAACGTCTCCACAGAAAATTCCCAGGGGCCCGGCCGGTGTGGCTCAGTGGTTGAGCATCTACCTAGGAACCAGGAGGTCAGGGGTTGATACCCAAGTAGGACACATGTCCGAGTTACAGGCTCCATCCCCAGTGTGGGGCCTGTAGGAGGCAGCCGGTCCATGATTCTCTCATTGTGGATGTTTCTCTCCCTTCTTCTCTGAAACCAATAAACACACACACACACACACACACACACACACACACACACAGATATATAAAACAGAGAAAGGGATAGAGAGTTAGAAACATCAATCAGCTGCCTCCTGCGCGCCTCCCCCCCACTGGGGATGTGCCCGCAACCAAGGTACATGCCCTTGACCGGAATCGAACCATGGACCCTTCAGTCTGCAGGCCGATGCTCTATCCACTGAGCCACACCGGTCTCAGCAGCAATATTGTTTTTAAAGGGGGCACTTTTCTTCCTTTTTTTTAACGGAGGTTAAAACTAAATTAGAAAACTAAATTAGAAGATTTGTAAGTTTTTAAGAAAAGATACTATAGATATTTAAAATATTAAACCTTTTCCAGTTCCAGTTCCGTTCAGCACCCCTTTGTCCTCACCGGCTGGTCAGGGCGAGGCCGGGCAGGGAGTTGCTGTAAAGGACTCGCCGTCACCGGGTCGTCTCCTCCCTCAGGGAGGTCAGCGGCTTGAGCGACGCCAGCGGGTGCAGGTCACCCTGTGGGAGGAGAGCGGACCCCGCTGAGACCCTTCCACTGCGGCTGCCCCGGAGCGAGGCCCCCCGGTCCTGTCCTCCCGCTCCGGCTCCTGATCGGCTTCTAGCGAACAAGCGGACCAAACCCCGAGCTTCCGCACTACCCCCTCGGCCCTGACGGCTCCTGTACCCTCAGCGGCGCTGCCTTAAAAAGCCCGTTATACACACAGCGGGCTGGTGTGAGGGCTGCAGTGGCTCAGGCCCTGCGGTGGAGGTGACACTGGTCACTTTAAACTCGGACAGATGTGGACAGACAGCGGTGGTGCAGGCCAGAGGGAGGGGCGGCTGGTGGAGGTGGGAGAGGCGGGACACTCACCATGTCCTGTTGTTGTTCTGCAAGAGGGTCTTCAGTCTCCTCAGCAGGGGAAGCGTCCAGTTTGCAGATTTTATTGTCATGAAAATCAATGGCATCGAACTGGTGTAAGGTTTCACCCAGATTCTCAGTGTCGGGGCTTTACATCCTGTGACAGAGGGGAAAGCCCACGGGAGGACTGACAGGACTGAAAGGCACTGAGGCCCATCGGCAGAACTTCCCGGTCATTTGCCGCCAGGCTGGCATTCATTCAGAAAGTGTTTACCAAAGCCCGGCCGGTGTGGCTCAGTGGTTGAGCATCCGCCTGTCAATCAGGAAGTCAAGGTTCCATTCCCTGACTTGTCTAACTCAGGACAATGATGGCGTGGACACCAGGAGGTAAGATGGGAGCCCAGCCCGGGTTCAAGTGCTCCCCAAGTCCACGCTACAGACTCCAGAGACGGTGGCCATCTCCCTGGGCCGGGGCTGGGAGAGTGGATATCAGCCTTGAATGGAATCTTTCCCTAAGATTCTTAATTTCAGCCCCAGCCGGTCTGGCTCATTGGCTAGAGCAGCAGCCTGCAGAATGTATGGTCCTGGGTTCGATTCCGGTCAAAGGCATGAACCTCAGTTGCAGGCTCGGTCCCTGTTGTGGGAGGCAACCAGTCGATGTGTCTACCTGGCACATCCAGGTTTCTGTCTGTCTGTCTCTCCTCTCCCTTCCGCTCTCCCTAAGAATTAGTGGAAAAATATCCTCGGGTGAGGATTAACCAAAAAAAGGGGGGGGGGGGGGTGACGAGGACGACAACTTAATTTCATAAAAATAAAAGCACTCGGGCCTTGGCTACATGTCCCCGTGTTCATCTTACCTCCCGGCGTCCAGCGCCACCATCGCCCCGAGTTGGACAAGTCAGGGAGAAGCGGGGGGAATTGTTCGCGGAGACTCACCACCGTGCGTGAACCTTTAACCTCCGGTTAATTAAAGTTTAAACAAACGCAATTCCAGAGATGTCCACAAGGCGGCGCGCTCAGTGGTCAGCGCGCCCACCCATGCAGGAAGGGTCAGGGGTTCGATCCTGTGCTGTGGTCACAACTAACTGATGTGTCTCTCTTTGAAGTTTCTCCCTCTCCCCCTCTCCCTCTCTCTAAAAAAAGAAAAGCACCCGCACGTGCCCGGTCCCCACTCTGACGCCATCGCTCAGCGTGTTTCCTGAGAACCAGCCGCTCGCTCGGCGCTGGGGTCACGCCCCCGAGTCCAGGCGGATCAGACCGAGACACGGCGCCCCGAGGCCGCACCGAACACGGGCCCACGGGTCCGAGTCGGGAAGCGATCCCAGTCTCGCCCCCAAGCCGCCGGCCGGGCCAGGAGCCCGCGGGATGGTCCCCGCCCCGCCGGCCAGACCCGCCCGGGACGGGGCCCACTGCGGCGCCCCCGAGGCCGGCCGCCCGCTGCCCGCGCTCACCCCGCAGCCCGGCTCGCGGCCTCGCACGGCCTCGGTGCCCCGCGCCGCCCGCTCCATCCGCTCCGCCGGCAGCTTCCCCATCCCGCCGCCTCCCTCCTCCCGCCGCGGCGCGCGGGGCCTCCGCCACACAGTCCCCTCGGCGGGCCTCAGGCGCCGCTCCAGACACACCTCCCGGCGTGCCCCGCGCCGGGAAACGACGTACTTTCCAGCGTGACTGACCTGCTTCTGACACACTTCCCAACTAGCCACGCGCTCAGCGCAAGACACATCTCCCGAAATGCCTCGGCACGCCTCTGACACACTTCCGGTAGGGGCTAGATACACTTCCGGTAGGGGCTAGACGCACCTCCCAGCATGCACAGCGACTGACGCAAGACGTACCTCACGGCATTTCCGGTTCTCGACACACCTCCCGGCATGCCCCACGCTGCCCCCGACACACTTCCGGGAATGCCCCGTTTCCGCTAGACACACTTCCCAGCTTGCACTACGCTCATTCCCAACTACAAGTCCCAGCGTGCCTTGCACTCGCCAGCAGGCGGCGTTAATTGATTTGGCCAATACACTATACGGTCGAGCCGCTAGGCGTCCCGGCCTATCAATGGAAGAGCTAGGCTCACGTTCTTTTGCAGGTCGGAGGTCCTGGGCGCCTTGGCTACGTCCCCGGCTCTGGTTGCGTTCCGGGGGGCGTCTCTGGAGCCTGGAGGGTCCCTGATTCCAGACATTAGTATCCGCCGGTTCAGCAAAGTGTGAAAGCGCTCAAGTCTGTGACAGGTTCCAGGAGGGGGCCCGGGAGGGCTGAAGACTCCATGCAAAGGGCGCCTCTCACAAAAAGGGGGTGTTATCAGGGTCTCTGCCGCCTGCTAAGGGCATTCCTGGAACAACAGGCCACATTGCAATCTGTAGTTTGGCTTTGGGATGGCTTAAAAAAAAAAAAAAAAAAAAAAAAAGATTAAACGACGCAATTCCAGATGTGTCCACAAGACGGCGACACAACACCAAAAAAGTTTTTTTTTCTTTTTTTTTCTTTTTCTATATGTTATGGATCTCAGAGGGGAAGGGAGAGGGAGAGAGAAAAAAACACCAATGATTAGAGAAAACCTTCCATGGGCTGCCTCCTGCACATCCCACTTTGGGGATGGAACAGCCACCACTGCGTTTTTCTCTGAAAGAAAAATCCATTTTCATTTATTTTAGCGACAGGAACACACATCCACGGTGAGAATCGGCTGCCTCCTGCACCTCCACACCAGGCATGACGGCCCCAACCCGGGCATTGAACCAGGAATCAGATTAGAGACCTTCCGGTTCAACCATTGAGCCACACTGCCCGGACGCACACAGGTGTAATCGTTGTGCCCGGGAGGAAAAGACTGCTTGGCTGGGGGCTGTTAACTCTGATAATTCAGGGTTAGTTAACACTGCATTAACTTAGCGCTCACACTGCATTTGCATGGGTCTGATCCACCCCTGTGGAGGGGGGTCGCCCTAGCGCCCCATATCTTGGGGTTCGGATGTCTGGGGCGCCTTGGCTTCGTGCCCGGTTCTGGTTGCGTTCTGGGGGGCATCTCTGCAGCCTGGAGGGTCCCCGATTCCAGACATTAATATCCGCCGCTTCAGCAAAGTGTTAAAGCGCTCGGGTCTGTGACAGGTTCCAGGAGGGGGACCGGGAGGTGAAGACTCCATGCAAAGGGCGCCTCTCCCGGGAAGGGGGTGTCAGCGGGGTCTCTGGCCGCCTGCCGAGGGCGTTCCTGGGACAACGGGCCACATGGCCATCCTGTCATAGGCCTGGACGGCAGGCACCCATCAGAGTGAACCCCCGATGCTGATGGTTGCACAGGAGAAGGCCCTGGTTTATAGGAAATTGCCCCTGGTATTTCAGAGAAAAAAATTATAACATTTTCGGGGTCACAGGGCATCACACGGGGGATTTCAGGTTGCTCGTGAAGAGAGGTCTCTGTGCTGTACTTGTCACTTTACTGTAGTTTTGCTTTGGGATGGCTTAAAAAAAAAAAAAAGTTTAAATGATGCAATACCAGATGTGTCCACAAGACGGCGACATAACATCCCAAAAGTGGTCTTACCAGGAATATCGATTAATAACTGGGATTTCTTTTCGCCATTACTACAGTTATTAGTAATGAAGTAAAACTTCCCATAAATGCTCTTTTTTTGGCATTAAACTCGACATTTTTAGGCATTAAAATATCTATAATGTTAACGTCTTCAGAAAATATGAAGTTTTGAAGCTTGTTATTCAAAACAGCATATGTATCAAATCGCATATATATCCATATATGTGCACTTGCCATTTTGCTTGCCAGGCTTTAAGAATTTTTTTTATTTTTATTTTTAATAAGTTATGGATCTCAGAGGGGAGGGGAGAGGTGGGGAGAGAGAGAAAAAAACACCAATGATTAGAGAAAACCTTCCATCGGCTGCCTCCTGCACGCCCCACTCTGGGGATGGAGCTCACAACCCAGCTTGTGCCCTGACCAGGAATGGCACCGCACGACCTCTTGATTCATAGGTCGAAGCTCAACCACTGAGCCACACTGGCCTGAGGGCACGCGATGGCTTTAATAGCCTCCTTTGCAGTCACAGTTCTAAAGAACAGAGACAAAGGTACTTTTGCTTGAAAGTTGGAGGTGAACTTACCAGGCACTTGAGACTCCGGGGCCTCAGGGAGGGACTCAGCTCTGGAACCCTCACCCCCAGCCTGTGACTCTGCAGCCACGGTCAGGCGGCCCCAGGACAGGATCCTCCCGAGACACTAATTTCTCTGCCTCCTGAAGTGCCTCCTCCCAGGCCTCCTGCGGCTGCCCCCTCACCTGACAGGCTGTCCCCACCCGCAGCCCCGCAAGCTGGCACAGCCGCCCCTGCGTTTCCCTTTAAAAGAAAATGACACGTTTTCGTTGGTTTCAGGGACAGGGATTTGCATCCAGGGTGAGAACTGGCTGCCTCCTGCACCTCCACACCAGGGTTAGATCCCTCAACCCGGGGAATCGAACCAGGAATCAGATCGGAGACCTCCTGGTTCCTAGGCGGAAGCTCAACCACTGAGCCACACTGCAGGGGCGCAGCCAGGTGCAATCGCTGTGCCCGGGAGAGAAAGACTGCTTGGCTGTGGGCTGTTAACTGTTAACTCAGGGTTCCCACCGCATTAACTTAGCGCTCACACTGCATTTGCATGGGAATGATCCACCCCTGTGGAGGGGGGTCACCCTAGCGCCCCATCTCTTGGGGTTCAGAGGTCCGGGGCGCCTTGGCTCCGTGCCCGGTTCTGGTTGCGTTCTGGGGGCGTCTCTGCAGCCTGGAGGGTCCCCGATTCCAGACATTAGTATCCGCCAATTCAGCAAAGTGTTAAAGCGCTCGGGTCTGTGACAGGTTCCAGGAGGGGGGCCGAGGGGTGAAGACTCCATGCAAAGGGCGCCTCTCCCAGGAAGGCGGTGTCAGCGGGGTCTCTGGCCGCCTGCCGAGGGCGTTCCTGGGACAACGGGCCACATGGCCATCCCGTCAGAGGACTGGACGGCAGACACATCAGCGTGAACACCCGATGCTGATGGCTGAGCAGGAGAAGGCCCTGGTTTATGGGAAATTGCCCCTGGTGTTTGGAGAAAAACAATTATAATATGTGCGGGGTCACAGGGCATCACACGGGTAATTTCAGGTTGCTAGTGAACTCTGCTGTACTTGTCACTTTGCCTTAGTTTTGCTTTCGGATGGCTTAAAAAAAAAAATTTAAACCAACGGTGCAATTCCAGAAGTGTCCACAAGACGGCGACAAAACATCACAAAAGTGGTCTTACCAGGTATAACAATAACGGTTGTTTTTCCCCCCATAACTGCAGTTATTAGTAATGAAGTAAAACTTCCCGCAAATGCTTTTTTTTTTTTGCATTAAGCTCGACATTTTTAGGCATTAAAATATCTATAGTGTTAACGCCTTCAGAAAATATGACATGAAGTTTTGAAGATTGTTTATTCAAAATAGCATATGTATCAAGTTTGTAGTTTCCATTTTGCTTACCGGGCTTTAAGAAGTTTTTTTCTATTTTTATTTTTAATATGTTATAGATCTCAGAGGGCAGGGAGAGAGAGACAGAGAGAGAGAGAGAGAAAAACAGCAATGATTAGAGAAAACCTTCCATCGGCTGCCTCCTGCACACCTCACTCTGGGGATGGAGCCCACAACCTGACATGTGCCCTGACCGGGAATGGAACCGCATGACCTCCTGCTTCATAGGTAGATGCTCAACCACTGAGCCACACTGCCCGGGCGCACACAGGTGCAATCGCTGTGCCCGGGAGAGAAAGACTCCTTGGCTGTGGGCTGTTAACTCTGTTAACCCAGGGTTAACACTGCATAACTTAGCGCTCACACTGCATTTGGATGGGTCTGATCCACCCCTGCGGAGGGGGGTCACCCTAGCGCCCCATCTCTTGGGGTTCAGAGGTCCGGGGCGCCTTGGCTCCGTGCCCGGTTCTGGTTGCGTTCTGGGGGGCGTCTCTGCAGCCTGGAGGGTCCCCGATTCCAGACATTAGTATCCGCCGCTTCAGCAAAGTGTGAAAGCGCTCAGGTCTGTGACAGGTTTCAGGAGGGGGACCGAGGGGTGAAGACTCCATGCAAAGGGCGCCTCTCCCGGGAAGGGGTGTCAGCGGGGTCTCTGGCCGCCTGCTGAGGGCGTTCCTGGGACAACGGGCCACATGGCCATCCGGTCAGAGGCCTGGACGGCAGACACGCATCAGCGTGAACACCCCGATGCTGATGGCTGTGCAGGAGGAGGCCCTGGTTTATAGGAAATTGCCACTGGTATTTGGGAGAAAAAAATTATAACATTTTCGGGGTCACGGGGCATCACACGGGGAATTTCAGATTGCTCGTGAAGAGACATCTCTGTGCTATGCTTGTCACTTTACTGTAGTTTTGCTTTGGGATGGCTTAAAAAAAGAAAAAAGAAAAAAGTTTAAACGGTGCAATTCCAGATGTGTCCACAAGACGGCGACATAACATCAGAAAAGTGGTTTTACCAGGTATATGGATTAATAACGGGGATTTTTTCTCCATAGATGCAGTTGTTAGTAATGAACTAAAACTTCCCGCAAAAGCTCTTTTCTTTGGCATTAAACTCGACGTTTATAGGCGTTAAAATACCTATGATGTTAACGCCTTCAGAAAATATGATGAAGTTTTGAAGATTGTTATTCAAAATAGCATCCGTATCAAATCGCATATATATCCACATATGTGCACTTGCCATTTTGCTTACCGGGCTTTGAGAAAGTTTCTGATTGCGTTCTGGGGGCGTCTCTGCAGCCTGGAGGGTTCCTGATTCCAGACATTAGTATCTGCCGGTTCAGCAAAGTGTGAAAGCGCTCAGGTCTGTGACAGGTTCCAGGAGGGGGACCGGGAGAGGTGAAGACTCCATGCAAAGGGCGCCTCTCCCGGGAAAGGGGGTATCAGAGGGGTCTCTGGCCGCCTGCCGAGGGCGTTCCTGGGACAACGGGCTACATGGCCATCCCGTCAGAGGACTGGACGGCAGACACGCATCAATGTTAACACGCGGATGCTGATGGTTGCGCAGGAGAAGGCCCTGGTTTATAGGAAATTGCCCCTGGTATTTCGGAGAAAAAAATTATAACATTTTCGGGGTCACAGGGCATCACACGGGGGATTTCAGGTTGCTCGTGAAGAGAGGTCTCTGTGCTATACTTGTCACTTTACTGTAGTTTTGCTTTGGGATGGCTTAAAAAAAAAAAAAAAATGTTTAAATGATGCAATACCAGATGTGTCCACAAGACGGCGACATAACATCCCAAAAGTGGTCTTACCAGGAATATCGATTAATAACTGGGATTTCTTTTCGCCATTACTACAGTTATTAGTAATGAAGTAAAACTTCCCATAAATGCTCTTTTTTTGGCATTAAACTCGACATTTTTAGGCATTAAAATATCTATAATGTTAACGTCTTCAGAAAATATGAAGTTTTGAAGCTTGTTATTCAAAACAGCATATGTATCAAATCGCATATATATCCATATATGTGCACTTGCCATTTTGCTTACCAGGCTTTAAGAATTTTTTTTTATTTTTATTTTTAATAAGTTATGGATCTCAGAGGGGAGGGGAGAGGTGGGGAGAGAGAGAGAGAGAGAAACACCAATGATTAGAGAAAACCTTCCATCGGCTGGCTCCTGCACGCCCCACTCTGGGGATGGAGCTCACAACTCGGCTTGTGCCCTGACCGGGAATGGCACCGCACAACCTCTTGATTCATAGGTCGAAGCTCAACCACTGAGCCACACTGGCCTGAGGGCACGCGATGGCTTTAATGGCCACCTCTGCAGTCACAGC
The DNA here is from genome assembly GCF_964339955.1 of Pipistrellus hanaki. Lineage (NCBI taxonomy): Eukaryota > Metazoa > Chordata > Mammalia > Chiroptera > Vespertilionidae > Pipistrellus > Pipistrellus hanaki. The sequence continues at coordinate 2,222,235 of NC_140522.1, forward strand.
TCTAAAGAACAGAGACAAAAGGTACTTTTGCTTGAAAGTTGGAGGTGAACTTACCAGGCACTTGAGACTCCGGGGCCTCAGGGAGGGACTCAGCTCTGGAACCCTCACCCCCAGCCTGTGACCCTGCAGCCACGGTCAGGTGGCCCCAGGACAGGATCCTCCCGAGACACTAATTTCTCTGCCTCCTGAAGTGCCTCCTCCCAGGCCTCCTGCCGCTGCCCCCTCACCTGACAGGCTGTCCCCACCCGCAGCCCCGCAAGCTGGCACAGCCGCCCCTGCGTTTCCCTCTAAAAGAAAATGACACATTTTCATTGGTTTCAGGGACAGGGATTTGCATCCAGGGTGAGAATTGGCTGCCTCCTGCACCTCCGCACCAGGGATAGATCCCTCAACCCGGGGAATCGAACCAGGAATCAGATCAGAGACCTCCTGGTTCCTAGGCGGAAGCTCAACCACTGAGCCACACTGGTGGGGCGCAGCCAGGTGCAATCGCTGTGCCCGGGAGGAAAAGACTCCTTGGCTGTGGGCTGTTAACTCTGTTAACCCAGGGTTAACACCGCATAACTTAGCGCTCACACTGCATTTGGATGGGTCTGATCCACCCCTGCGGAGGGGGGTCACCCTAGCTCCCCATCTCTTGGGGTTCAGAGGTCTGGGGCGCCTTGGCTCCGTGCCCGGTTCTGGTTGCGTTCTGGGGGCGTCTCTGCAGCCTGGAGGGTCCCCGATTCCAGACATTAGTATCCGCCGCTTCAGCAAAGTGTGAAAGCGCTCAGGTCTGTGACAGGTTTCAGGAGGGGGACCGAGGGGTGAAGACTCCATGCAAAGGGCGCCTCTCCCGGGAAGGGGTGTCAGCGGGGTCTCTGGCCGCCTGCTGAGGGCGTTCCTGGGACAACGGGCCACATGGCCATCCGGTCAGAGGCCTGGACAGCAGACACGCATCAGCGTGAACACCCCGATGCTGATGGCTGTGCAGGAGGAGGCCCTGGTTTATAGGAAATTGCCACTGGTATTTGGGAGAAAAAAATTATAATATGTGCGGGGTCACGGGGCATCACACGGGGAATTTCAGATTGCTCGTGAAGAGACATCTCTGTGCTATGCTTGTCACTTTACTGTAGTTTTGCTTTGAGATGGCTTAAAAAAAAAAAAGAAAAAAGTTTAAACGGTGCAATTCCAGATGTGTCCACAAGACGGCGACATAACATCAGAAAAGTGGTCTTACCAGGTATATGGATTAATAACGGGGATTTTTTCCCCATAGATGCAGTTGTTAGTAATGAACTAAAACTTCCCGCAAAAGCTCTTTTCTTTGGCATTAAACTCGACGTTTATAGGCGTTAAAATACCTATGATGTTAACGCCTTCAGAAAATACGATGAAGTTTTGAAGATTGTTATTCAAAATAGCATCCGTATCAAATCGCATATATATCCACATATGTGCACTTGCCATTTTGCTTACCGGGCTTTGAGAAAGTTTCTGATTGCGTTCTGGGGGCGTCTCTGCAGCCTGGAGGGTCCCCGATTCCAGACATTAGTATCCGCCGCTTCAGCAAAGTGTGAAAGCGCTCAGGTCTGTGACAGGTTCCAGGAGGGGGACCGGGAGAGGTGAAGACTCCATGCAAAGGGCGCCTCCCACGGGAAGGGGGTGTCAACGGGGTCTCTGGCCGCCTGCCAAGGGCGTTCCTGGGACAGCGGGCCACATGGCCATCCCGTCAGAGGCCTGGAGGGCAGACACGCATCTGCGTGAACACCCGATGCTGATGGCTGTGCAGGAGGAGGCCCTGGTTTATGGGAAATTGCCCCTGGTATTTGGGAGAAAAAAATTACAATATTTGGTGGGGGTGTCACGGGGTATCACACGGGTCATTTCAGATTGCTCATGAAGAGACCTCTCTGCTAGTGACTTTTCTGTAGTTTTGCTTTGGGATCGCCTAAAAAAAATGTAAGCAGACGCAATTCCAGAGATGTCCACAAGGCGGCGCCCTCAGACCACAAACCTGGTTTTACTTGCCATTCAGCTTGCTGGGTTTTTGAAAAGGTTTACTTTTTTAAAAATATGTTATTGATCTCAGAGGGGAAGGGAGAGGGCAGAGAGAAACACCAATAATGAGAGAGGATCATGATCGGCTGCCTCCTGCACCCCCACACCAGGGATGGAGCCCCCAACCAGGAATCGGACCCCTGACCTCCCGTTTCATAGGTCAAAGCTCAACCACTGAGCCACACCGGCTGGGCAGCATCCACGTGTAATTGCTGTGTCTGGGAGAAAAACAGACTCTCCTCAGTGTCATGGGTTCGATCACTCCTGCGGAGGGGCCACCCCAGACCCCACCCCAGCACATACTGGCGCTGCTAGGGGTCCAGTGCAAGAGCCAGGCTCCCCATCTCTTGTGGGTCGGAGGTCCAGGGCCCCTTGGCTACGTCCCGGGTTCTGGTCACTTTCCTGGGGCGGCTCTGGCGCCTGGAGGGCCAGATTCTGGGCACTTGTATCCGCTGGTTCAGCAAAGTGTTAAAGCGCTCGAGTCTTTAAGAGGCTCAAGGAGCCCTAACCGGGGTGGCTCAGTGGATGGAGCGGAATCGAACCTGGGACATTTCAGTCCACAGACCGACGCTCTATCCACTGAGCCACACCAGTCTCGGCTCAGTAAGATATATTTTTTAAAAAATGTGTCTGTGTGCTTGGGAATTTTTCGGGGAGGGAAGGCCTGAACATACCCAGAGGTACCAAGTGAGACACTCTTTTAGGTTTTTTATTAAAAAATAAAAAGAACGAACTCCATTTTACTTCTCCCGCACCCAGGCCCGGCAAGTGTGGGTGGAAGCCTTCGGCTTCTCTTGATGCTGTAACAGACGCTTGGCAAACTGTTTCCATGACGAGCTGAAAGCCGACGCTTTGAAAGTCTAGGAAGCCATGACTTTATTCCATAGTTTAAGTCCCACTGGAGTCTCAAGCGGTTTCACACTTTCCAGCATGAAAGGGGATTTTACCAAACCACCTGCTTGTCTTGCGAGGCGGCCCCAGACTGAAGAACACGGTTACGTATGAGTTTCTAGACCACATATGTCAAACACAAGGCCCGCGGGCCAAATCCAGCCCGCCAGGCCTTGCAATGTGGCCCGCACCGCGCTGTCATCACTGCACTCCGCTGTCAGTTTATGACATTGTCAGTTTATGACTGTTCAGTAAACCATTCGGCCCGCGATTTAGGCTGGATTTTAGATTTTGGCCCCTTCTCTGATTGAGTTTGACACCCCTATTCTAGACCATCAAATGGTTACAACTTACAGCCTTCCGTAGGCTCTGAAGTTAGACTTGAGACCTTCAAGGCCCGGACACAGGAAGCGTTCTCACAGTTCATTCGTGCGGAACTGCTCATGGTTCGTGCACATTAAAATCACCTTAAAAATCCCGGTCATTTGACCTTTACTTAAAAAGGGGTGAGGGGTAGGGGAGCCCTAGCCGGGGTGGCTCAGTGGATAGAGCTTCGGCCCGCAGACTGAAGGGTACGGGGGTGTGATTCCGGTCAAGGGCACAGACCTCAGTTGCAGGCTCCTCCCCGGCCCTGGCCCTGGCCAGGGTGCGTGCAGATGGCAACCAATCGATGTGTTTCTCTCACATCGATGTTTCTCTCTTTCCTTCCCTCTCCCTAAAAAAATATCAATAGAAAAATATCCTGGGGGCGGGGGGAAGATATGGCCAGGTCTTTCCAGATCTCGCTCTGGAGTTTTCAGTAGTAAGCTCATTAAATATGAGTGTTTTCTGAAGGGAGGGGTGTGGCTTATTGAAAGCTTGGAGGAAGCTAGGTTTACTTTTTATTAATTTTTTAAATATGTTTCTGTGGACGTCAGAGAGGAAGGGAGAGGGAGAGAGATAGAAACATCCATGATGAGAGGGGACCATGGATCGGCTGCCTCCTGCACGCCCCCCACTGGGGATGGAGCCCGCACCCGGGAATCCAACCCTGACCTTCTGGTTCACAGGTCGATGCTCACCCACTGAGCCACACCGGCCGGGCGGGAAGCTGGGGGTCTAAGGCAGTCTGTTTGGGGGGGGTTGGGGGGCACTTTCTTCCCTAAGATTGTCAGTTGTGTCACAAGCACTTGGGCTGAATGGCTAACCCCAAACCCGGACAGCAGGGCGTGGCCTGCCCATCGGCTGCACCGCACTGACCTCCCACCTTGACCTCCGGTCCTCGCGGGGTCTACGGGCTTGATGGCCACGGCAAGGGTGACCGGCACCCCTGGCAAGGCCACGCCGGCCACCCCGAGCCTCCCCCTGTCCACGTCACCCTCCTGAGCTCTCCGCCCACCCACGCCCAGGACGCGCCGCACCCCGGGCCGCACCCGCACTGCGGAGTGACAAGTGCCCGCCCGCCCGCGGGGCGGCTGGAGGGGGACAGAGGACCCTCCCCGCGACCACAGCCGCCCGAAGTGCGGGACGGAAGGACGGCCCGGCTCCCGGCTCCCGGCTCCATGGCCCGCGGCATCGCCGTCCGTGCAGAGCCGCCGTGGACTTGACCTTGGCTCCCGCAGACGGGGCGTCCGATGCTGAAGGCGCAGGATCCACCGTGGAATGTGGAAGGCAGCTGCAGCCTGGACGTTCAGGCCCCAAACTTCCAGGACAAGCATCGGCTCTGGAGCATCTCCAGCCACGGAAAGGCGTTGGGTGTCGGTGTCTTAAAGGATGAAGATGCTTCGAGACAAACCCTTAAAGAGCTGAGACGCAGGGGCTATCTCCGTCCATGGCTCCGGGGGCGCTGCTGCCCAGGCCCAGGGTGGGAGGGGGCCGGGCCGCACCACAGGGGAGCCTCTCTGGGGCCCCCGAAGGAGCCGGCACCGGGGGCCGGGCCGCACCCCGCGCCCCGCTCCGGGGAAGCCTGCGGTTCTGGTTCTTTTCTCTCTTTTATTGGCGAGGCCCCGTCAGGCGCGGGCCGAGTAGCACCGCATGTACTCGGTGACCCACGGGCTGTCCGGGGCGGCCGGCGCGGGCCTCCGGCCCTTCTCCGCGTCCACCGAGTGCGCGCGCTGCCGCTGAGCCGCCAGCCGCCTCTTTTCCACCTGCCGCCTGCTCCTGGCCCGCAGCGCCGACTCGTGGATCTGAGGAGCGGTTCATAAAGGAAGAAAAAAGCGGAAATGAACGTCAGAGGTTTTTTTGAACCGATTTGCGAGAATAATCACATATGAAATATTTAGCCCTGGCCAGTGTGGCTCAGTGGGTAGAACGTCGGGCTGTGGACTGAAGGGTCCCGGGTTTGATTCCGGGCAAGGGCATGGACCTTGGTGGCGGGCACATCCCCAGGAGGGGGGTGTGCAGGAGGCAGCTGGACGATGTTTCTCTCTTATCAATGTTTCTAGCTCATCCCTCTCCCTTCCTCTCTGTGAAAAATCAATAAAATATTTAAAAAAATTTTTTTTTTAATATTTAAATGAACAATATAAACTGATGAACAAAGATAGATCCAGAGACAGAGAAACATGGATCAGACCATGAAACCTCAGAGGGAAGGCAGCGGAGAAATGCAAACGCTAAGCAGCCAGTTTTCTAGAGATTGGCTCTGGAAAATCACCGCAGCGGCTTCGCCTGGAGCATGGGCACCTATTCCAGGAAAGGACTGGCAATGTTTTACAGCAAAGCAGTTAAAAAAGAAAACAGAAAAATCCTCCAGGGACGGCACCACCTCGGACATTTGATGCCATAGATACGCCTGGTTAAACCTGACCCCAGGGACCAGCCGTCTTTGTTAAACCCGGGCCCTGCTGTCTCAGATATCCCACTAGCTAACACCATCTGCCGGGGCGTAGAAGGCTGTTTGGTAAAAATGGGATTATGGCATTTAATCAGAATTCAAACAGTCTGCGCTTTCTCCTTCTGCTTCTTCTTCTTTTTTTTTTTTATATCTATATATATAAAAGCCTAAGTGACTGTTATGACCAGATGACTGGCTGGTAGCTATGATGCGCACTGACCACCAGGGGGCAGATGCTCAACACAGGAGCTGCCCCATGGTGGTCAGTGCACTCCCACAGCCAACCCCCTGCAGCTGCCAGCCTCCTGTGGTCCTGCTCCCCCCCCCCCCCCCCCCATCCCCGATCATCCCCAATCACTGGTCAGGCCGAGGGACTCCACCATGCACGAATTCATACACCAGCCCTCTAGTGTGTACATTTATTTATTTCGAAGGGAGACAGAGAGAGAGAAAAAAAACATAAATGATGAAAGAGAATCATGGACTGGCTGCCTCCTGCACACCCCCTGCTGTGGGTTGTGGGCTCAGTCCCCATTAGGAGGCGAGCAGGAGTCAGCTGATCTGTGATTCTCCCTCATCATGGATGTTTCCATCCCTGAAATCAACAAAAAATATTTTAAAAATAAAAATAAATAATAAAACACTTAGGATGGAGGACCCAGTGCAGTGTCCCTCCAAGGAGCACACCTGTGCCCTCCTTCCTCCTGCACTTCCCCCTCCCTCCCAGGGGAAGCCGAGAGACACGCCCACCACACACACACACACACACACACCACACACACACACACACCACACACACACACACACACACACACACACACCCCACACACCTCGTGCACGGGCGCGGAGGCACAGACGTTGTGGGTCCTCTGGCCGCCGGTGTCTGTCCGCCGCTCCCCCCACCCGTACAGAGCGAAGGGGTGCTTGGTCTCTCTCGTTCTGCTCGACGACCTTGCAGGGCTTCGGGCCGCCTTCCTGTCCCGCCGGGCAAACAGGGCGCTGGGGTGCTGGCGGGGTCTGGTGCAGCCGGGCGCCCGGTCCGTCCCCGCCATCCCGGCCGCCTCCTCCTCCTCGGGCTTCTCCTTGCTGCCTTTGACTGGCGGTGCTTTTTTTTTTTAAAAAAAGAGAAGACAAGAGTTAGACGCTTTAAAACCCGGGCTGGAGTCTAGCTCCTCTGGCTGGCTGGGCTGAAGGGCGCAGTGAGCCTCACTGAGGCAGTGACCTTTTCTCCGATCGACCTGTTTGCATGTTTCGCTTAACGCAGATGCTGAAATGAGCGGTTTCAAACCTGAGGCCCCGTTTTTATTTCATTTACTTTTTTTTTCTTCTTCTTCTTTTAAAGAATCATTTATTGATTTTTTTAGAGAGAGCAGGAGAAGAGAGAAACATGGATGAGCGTGGACCATCCACTGGCTGCCTCCTGCACACCACTTACTGGGGATGTGCCTGAAACCAGGTTACATGCCCTTGACTGGAATCGAACCCGGGACCCTTCGGTCCACAGGCCGTTGCTCTATCCACGGAGCCGAACCCGCTAGGGCTTCTGAGACTAAATATTAAAAGAGATCTCTTCTCGGGTGGCATGGTTGAACGTTGGCCTGTGAACCAGGAGGTCACCATTCGATTCCCAGTTAGGGTTTGTGCCCCCTGTTGTGGGCTCCATCCCCAGCAGGGGGCGTGCAGGAGGCAGCCGATCCATGATTCTCTCTCTCCACTGATGTTTCTCTCTCACTCACCCTCTCTCCCTTTCTCTCTGAATTAATTTAATTTTTTTTTTTTTTTTTTTTTTTTTTTTAAGTAAGGGGCCTCTTTGGCCTAAAGGCTTCCTCCAAACCCCAAGACAAACCCCAGGTTGGGGTGGAGGATCTGAATTGGTGAGAATCACCCAGCAGCTACACAGGTGCGCTTCTAAGTCGCTCAACCCGAGCTCCAGGCTCCCCTCACCCCCGATGCTCCCCCCTCCGGACGAGGCCCACGTGGTTCTGACAAGCTCCAGGGAAGAGGGAGCTGGTGGCCTCCACCTGAAAGGCCCATCACAATAGGCCGTGGTTCCCATGGTTACCCACATCCCCAGGGTGAAGAGACCTGGGAGCATGTGTAAGGGGCTGGCCCTCCACTGGCAGCAGGAATGCCCCCGTGACCACAGGCCCCCCGCCCCCGGTGCTGTGGGCAGAGCTGGCGACCGGTGGTACGGCCTGCCCGCCCCCGTGGTGAACACTCCAAAGCACCACTGTTTCCCCTCAGCCTTTTGTGGTTCTGCCACCCATCACTCTATAAACCCCCTGGTTTTATTTTTGTTTTTTAAAAATATATCTTATTGATTTTTTACAGGAAGGAAGAGGGAGAGAGAGCTAGAAACATCGATGAGAGAGAAACATCCATCAGCTGCCCCCTGCACGCCCCCACCTGGGGATGTGCCCACAACCAAGGTCCATGCCCTTGACCGGAATCGAACCCGGGACCCTTCAGTCCCCAGGCTGACGCTCTATCCACTGGGCCACATCGGTTTCGTCCATATTACTCTTCGGCTGTCTAATTAGCATATTACGCTTTTATTATTACAGAAGACTAGGTCAACTGGAAGAGAGAGAGACGCTGAAAGTTTCCCAAGGCAGGGAGGTGCGATCTACAACAGAACTAGGATCTGAAGGAACCGAAACTGTGCCGACAACATCACAGGGCACACCCTGCCCAGCGGTGCCTCCAGATGCTGAGACAATAATTCCTTCCGGCCAGGGTCCCCTGCCCAGGCACCCCCTGGCCGGACTGGGGGCAGGAAGAGGGCTACCCTTGGACATGCGGGGTCTCAGAAAAGTCCGCCCCAGGAGGGGCTCCATCAAGAAAGATGCCGGGAGCCACACCATGAGGCTCTTCCCCAGGAGAAGCCACGGAGCCCAGGGCGGGGGCCACGGGCCCTCCCCGGGCACCACCCGCAGCCGCCGCCCAGAGCAACCGCCCGCCAGATGCAAAGTAGGTCAGAGGCCCTGGGCGGGCCCGATGTCCTGAGCGATAGTGAGCTTGAACCTGACCTTCTGGCTGCACTGGGAAAGAGAGAAAAGGGCCAACGAAGTAGGGCAGCTTTTTTTTTTTTTCATCTTCACCCGGGGATATTTTCCCGTTGACTTTTATATTTTTTAAAAATATATCTTATTGATTTTTTAGAGAGGAAGGGAGAGGGATAGAGAGCTAGAAACATCGATGAGAGAGAAACATCCATCAGCTGCCTCCTGCACACCTCCCCACTGGGGATGTGCCTGCCACCAAGGTCCATGCCCTTGACCGGAATCGAACCTGGGACCCTTGAGTCTGCAGGCCGATGCTCTATCCACTGAGCCACACCAGCCAGGGCCATGCAGGCAGCTCTGAGCCTCACTTGCTCCGGCTCAGAAGTGTAAATACTCGTCATGAAGCTGACAAACTCCATGAGGCCTGTATGCAGAGGGGGTAGCCATGGGCTGTGTGTAGGGGTTAGGACAGAGGTTAAAAAGAGAGCCGATAGGTGTTAAAAACTTAAAAAACTCAGGACATCCCCAACCGGTGTGGCCTATGAACTGAAGGGTCCCAGGTTCCATTCCGGTCAAGGGCATGTGCCTTGGTGGCGGGCACATCCTCAGTATGGGGTATGCAAGAGGCAGTTGATCGATGTCTCTCTCTCATCGATGTTTTTAGCTCTCTATCCCTCTCCCTTCCTCTCTGTAAAAAAAAAAAAAAATCAATAAAATATATTTTTTAAAGAAATAAAAATAAAATCCAGACACCACCTTAGAGGGCGGCAGGAAGGCACCGCTGGCTACTGTATCCCAGTGGTTGAACTTGGCCTTTACTCCGACCCCCCACACGCCTCCTGGGCTGAGCCCCCAACTCTGCAGCCCTCTGGGCAGGAAAGAGGGGGGACAGACCTGGGCTGACCCAGCAGAGGTGTAGCCCCCCAAGGCCATTTCCCAGCTACTGCTGAGGGCGAAAAGGCAGGGGAAGTGAAGGGGACACCCCCACCGGCCAGGCCCTCGCCCCACCGCCGGAGTGACGTCACCCCCGTGTAAACAAATGCAAATTGCTCCCCTGGGACCCGCACAGCCAGGTCCCCAGGTCCTGGGGTTCACACCCCAACACAACAGCTCCATTCACAAGACTGAGAGCTCAGCGCGGTGGATCTGAGCCTCGTGGAGACGCCCTGAGCCTCTGACGAAAGCTGGCTCTTCTCATTAAAAAAAAAAAAAAAAAATGCTTAGGAATGCACAGATCGGGGTGCACGGGCTCCCCAAGGCCACCTCGCCCTCGCTGCAGGCTCGAGCCCCCAGATTAGGGAAATAAGGAGGGAGGGGGCCGAGGGGCGGGTTGACAGCTCCCTTATTTTGTCTCTAGGGGGGCAGATTCCCCGTTCATTCAGGGGATGAGGCAGCCCTGGCCCGTGTGGCTCAGTGGATAGAGGGTCGGCCCTACCGGACCGAAGGGGTCCCGGGTTCGGTTCTGGTCCAGGGCACTTAGCTCGGTTGCAGGTTCCTCCCCCTCCTCCCCAGCCCCGGCCCTGATGGGGCGCGCGTGCAACCCATCGATGTTTCCCTCCGTCTCTCCCTCCCCCTCCCACGCTCCCTAAAAATCCATGGAGACGTGTCCTCGGATGAGGATTAAAAAAGAAAGAAAAAAAGGAAGAAAGAAAGAAAGAAAGAGGGGCGGTGCGATGCCATGGGCACCTCCAGTTCTCCGAGCATCACCCCCCGGCCCGGTACCTGGCACAGGCGTGTCCTCCGCATCCCCGGCCTCCGCATCCCCGGGCTTCGCGGCCGGCTCCTCCCGGGACCCGCGCGTCCCCCGCGCCGGGCCCTCCGCGGGCGGCGGCGGCGGCGGCGGCGGCGGGGAGGCCGAGGCGGCCGGGGGCGCGGGGCTCCCGGCGCACGACGACGCCGACGACGCCGAGTCGTCGGAGGAGGCGGCGGGGCCCCAGGCGTCCCAGAGCCAGGGCGCGTGCGCCTGCTCCAGCAGCCGGCGGCCGCGGCGGTAGTGCAGCAGCTCCCGGTAGCAGGCCGCGTACTCGGCCCAGCGCGGGTCCCGGTAGCGCTTCATGTACTCGCTCTTGGCGCCGCAGCCCGGGGCCATGGCGCCGCCGCCGCCGGCCTCCGTGTCCGCAGGTCCCGCCGCCGGTCCCGCCGCCGCCGCCTGCGGAAGCGGGGACACGACACAGAGGTCCGTCCGCCCTCCGGCCGCCGGGCCCGCCGCGACATTTAAATCCGGGGCCCCGCCCGCAGCGGCGGCGGGGACGGGGCGGGGCCGCGGGGCGCGGGGTAAAGGGAGGCGGGGCGGGGCTTGGGAGGCGGGGCTAGGGTGGGAGGGGCGGTGCTATAGGCGGGCGGGGCTTTGGGAGGCGGGGCTAGAGATGGGAGGGGCGGTGCTATAGGAGGGCGGTGCTTTGGGAGGCGGGGCTAGGGGTGGGAGGGGCGGTGCTATAGGAGGGCGGTGCTTTGGGGGCGGTGCTTTGGGAGGCGGGTCTAGGGGTGGGAGGGGCAGTGCTATAGGAGGACGGGGATTTGGAGGCGGGGCTATGGGCGGGGCGAGACGCGGAGGGCGGGCGGGAGGATGGGAGAGGCGGGGAGGAGCGCGGGGTAACGGAGAGGCGGGGCGGGCGGGGGAGAGGAGACGCGGGGCGCAGCAGGGAGTGGGCGGCCCGGCCTCGGTGACCGGGGGGGTCCCGGGGGCACCTGCTCGCCAGGCATTTCAGCTCGCAACCAGGTCCTGGGAGCGTCCGTGGGTCCGAGTCGGCGGCTCCAGGGGAGAGGGCGAGCGGCCCGGGCTGCGGGGGTGCGGGTCACCCGGGCAGGCGATCGGGAGCGTGGGAGCTAGAGCTGCGGGCCGGGCGGGGCCGGAGGGCCGGGGAGCGAGGCCGGGGAGCGGGGATGGGGAGCGGGGATGGGGGGGAGGGAGAGGAGGAGGCCCAGGAGCCCAGGACGCGAGCGCGGGGACGGGGCTGGGGATCCCGGGAGCGGAGGGGCCTCCGCGTCCCCCGAGCGCCCCGTGGGGAAGCCTTACCTCCTTCCGGCCGCGCCGGCCCGTCCTCGGCGCGTGGAACGGGGAGCGGCCCGCCGGCCCGGCTTTCCTCCCTCCCGCGCAGGACGTCGCCGATGGCGCCCGGTTGCCGCGCAGCCCCGCCGGGAGACGCCGCCCCGTCCCCGTCCCCGGAGCAGACGCCTCCCCCGCGCTCCGCCCGGCTCGTGGGGGCGGCTGCCTGAGCGCTGAGCGGCGGGGAGCCGCGGGTGGGCGCCCCGGGGTCCCGCGTTGCCTTCCTGCCCGGGACCAGCTGGCCACCCGCGTCCCCAGCCTGACACCAAACACCTCCACGTCCTCCCGGAGGCTCTCCCTTCCAATCTGTGACTCCGGCTTTAACCCATTTTCACGATTTAGTCTAACTCCTTGTCTACACCTCAAACCTTTTTGATTTCAGAGAGGAAGGGAGAGAGAGAGAGAAAAGAAGAAACATCAATAATGAGAGAAAATCATGGATCAGCTGTCTCCTGCACACCCCCACATTGGGGATCGAGCCCACAACTCCAGCCTGTGCCCTGACTGGGAATCCAACCCTGACCTCTAGGCTGACGTTCAGCCACACACCCGCCAGACAGGCCCAGCTCTTTTTATTTTATTTATTTATTTATTTTTGTTGTTGTTGCCCTTGGCTGGAATCGAACCCAGGACCCTTCCGTCTACAGGCCAATGCTCCACCCACTGAGCCAAACCAGCTAGGGCCCCAGCTCTTGTTATAAATCTTGCTCATACACAATTCATTCTTTGTATCTCATGCAGCTGAAGGTCTTGGGGGAAAGCTGGAGGCTAAGGTTCATAAAGTTTTTTTTGCCTCATAAAATAATAATAATAATGATAATGATAATGATAAATAATAATAAAATCACATCAGACCTACTCAGCAGGCCTGGCCTCAGCCCTGAGTCCTCCGAGAGGCAGGGGGCAGGCTTGCTCCCTCACCTCCTCTCCAGCTGCCCCAGATGCCTGCCTGTCACTCCATCACCTCCCTGTCAAACGCCCGCCCATTGGGCAGGGCCTGCGCCTCCCACAGGCTCAGCTACAAGAGCCCACCTGGCCCCGGGCCTCCAGGGAGTGTGGTTCCAGTTTCCAAAATTAGCTCTCCTGGTCCAGTAGCTGCCCGGTAAACATGCCCATCTGTTTCCAGGGAGGGAGAACAACGAAGCTCCTGCCAGCCAGGAGCTAGGTCCATTGGTTTATTTGTTTAAAATACACGGAGCGGCCAGATATGATGATCTCTGGATGTATAATCATCTAGCCACTTAGTGTCTGTCCTATAGAATAAAAGGCTAATGTGCAAATTGTCCCCTTGACCAGGAGTTCGACCAGCAGGTAGGCTGGCCAACTGCCCATGTCCCCTCCCCCTGGCCAGGCTGGCCAGACCCCACCCATGCACGAATTCATGCACCTGGCCTCTAATATACATACACACACACACACACACAAAAAGATATATATATATATATATATATATATATATATATATATATATATATACACTGAGTGGCCAGATTATTATGCATTCAGAGATCATCATAATCTGGCCACTCAGTGTGTATCTATCTTTATTGATTTCAGAAAGGGAGGGAGAGAGATGGAAACATCAGTGATGAGAATCATGGATCGGCGGCCTCCTGCACGCCCCCCACTGAGAATGGAGCCCGCCACCCGGGCATGTGCCCTGACTGGGAATCGAACCCTGACCTCCTGGTTCAGAGGTCGACCCTCAACCACTGAGCCACATGGGCCAGGCTGAGGGGGCAGCATGAAAGGGCCCTGGAAGCACCAGAGGCGCCTTCGGTCTTCGCTCCTGGAGGAGCCATGGGCCTGTTCTCCCACACCCATGCCCCCCCCCCCCAAGTTCAGGTTCAGGGACAAGTTCCCTGCACAGACTGGACCTGGACAGACCCCCCCGGCCCCCCCGGAGGCTCGCCCATGGCTGCCCGGCGGTGTCCCTGGGACCTAATAATACGCACAAATCAGAAGGCGGGCTGCGGGCCCTGGCCATGCAAGGAGAGGCCGAAAGCTGACACCGGCCGCCTGTCCCCGCAGTGGCCTTGCCCTAAAGCGGCAGGGCGTCCGCCCCAGGCCAGGGCCCCCCAGGCCAGGCCCTCCCCTCAGGCCAGAGCCCCCCGCCGGTGTGCCAGGCACCCTATAACGAGAAGATGAGCCTGCTGGCGGGAATGGCAGGCATGCGGCCCAGCTGTCGTGGCTGAGCCCAGCCCAGGAAGGCTGCCCGGTCCCTCCCTGTCCCTCCCTGTCCCCACATCTTCCCCAGCTCCGGCTCCGGGGCCAGCGCCGGGCAGCCCCTCTGATGTCCTCGGTGGCAGGAGAATGAGCCTGGGAAACGGACAATCAGCCCCGAGAAAGCGGCGGCCACTGGGAGAGGGAGAAGTCAGAAGCCTGGTTCAGGAAGGTGGGGGGCTCTCGTCCATGCTGACCCTGACGTGGGGTGGGGGGCGGACTCTAGGAGGAAAATGCCTCCCGCCATCTTGTGCCCAGCACCCCCACATTCCCTCTGGGCATCCAGGACTCTGGAGTGAGTAACAGGTCAGAGACAGGGGTTCTTTTTTATTTTTATTTTTAAATATATCTTTTTAAATATATTTTATTGATTTTTTTACAGAGAGGAAGAGAGAGAGAGAGAGAGTCAGAAACATCGATGAGAGAGAGTCATCAATCAGCTGCTTATTGCACAACCCCTACTGGGGATGTGCCCACAACCAAGGTATATGCCTTTGACCGGAATCGAACCCGGGACCCTTCAGTCCACAGGCTGACACTCTATCCACTGAGCCAAACTGGTTTCGGCTTTAAATATATCTTGATTGATTTAAGAGAGGAAGAGAGAGGGGACACAGAGAGAGAGAAACATCCATGATGAGAGAGAATCATGGATCGGCTGCCTCCTGCACGCCCCACACTGGGGATCGAGCCCACAACCTGGGCATGTGCCCTGGACCGGAATCAAACCCTGACCTCCTGGTTCATAGGTGGACGCTCAACCAACTGAGCCACACCAGTTGGGCACCATGGGCTTCATGATGCAACTTTAGCTTGGGATCCTATCATCCACTCTCAGCCTCATTTTCCAAATCTGTAAAATGGGAATCCTTCTGGCTTTCTCAGGAGCCAACTGCTCCTAGCTGACCAGGGGCCGGCCCCTCAGCCCAGTCGTGATACTGGCTGCTCGGCAGGCAGCCTGGCACCGAGCCCCCCGTGGAGGGAAGGAGGTGGATCGGGGAGCACATGTTTGGGGGTGGGGGATGGGAGGCTTGGCCACTGCTCTCAGGGAGCACCTGAGATCCATGACACCCACCGCAGGCATTTGGGGCCTGAGAAAGGGTCCCGGCAGTTCAAGGTCAGGCTGCCCTTGCCCCTGGGGCCGGCACATGCTCAGGAAAGACAAACATTTGTGGATAAATGGAGGCACAGGAGGGGTGGACCCCCCATGTGTGAGGGCGATGTCTCAGGAAATGGGGTTTGGGGTCCCCTCAGTGTGCTCAGGGGGGGCTGGCACGGCACGTGCACCCTCTGTGGCCCCGCCCCGCCCCGCCCCGCCCCGCCCCGCCCCGCAGGGCCCACCCAGCCGCTCCGGCTCTAATTTGGAGTCTGGAGCCGTCTCTCTGGTCCAAGCAACCCGGGGGGCGGGGGGGTACATCAGGCCACTTGTCAGTGTCCCTCTGCTTCCTTCTAGGGTCAGGCCGAGCGCGTGAGGGAGCGGACAGCTGTCTGTCCTGGGAGTCCCCGGCTAAGATGAACCCGCGCCAGGGCGGGTGCCTGCTCCTGGGGGTGCAGCCCAGGCACCTGGCTGTGCCAGGCTCAGCCGCTCAGCCGCTGGGCCTCCGCCTCGGGGCATGTGCCCTGGCCAGGATTCAAACGGTGACCTACTGGTTCCTAGGTGGATGCTCAACCACTGAGCCACATGGGCCGGGCCTCTGCTTACTCCTGATCATCTATTGTCTGCTCGGCTCTGAGCACCCGTGGGCCTCCCACTCCCTGGCTGGGGTCACATGTAGGTGCCCATTAGCACAGCTTCCCTGGGCCCCTCCTGCTGCTCCCCCCCCCCCCATGGGGTGCCAAGCCCAGGCTGCTGTTCTGGTGACCCCAGTCCTTAGCGCCTGTTTATTAAATTAAAGAGACGGCGCTCCCGGCTTTATAATTCCCAGTTAGGCCTCTACAGGACTCAGATTCTCTGCCACCGGGCACTTACCCAGCCTGGCAGATCTGAGCAGGCGCTGGGATAAAAATAGAAGCGGGCGGGGGAGCTGGCACCGGGCTCCCCGGGTGGCAGGCAGCAGGGCTGGCAGACAGCTGAGGCCTCCCTCCCCCTCCCTTCCCCTCCTGCTCCTCTACCCCCTCCCCTCTCTTTCCTTCCCCCCTCCCTCCTTCCTCCCTCCTCCCTCCTCCCACTGCCCTTCCCGCCCTGACACCCCTCCTCTGCTCCCCCTCCCCCCTCCCCCCCTTCCCAGCGCACAGAGCACAGATCCTGGGAGCCACCAGGTAGAAAGGACGAAGCCTGGGAGGGAGGAGGCACCCCCCCCCTCGGTGCCTGGGTGGGAGGGAATGCGAACAGCACCTGCCTCCTGCTCCTGCGGGTGGGCTTCCTGCAGCCAACGTTCCCGTCTGGGGAGCCTCCAGCCTGGAACCCACTGAGAGGAGGGACCAGGCTGCACCCCATCTCAGGGCCAAATCTGCTCTGTCCCCCCAGCAGCTGACCCTGGCTCCCACACGCGGCTGCTCACAGCTCCGGCTGGCCCTCGGCTCAGTGGGGATCTGCTATGAGTCAGAGAACCCAGGCCTGCCACAGTCACAGAGTTCTCTCTCTCTCTCTCTCTCTCTCTCTCCTTTGCTCTTAGAACAAAGAGAAAGGAAACAGGCTGAAAGACCTCAGAGGGAAAGGGATCAACCAAAGAACATGTATGCACAGCTGCCGGGTGAAGGAGGCCTGGGGCGGGGAGGGTGGAGGGGGGCGGAAGGGGAGAAACAGGAGACATAGAGTCAACAACACACATAAAGCAAAGAAGGAGGAAGAAAGAAAAGAAAAGAAAACAAAAGAGAGACAACATCGATGCTGAGCCATGACGGGTCTGCTCAGGTGCCTCTCTGCACCCCCCCCCCCACTTCCTCCGGCAGCACCCACTTCCGCCCAGGGCTGGGCCCCACCTGGCTGCTCCTCCTCCACCTGTTACACCTGCTGACCCTTCTGGGTCCCTCCACCTGCCCGTGCTCCCGGCCCCAGGCGCCCCTGGCTTGTTCTCTGCTGTCAGGCCCAGGCCCCTGCTTTCCAGCACCTGAGAATTTAGACTTCCACCGCAAGGTGTTAACTGTCTGCCTCATGACGTGGTCAGCCGAGGGCTGGGCCCCCTGGGTTCCTGGCTCACCACCGTTTCATCTGCCATCACAGGCCGGGCCCAGAGCACGCTCAGTAAGCGTTTGCTGAAGAAGCCAGCCAGTTAGTTGATGACTAAAAGCTGTGCCCATTAGCAGGGCCATAGTGGAGTGAGAGTGAGTTAAAGAATAACCAATGGTTAAACATCAACCTATGAACCAGGAGGTCACAGTTCCATGCCCGGTCAGGGCACATGCCTGGGGTTGCAGGCTCAGTCCCCAGGAGGGGGTGTGCAGGAGGCAGCCGATCCATGATTCTCTCTCCTCATTGATGTTTCTATCTCTTTCCCTCTCCATTCCTCTCTGAAATCAATTAAATTTTTTTTTCTTTTTTTTTTTTTTCAGTTTGTCCTTTTGCCCTTCATTCTCTCATTTTCCCTGGCTCAGCTGACCCTGGTGACAGGTGCCACATTGGCATCGGCTGCAAGGCCCCAGGCCCCTCTGCCTCCCAGCTGGTGTCTAGTCAGCTCGGGGAACTTTGCCAGGGAAAAGACTGCAGCTATTTCATTTTATTTTAAATATATTTCTATTGATTTCAGATAGGAAGGGAGAGGGAGAGAGAGAAACATCCGTGATGAGAGAGAATCATGGATCGGCTGCCTCCTGCATGCTCCCTCACTGGGGATCGAGCCCACAAACCTCAAGCACGTTCCCAGACTGGGAATGGAACCGTGACCTCCTGGTTCGTAGGTCGATGCACAACCATTGAGCCACACCGGCCGAGCTACTCTCCTTCCAGACACTTCCTTGCTGGGCGGCTCCAGTGGCCTTCCCTCCTCCCCCCCCCCCCCCAATCTGGGCGCCCCTTTTTCCCAGCCTCCCCGCACTGAAGAGCGCTTCTCTGCGCCACCATCACGTGGCACGAAGCAAAAAGCTTTCCAACGGAGAAGGGAGGTGAACACAGATTCCTTAACCGCCCAACACAACCCTTTGGGCCTGGGGAACACGGAGGCGCGCGGGGGTGGAGCAGCGAGCCCTGCGGGCGGCTCTGGGTCAGCACCATGGCCAGCGCCCGGGCCTGGGCGCGCCGCGGAGGGGAGGGCGCTGGGCGCTCAGCGCGCGCCCCGCCCGCCCGTGGGGCCAGGCGCGCCGGCCCGTTTGCAGACGGGAATGCGCTCCAGAGGGGAGACCGTGACCCCGGGGAGACCTCACTAAGGTCTTGTAGGGAGCGCACTCAGCATGGTGGAACGTGACGCAAGCAAAGGGGGTCCCTCTTGGCCACCCCCCTGTCTCCGATCGCCCCCATCCCATCCCATCCCATCCCACGACCAAGAACCAGACGCAGCGCGTAACATAGTAGCTGTATTTAATGCTTCAAGTTGTTTCTTTCCCTTCCACAGGGCTTTGCTTTTTGAAAAATAACAAAATGAGGTAAATAAGTTAAGGTGTATATACACGGTCTCAACACTGTGTCGGTTCGCAGCAGCGACGGGAGCGGCTGCTGGAGACAAAGTGGCCGCGGTGGGTGGGTGGGTGGGTGGCTCGAGGGCCGGGCCGCTGGGCAGCCGCGGGGTCGTCCTGAGGAGAAGGGGCGCGCCCTGCGGGCGGGCACGCGGCGTCTAGAAGCATTTGCGGTGCACGATAGACGGGCCCGCCTCGTCGTACTCCTGCTTGGTGATCCACATCTGCTGGAAGGTGGACAGCGAGGCCAGGATGGAGCCGCCGATCCACACGGAGTACTTGCGCTCGGGAGGGGCGATGATCTGCAGAGAGACAGCGGCGGGGTGTCAGGTTGGGGGGCGGGGGGCGGGGACCCGGGGACCCCCAGGGCGCACGGGCGGCCGCCCACCTTGATCTTCATGGTGCTGGGGGCCAGCGCCGTGATCTCCTTCTGCATGCGGTCGGCGATACCCGGGTACATGGTGGTGCCCCCCGACATGACGTTGTTGGCGTAGAGGTCCTTCCGGATGTCGATGTCGCACTTCATGATGCTGTTGTAGGTGGTCTCATGGATGCCCGCCGACTCCATGCCTGCGGGGCGCGCCCGGGAAAGTGAGAAGGGGCTGGGGAGGTGGGGGGGACCCCGGTGCGCCCTGGGGATGGGCGTGGATGGGCCGAGAAGGGCGGGAAGGGCCTGGGGAAAAGGGGGCCGGGCTCACCGATGAAGGAGGGCTGGAAGAGCGTTTCTGGGCAGCGGAACCGCTCGTTGCCGATGGTGATGACCTGCCCGTCTGGCAGCTCGTAGCTCTTCTCCAGGGAGGAGGAGGAGGCGGCCGTGGCCATTTCGTTCTCGAAGTCCAGGGCCACGTAGCACAGCTTCTCCTTGATGTCGCGCACGATCTCACGCTCGGCTGCAGGGAGGGGACCGGGGCCAGAGGGGAGCCGTCAGCGCGCGCGAGAGCCGGGGACCCTGGGACCCTCTCGTGCGCCCTCCCCGCGCGCTCTCCCCTCCTGGGATGCCCGGCCCCGCGCACCCGTGGTCACGAAGGAGTAGCCACGCTCGGTGAGAATCTTCATCAGGTAGTCCGTGAGGTCGCGGCCCGCCAGGTCCAGACGCATGATGGCGTGGGGGAGCGCGTAGCCCTCATAGATGGGCACGTTGTGGGTGACACCGTCCCCAGAGTCCAGCACGATGCCTGGGAGGGTGGGGAGGGGACAGGGCAGGGGTGAGTGGCCTCTCCAACCTGCGCGCAGGCGCAGCGGGGCGGCCGGTGGGCGGGGGTGAGGCCGGCGATCTTGGCGCTCAGGCTGCGGGCGCGCACGCACTGGGGCGGGGTGGGGTTTGGGGACGGGGAGCGCGCGCGCAATGGGGTGGGGAGCGATTTGGGGGAGCGGGGAGCGGGCACTCACCGGTGGTACGGCCGGAGGCGTAGAGGGACAGCACGGCCTGGATGGCCACGTACATGGCGGGCACGTTGAAGGTCTCAAACATGATCTGGGTCATCTTCTCCCGGTTGGCCTTGGGGTTCAGGGGCGCCTCGGTGAGCAGCGTGGGGTGCTCCTCGGGGGCCACGCGCAGCTCGTTGTAGAAGGTGTGGTGCCAGATCTTCTCCATGTCGTCCCAGTTGGTGATGATGCCGTGCTCAATGGGGTACTTGAGGGTCAGGATGCCCCTCTTGCTCTGAGCCTCGTCGCCGACGTAGGAGTCCTTCTGCCCCATGCCCACCATGACGCCCTGCGGAGCGGGGACACCGAGCACTCAGCACCGGCCGGCCGCCTGGACTCCGGGGACCCCGGCCCAGCCCCCTCCGTCCGCCCCCCCCCCCCGCCCACCCTCCGAGGCGCAGCCGGACCTGGTGGCGCGGGCGGCCCACGATGGAGGGGAACACGGCCCTGGGGGCATCGTCGCCGGCGAAGCCAGCTTTCACCAGGCCGGAGCCGTTGTCGCACACGAGGGCGGTGGTCTCGTCTTCGTCGCACATGGTGTTTGGTTTCTGCAGGGACAGAAGGGCCGCGGAGATGCAGGGCGCGTCGGTTCAGGAGGCCCCGCCGCCCCAGCACCGCGCTCCGGCCCGGCCCGGGGGACCTTTGGGCACGTCCAGCCGCGCCGCGCGCATCAAACCAGGGGAACGGGGAAGGGCTGCGCTGAGCCTGGGAGGGGGACACAGGGTGGAGATTCTGGGAATCACACTGGGAA
This sequence comes from Pipistrellus hanaki, assembly GCF_964339955.1. Classification (NCBI taxonomy): domain Eukaryota; kingdom Metazoa; phylum Chordata; class Mammalia; order Chiroptera; family Vespertilionidae; genus Pipistrellus; species Pipistrellus hanaki. The sequence continues at coordinate 2,242,982 of NC_140522.1, forward strand.
TCTCTCCAGCCGGGGACCCTAGGCGCACGGTGTCCCCGGAGAGCCTGTGCCTTCGCTGCTGCGGGCAGGAGCCGGGTGCGTGCGCCCACCCTCCCCTGGGCTGAGGCCTCGCCCCCGGAAGATGGGGCTCTGATACCCACTCGCTGGGCGCGTGTGAGGGCGGAGGGAGCTGGTGGGAAGGGCGGCGACGCCCTGTCCCAGGAGGAACGGCCCTGCGCGTCCCGGACTCAGCACCCCGCGCCCTTCGCCTGCTGGGAGCGGGCGGGGAAGTCCAGGCCTCGCTGCCGGGGGCTCTGGCGCTCGGCTGGGAGGGTTTGCATTTGGGGACGTTGAAGGAAAACCCTTTATGCGCCTGGGCGCATGCTAACTGCAGCCCGCGGGGGAATGGATCTGGGGATTTTGGAGAGATTGTGCAAAGGCACATGGACGGTCTGGCATCTCCTCTTTGAGATCAGGAGCGCGTGGCTCTGGGGTCCCCGAGGCGCAGGGCGCGCGGCCGGGGGGCTGATCAGTGAGTGGGTGGGGCCTGTCCCTCTGTCCCCGTCCTGCTCCTGCCCCTACCTGGGCGGGTGGCTACACCTGTCGCTCTCCGGCTGGGGCCCTGGCTGCCACGGAGGGAAGCGAGGCTCCTGGGGCGTTGTCTGCTGGGTGGCCGAGGGCGCCCCCGCGCAGGGCTTATATAGCCCGTGGGCGCTCCCCCCGCGCCGCCCGCAGGAATGTCTCTCCCCTTTTAGGGCCATATTTGGGAGTTGGGCACTGGAGACCCTCCCACGGCCCGGTCCGCGGCCTGGGCCCCCCGCCCGGGTTCCCTGCGCTGACCATAGAAGGAGCGGCCTGGCCCGCGCCCAGGTACCGCGGGCCGGGCCGTATATGGAGTGTCTCCCGGCCCGGGCGGGAGGGGCCCGGGTGGAGCGAGGGTCAGCGCCCGCGCCTGTGGCTGCACCTGTCCTGCCCGGAGCCGCCCGCCCCGCCCCGTCCACTCTGCGCGCAATGAGCTGCGCACTGGGCCTCCGGACAGCGGCTCCCACGTGTCTCCCCTTCTCCTCAGATCCCAAACCCTCCTGGAGTCTACAGGGAGGAGGGAGCCGGTCCAAGGGGGTCTGAGAAGACGGGAGAAGGAGTCAACCCGGTGTGTCCCGGTCCCAGGCAGGGAAGGAACGTGACCCCTCTCTCCCCAAGGAACTTTCTTCTGCATGGCTACCCCTGAGCGCCCCAATCCAGGGGGGCAGAGCCAAGCCGGCCCCCACCCCCACCGCGGAGAGGGCGTGGGCAGCTGCCCAGGGCAGACAGCTGGCATGGGGCACCACGGAGGCCGAGGAGGAGGGTGGGGCAGCGCAGGGTGGGGCGGAGGCTCTGGCTCCCCGGAATGGGATGGGTCCAGACAGGAGCTGGGGGCACCAAGCCGGGCACCCAGAACTGCAGGCCGGGCACCCAGAGCTCAGGTCAGGGGTGCCTGCAAAAGTGCATCGTATGGGAGGGTCTCTTCCTTGCGGGCTGGACTGAGGGGCCCCAGGTGGTGGTGGGCCCAGCTGAGCGCCCTGCTTTCGAACCCCCCAACCTTGGAGGCTCACGGAGCCTGCTCTTGGGCCACCACCCAGCACCCAGGGGCGGTGGGCGCTCTGACTGGAGGAAGCCTGAGGACAAGGACAAGGACAAGGACTAGGACATGCACTGCGTGTGCGACAGGCCGCAGCTCCTTCGCACCGGCTGCACACGCCCGTCTTTATATTTAGAGATGAGGCTGGCCAAGGCCAGTCCACCTTGGAGTCACCATCGTCCGCAGAGCCAGAGCTCTGCAGCTCCTATTTATACGGCTTCCATGCCTTCAGACTACCTGGGATCTGGGTCTGCCCTGGGAAGGTGGAGCGGGGGTCACGGGAGGCCAGGCGGGCACTGCCTGCCTCACTCCCCCCCCCCATTCCCATCCCCCAGGACAAGGACAGTCCTAACCTTGCTGTGGCCGCCCAGGGAGAAGCCATCTTTGGCGATGAACTCAGCGGCGTGCTTTTGGGGGATACATCAGCGGCGGGGCGCGGGCCAGAGCCCAGTCGGTCATTTTTTTCTCAAGTGCCTACAGCGCTCCCAAAATAGTCGCCATTACCATTGGGGAACGGAGCCGGCAACCGGGACAGGTGTGGGCTCTCCGGGGATATAAAACACCATGTGGGCGCGTTTCCTAAAAATGACCCAAGTCAATTAGAGAAGGAGGAGTTTGGTTAAGTGCAAAGGGTCATCCGTTAAAAAAGCTACTAAGGTTTCCTATTTAGCCTTAAGAAAACCATGTTTATTTATTTGGGTCCTATTTCTCTCTCTCCTCTCTCTTTTTTTTTTTTTTTTAAATAGGAAAGCTCGTTTCTTTAAAAACAAAAAACAAACACAGGCCGAGACCAGTTTGGCTCAATGGATAGAGCGTCGGCTTGGGGACTGAAGGGTCCCGGGTTCGATTCCGGTCAGGGGCGTGTACCTTGGTTGTGGGCATATCCCCAGTAGGGGGTGTGCAAGAGGCAGCTGATCGATGACTCTCTTTCATCGATGTTTCTAACTCTCTATCTCTCTCCCTTCCTCTCTGTACAAAAATCAATAAAATATATATTAAAAAACAACAAAAAACATATTTTATTGACTTTTTTACAGAGAGGGAGAGAGATGGAGAGCTAGAAACATCGATGAGAGAGAATCATCAAACAGCTGCCTCCTACACACCCTCTACTGGGGATGTGCCCTTGACCAGAATTGAACCCGGGACCCTTCAGTCCGCAGGCTGACGCTCTATCCACTGAGCCAAACCGGTTTTGGCAAAGCTCGTTTCTTTTAAAAATATATATATATATTTTTGCTGATTCCCTGACCAGGAATGGAACCCACAACCTTGGCACCTTTTGGCGCCTTTTGGCGCCTCAGTTGGTTTGATAATGCTCTAACCAACTGAGCTACCAGGCCAGGGTTCCCATTTAGCCTTTCCCGTTATTTTGGAGGACGATGAATAATGGACAGACCCACATTTCATTTTTTAATACGTGTCCTGCTGTGTCATGGGGAGGGGAGACACTAGAGAAAAAAACGAGGGGGTATAGCTTCAATTTTGGTAGGATGTGCTGTAATTCACTAAACCTACCTCCCAGCAGCAGAAGGCCGCAGCAGAAGGCCATAGCACATGGCAAGCACCTGGAGGCATGTTTCCAACTGGCCCCGGAGTTACTTCCTGTGGGGTCACGGCGTCCGCTTCCTCCCAGTCTCTGTGACACTCACTTGGGTTCTGGTCTCTGTTAGTTCCTCCCTAGCTGGGTCGGGAGGTGACCAAAGCCCTGGCCAGCCCTCGAGGTCCACTTCTGGGAAACCCCGAGCCACACATGTGTTTTATGCCCTAAGACACTCGCATGGACACTCCCGCGTGTGCAATTTAAAGCTTCCCCAACGAGTCACCAGACACCACACTCACACTGATGAGGCCCACCCTGCGTCGTCATTTCGTCTAACACTTTATTGACAGGCCAGCAACCAGTGACCCCGCTTATTAACAGCCCAGCAGGACAGACCCCCACCCGAGTCTCCTCCGTGCGCAGCGCCCGAGTCACAGCGACTTCAGGGACGGACAGCCAGCCCACCCGCCCGCCCGCTCCGGGGCCACGGGATGGGAGCACCGGCAGTGGGACCCGGACAAGAGCTCAGCGCCCTGGGCGGAGGAGGAGGCAGCATGGGCAGCGGGCACCCAATACATTTCTGATGGAGAAAAGGTGGAGAGGAAACAATGTCACTAAAATCCAAGACGGTCGTCACAGCTGGTCCGTAGGCGCCTCCCAGTGAAGTCTAAGACGCACCACGGCGGGTCTGACACGGCAGGGGAGGCGCGACGGGTAAGGCCCAGCGTTCTCCTAGAGCCGATGCCGATTCTCGGCGAGGAGGCACGTGTCCCCGAGTCAGCCCTGTCCATGGACGTAGTATTCGTAATTTGCTTTCAAAATGAACGCGAAGTAGGGACTGGCCTTCAGGGCCCCGAGCTGCTCGGCCTGAAGCAGGTCATTCACGTCCGGCAGGTACTGGCTGAGCTGAATGCCTGCGACAAAACAGAGGCGTTTTAAAAAAAAAAAATTAAAAAAAAAAAAAAAAAATATATATATATATATATATATATATATATATATTTTATTGATTTTTCACAGAGAGGAAGGGAGAGGGATAGAGAGCTAGAAACGTCGATGAGAGAGAAACATGGACCAGCTGCCTCCTGCACACCCCCCACCGGGGATGTGCCCGCAACCAATGTACATGCCCCTGACCGGAATCGAACCTGGGACCCCTCAGTCCACAGACCGACGCTCTACCACTGAGCCACACCGGTTTCGGCCAGAGGCGGTTTTTATGGTCAGGAAACGCCCCCGGGGAATCGAACACCTGTGCTTCTGTTTAAGTTGTGTGGCGGGGGCTGCTGGGACAGGCCCTGCCTTCAGCTGCTCCATCTGTCCCACACCGGCAGGTCTCACCGGAGGGCACCCCCCTGGTGGTCAGAGAGCCGTCTAGCTAGGTCTTCCAGGGGACCTGACCTCTTCCCTTTCTCCACGGCTTCCGCCATCCCGCCAAGGTGCATGCTGGGTGGGTTTCCTTAAAGTAATCTCCACCTGGACACAAGTACTTCACACGATTATATCTTCTCCGACTTGGAGATAACATGGAAGGAATTCTTCCATGAAAGCTAGCTACCGTATCTCCAAATGTGTTCATGTTTAAATCTAAAATCATGCCCTAACTGGTGTGGCTCAGTGGATAGAGCGTCGGCCTGCAGACTGAAGGGTCCCAGGTTCGATTCCCGTCTAGGGCATGTACAAGTATGTTGGTTGCGGGCACATCCCCAGCAGGGGGCATGCAGGAGGCAGCTGATGGATGTAAAGTTTCTAAAATGAAGGAGCAACGCTTCATGTCCGATACTAACAAACCACTCACCATCTTTTAGAAGTTTCTGTAAGATTTTCACAAATATGCTGTCTTTCGATACTTCAATTGGATCATCTTTACCGTCTGAGCTGGACCAGCTGGAAAACAGAATCAGTACAAAGGGGAAATGAAGTCACGGCGTCTGTGACATAAATAACATCTTACTGTGGTTGGTTTGGATTGTGGGGCGCAGGCAGAGCAAACCGTGAGTTTTGTGAGACTCTTTCAAATGATTGAAACCAGGGAGCTTTAAGTGCTGACAATACTGAGACTCTTTACATGAGGTATAAGGTGCCACACTTAGATAGCCCTTCACAAATACAACCATTATGTACGGTATTTGGTGTGAAAACCAAGTAGTGAGGCATCGTTCCGGGGGTTTCTGTGCAGAAGGAATAAACCTGGGAGGGACCCTGAGCAGCACTTCTGAGAGTGCAGGCCACAGTTACCGCTCATATGGCACCTTCAGTTCTCATAAAAGTGAAAAGGTAACCAGTGCTGCTAGGTAAGCTTGCTTTTTCTAGTTGAGATTCTCCACTAGAAATTCCAACACACAGAGACGCTGCTTGGGAATCAACAATCAATGGATTTACCCAATGTGATAAACAAAAAATATATTAGTACATAATACAATTAGGCCACAACATTATTTGATGGATGATATAATATCCCTCCCAACAGAGTACTTTTCCAAAAGCATTATCTTAGATTCATGCCGTGAGAACTTACTTATCTCTCTGAAGAGCTTTGCAAAGGATTTCCAGTTTCAGATGGTCTATATTTATATCTTCCTCCTTCACAACAAAACAAAAAATCCTCATTAAGTCCTGATTTGAAAATTCTGCGTAATTACTGCTTCACTTTAATTCATAATTTAAAAAAATTTCCCTTCCTTTAAAACATTAACATTGCACAGGAAACCAATAATTTGTTTGACTTGGTTTTTCTGATTATTCTAGGATAATCTGATCTTATCAGAAACAGTGAGAGGGTATATATATATATATATATATATATATATATATATATATATATATGTATTTTTAAATATATTTTTGTTGATTTCAGGGAGGAAGGGAAAGGAAGAGAGAGATAGAAACATCAGTGATGAGAATCATTGATCGGTTGCCTCCTGCACACCCCAAAATGAGGATCGAGCCCACAAGAAGGTTAAGAGTTTGAACACGGTAATGTACAAACCCAAGCATTGTTATTCTTTTTCAAAAGTTTATTTTTCCTCTGTAAGTTAGACGTGTGGAGGTGACTTTGGTTAATAGGATAGTTGGTCTCAGGCGCACATTTCTAAGCTACGTGGTCTGTGCCCCGCATCGTGTGCCCACCGCTCAAAGTCACATTTCCTGTCATGTATTGGACCCCTTTTCCCCGTGGTAACCACCAAACTGCTGTGTTTAGGACAATGTTTGTTTTGTGTTTGCATTTGTTGCTTTCAGTTTTATGCCCCACGTTTGAGTGAAATTCCATGGCTCTGTCTTCTCCTGACTTATTTCGCTTAGCAGGATAGCCTCAAGATCTGCTATGTTTCCCAAGTCTCCCAAGCTATTCTCAAGTGCAAGGCCAACGACCTAGCCCACAGAATGTTCACTGCAACCTTTTTTGTCTCAGAGGCTGAGAACAGGGTGAATACCATCAAGAATAAATAAAGCAACGTAAATCGAAGAACTAATCACGACTTAACAGATGAAAGAGAAAAAAATACCTTCGGACTCTGAACCTGTGCACAGAGAGAAGACGCCTGGGAACGAGTGAGAGTCATCGGGAAATGAAACCTCTCTCTTTTCACACCCCCGAGCGAGGGGAGCTGAGCCAGGCTTCCCCACGTTCTCATGACTGGCTGAAGAGGTGGTGTGTTTTTAATGTAGTCAGTTCCACAGAAAACTCTGTATGAACCTCATACTGTCTGTGATCGCTCGCGTGATCTTACCCACCTCATCGATATACTCCAGCAGGTCCAGAGCCTTCTTGAAATCGTACTCATTGGCTCTTCTGTTCTCCTCGCAGACGTAGAGCTACAGCAAGGTAGACGGAGGACTGGGTTAAGTAAAGACATAAGCGAGACTACAGACATTTTTTTAAGTCATTGTCTTGCAGGTAAGTTATAGGTTATAACTTACCTGCAAGACTTTGTTTTTATAACAAAGAACAGTGCCACATTTGTAACTTATACCCCATCTCTCTCTTAAAATACCCATTTGCTCCATCGGTAATTAATTTGAGTAACCTCAATATACAGGAACACGTTACCAACACAGAGGTTGTGTGAGCGCGATTATAAGAACTATGCTGCTGAGCATTGCTATCATGTTTGTTTTTTCACTTCTTCCTTTTTAAACATAATCAGGGCAAGTTCAAGGCAATCCTAGGACATCATTCTTGCATTGGAAATGCTGTCCTGAAGTTGCAGCCACCAGTACACATAGCACCAGAACTGCCTTCTCCTGGCTGCGGCCGGATCTAGCGGATGCTCAGGAAGGGGTCATGCGGCAGAGCAAAGCTAGGGGATGGCAGCTCCGGGCTATTACATCCGGGCCCTTCACTACTCTTCTTAGAGAAGAGCTGAAATGTATCTCCTGGCACCGACTTGCTGGAATGGAAAAGGTCACACAGGAAGTGGGCTGGTCATCAGCATCTCCAGGAACTGGGGGTGGTGGTGGTGGTGGTGGTGGTGGGGCACAGGGAGGCGAGGCTGGCCCATGGCTCTGCTCCCTGGCCTCCTGCTCCCAGGCAGCTCCTACCAACCATTCCAGGGGCAGTCCCCGGGAAACAGGAAGTGGAGATGGCTGATCTTAGAAACCGCGCTGCACGAGAAACTGAGGTTTGGAGCTGAGAAGAGGCGTGGGGGCCGGAGGAGCACGTACGTTGATGAGCTGCGGCGCGGTCAGCACTGGCATGGCGCTGAGGCTCAGCTGCTTCTCCGCCAGCAGCGGCTCGGGCAGCGTCTCCTGGTGCAGCAGGAAGCGCTCCTGCTCGGCCATGTCTAGAATGCAAACGAGACGGTGAGGGGGGGGGTCAGCTCTCACTCTGCTCCCCTAAAGCAGGTCTGATTTCAGAAGAAAAAGGGCTCTCTCTAAAGATCGTCTCTTCCCTGTTCAGCCATCTTAGAGCGATTCAATTCTGCTCATCCTGATGATGTCAGAACATAGTCATGGTTTGATCTAAGGACACTGAACAAACATGTTCTTAAAGGAAACACGGTCCTAGCTCTCATGGGGCCCATTAAGTGAGTAGATGAGGGATCTGTATGTCTTCTTTTAAAATTCTTTTTACCTTCAATTTTTTCTTGCAGTATATCTTCTGAAAAATCTGAAGCTAACGCAGCCAATTTACTCAAGCCGAGAAGAGTTTTTTTCTTCGCAAAGTAACGCGTTTCCATGTTTGCCAGACCCAGAAGGGTTGCATGAGCCTACAAACAATAACATGTGAGAACCGTGGTCAGACCCTGGTTACTGATTTAAAGATTTAAATTGAAATAAACATTAAGTACAACTCTAACTGCCCCCCCCCAAGCTACATCAATGAAAAATCAAGTCAATATTAGCAAACCTGAAAACTGATGAGTACCATATATATGAAAAAGGAATTTTCCAATAGTATCAACCATCCACACTATTGGGAAGAGAAACACATAACATGCATTTGCTCTATAACAATTATATAGTCACTCCAACGTCTTTGTCAGGAATTTAAAAAATTAATTTGTGTACCGTTTTGACTTACAATTTAAACATTTTTATTATACACGTTAATCAAAATTTTACTGTAATAGTCAAATCACAATGGACTGTATTTTTAATTGAGATTAAGAATTAATGGCAACACTATCATAGATCAAAAGCATTCAAATTATGTGAGAGAAAAAGAGATACACATTTTAAATGATTTATAAGTAGGATTTGAATTCCAAAAATTACAATAAAATTAACTAAAGTTACCGAAATCTGCTCCATATAACTGAATCCGTCTTACCTTTTCTAATTCTTGGCTATTAATTTCGTGTAACCAGCTGAGATGCTCATGAGCTTGCAAGAAATCCGCCAACTGTCCGTGTTGAGCAATGGGCTGAGACAGTAACTTGCCCCTTTTTCCTTTCTCCAGATACCACCGGAAGAGGAAGTCTGAAAAATTCTATAAATAGCAAGCCAGGGATCCAGTCCTGTTTAGTAACACAGTTTTAAAACATCTGTTTGATAATAAAATATTAAATTTCTCCCCAAGGTCTGAGACCCCAGAAGAGAAATCTTATTTTAAACATTCATTTCCTGTGTAATAGATCCTCAAAAAGAACCTAACTGAATCACCACACTGGACAAATGAGGACATTCAGACTCGGAAAAAAAATCTTCTTGCTCAAAATGAGACAGAATCTAGATGTACACTGTCCAAGAGGGCAGCCCTGGTCACATGTAGCTGTTTAAACACATTAAAACTTAAAACCACATGGGCCACATTTTAATAATTTTTAAAAAAATACATTATTTTATTGATTTTTTACAGAGGAAGAGAGAGGAATAGAGAGTTAGAAACATCGATGAGAGAGAATCATCGATCAGCTGCCTCTTGCATACCCCCTACTGGGGATGTGCCCGCAACCAAGGTACATGCCCTTGACCGGAATCGAACCTGGGACCCTTGAGTCCGCAGGCCGACGCTCTATCCACTGAGCCAAACCGGTTTTGGCACACACGGGCCACATTTTAAGCGCTCGACGGAAACGTGATACATAAATTGGGATCTAAGTTAAACACAAAAAGATCGTGTCATCTTCCAAAAGCCCCAGGTGAGACAGGAAATGGCAAGAACCTGACACAGCAGGTGCGGCCCAGTCCCAGCGTGTTACCTGGTCGGCAAACTGGGTCATGTAGCGCTGGAGCCTGGTCTGGTTGTCCGTCTGCTCACACATTTGCACCAAGATATCAAAGTCACAGTATTTCTCTGCTAACGAAGCAGCCCAGGAATACTGGCCCAGAGTGACTGGAAATGAGACCAGATGGAAACAAATCTTGTTAGTGAAAACTTAAGATGTAAGAAAAAAAAATACTACCTGCAATTTTACCCTTATCCATTTTACATCCTAAAAATAATTAATGGGATAGAAACCTTTCCCGTTACTGACATTTGGATTCAGAATCCACATAAAATCACGGAAGAGCCCAGCCAGGGTGGCTCAGTGGTTGAGCGTAGACCTAAGAACCAGAAGGTCACAGTTCAATTCTGGTCAAGGGCACATGCCCAGATTGTGGGCTCCATCCCCAGTAGGGGACGTGTAGGAGGCAGCTGATCAATGATTCTCTCTGGTCAGTGCTGTTTCTCTCTCTCTCTTCCTCTCTGAAATCAGTAAAAATATATTTAAAAAAATAAATAAGTAACATAAAATCAGTAAAGATGCAAATTCAGCCCCTGGCTTCATCAATGAATGCTATTCCCTTCCTTCATGTGTGAGGGTCATAGCGGCCCCTCCCCATCTTCATGGAAACACGGCTGCGTAAAGGAACACACAAGCTGCCCCTTTCCCACAGTCGGGCGGACGCTGTGTCACTGACTACACCGCACGTGATCGGACACCGTCGCCTGCTCTGCCAATTCCAAGGCCCCCAGCCGAGCTCACGACAGGCACTTACGCAGCGGAGACAAGAGCTCCGACCTCTTCTGCACGTATTCGGTCTCCAGGTTGTTAAATCTTTCCTGATCCCTGGATCTGTCCAGAGACTTCAGCTGACAGGTATAGCCATCCAGGAAGCAGTCGATCAGTGCGACCAGCTGCTCCGTGAGAATGTTCCGGAGGTTGCTGTCTGCCTGCGGGTAAACCATTTTCAGGACGATCCCGTGCTGGCGCATTATTGCTGTTCGCACACCAGCGGGGCCACTTGTTGCTGTGAAATCACACGAAAGAAGATGGTAAGTGAGGGTTCATAACGCCTCTGGGAAAGACCACCGGCCTGACAATCCTAGCACTTCACACCGCTGGGCAAATACCAAACAGGAGCTCAGCACCCCTCTCTGCCGGCTCAAACCCCATCTTCTCTACAGAGCCTCCTCAGCAGAGCCTGGTCAACGTGGCCCTCCCTCCCTCCCTCCCTTCCAAATTCCTTCCATTCTACTCCACTTACTGTCTTCTATTAAGTCAACATAAAATAGGTCAGTACCTCCAGGCCAGGGCCCACTTCTATGAATAACTACACACATTAAAACCTAGTAGAGGCTACTCTGCATTTCACTTACAAACCTGCCTGAGAGGAACTATACAGCTTCCATAGGTGATGGCTCATTAGAATATATATACATACATACATACATATTATATGTATGTATATGTATATACGTATGTATATGTATTTGTGTATATATATATTTTTCATTAAAATGTATTTTGAGGAGCTGCTAGCAGACCAGTGTACTTGGCTCGGTGCTCACCAGCTCACCTGTCCACGGAATATATTCCGGCTCTTTTTCCAGGGGCTCTTCCCTCCTGTACAAGGAGTTTCTGTTTTGCCGATAGTGGCTAGCAGCTTGCAGCATGTCCTGGAGGAAAATGAAGCGCGTTAGCAGATGCAGAAAGCGGTGAGGTCCGGTATATCTCAAGGGAATTGGAAACATCAAAATCTATCTACGTGAAAAAATCCTCCAATAGACCTGGAGGATAACTTGTTCTTTTTGCATTTGAAGTCTAACTCCATAATCTAACTCCGAGTTTTGAAAACTACAGTAACCAAAGTAAAAAAAACACATTATTATAAAGTACATTGGCTAAAATTAAATGGAAGTTTTAATCAATAAGTAGTGAGCTTTTGAGTGATTAAAAAATACTTATTTCGTTACATGAATATTAAAATACTTGCAATGTTATATACATCCTTCTCCAAAGAGAGGTTTATTCCACTAAATAGAACCTGGGATCCCAGAAATTTAACATGTACATGCAAATATTCAAAACAGCCGTTGACTGATGGATGAAGAACAGAGAAACCACTATCTCTTCTATCCACATCCGGGCTTTGAGTTGCTGAAAACGTCACCCTATTTTGGTACCTTGAGAATGTTGTTCACGCTGATCACCACCTCAGCCCATTCGACCGATTCCAAAGACGTCTCCTTTAAGACCTGCTCCTCATGCTCCAGCAGACACTCACAGATGGTGTCTACCTGCGACACCTGAGCGAGGAGAGAGATGTCAGCCACAAAGCTCAAATCTCCCAGCTTTGCAGAATGAGAGTGCCCACATAATTCAGTCTCACGGGTAAGCGAATTCTGGGCTGTCAGCAGGCAGATTTTTAAACTTAGATACCAAGTACAGGCAGCCCCCCAGAGCTATAGGTTCTGCATCTGTGAGATTCAAAATATTTGGGGGGAAATGTGACATTGTCACTGACATGCCCTCTGTATTAGGCCCACCATGGCTGCATTTGTATGAAGCATGTACAGACTTTGTTTTTTTATTGTTAAAACTGGAATAACCAGTGGGGGGTGTGCAGGAAGCAGCCGATCAATGATTCTCTGTCATCGCTGATGTTTCTCTCTCTCTCCCTCTCTCTCTCTCCCTTCCTCTCTGAAATCAATAAAAATATACTTTAAAAGTGGATTAAACATTCAGCAAGGACAGGGAGGGCTTCTTAGTTCTGCGAACACCTAAGTCAGTGGTACTTTTTGAATGATTTGCCCAGAAAGCAGGAAGTCCAACTTAAATTCCAACGTGTCCTTTGCCCTCCACCTTTCCCCTGCTCGGGCCTGCCCCTGTGTAAGCGGCCCGGCCCGGGGGAGCCACGCAGGGAAGAAGCCCGTCTCACCTCCCTGAAGAAGATGTCTGCGGGGGTCAGGCTGGCCGGGATGGCGCAGTCCCGCTTGTGCAGAGCGATCATGATGGCCGTGTTCACCAGCTCCGGCAGCCGCGAGTGGTGGTTCTTGAGGACGATGGCGGCCGACAGCTTCTCCGCGTGCTCACAGAGCAGCCGCCACGTCGCCATGGGCGCCCCCCGCACCGGGGACGTGCGCAGGCGCCCAAACAGGCCGACCTTGCAGAGACACACACAGGTTCTTGGAAAGCATTTACAGGAACACACAGAATGCATCACACTCCCACCCAAGCACGTGGGATGCAGAGCCACTGCCCTAGCGCTCCCCACAAAGCACCGCCAGCTGCCTCTCCTTCTGGCTGCTTCCAGCACCCACGCATGCATGCACACGCAAGCCACACAAACCACACACACACACACACACACACAAACACACATACACACGCACAGCTTAGCCAGGGCTGCTAACACCTGTAAGAAATATAGACATTCCACTTCTAAGCTTAGGGTTACTCTTGAGTTTCTCTACTGTTGTCTGTTGACATCTTATTTCTCAAATTGTCTCTAGATATCTTATTTCTCGAATTATTGCTGCTGGTAATCAAAATGACAAAGTCGTTCTTTCCTATGGGCACCCATGAGCTCCCCGAAAATCCAGACCTCTTCAAGAGCTGAATCCTGGAACCCTAAAGCCAGGGAGCGTGTGTGTGTGTGTGTGTGTGTGTGTGTGTGTGTAAAATCCACCTGGGGGAGCCGACCCCGGGCGGCAGAGCAGTGCTGGGCCTGCCCTGGCGGCGGGAGCTCACCTGGTGAATGAAGTCCACGAGGAGAGAGTGCGCCTTCATCTTGTCCTCCAGCTGGTGCAGGATGATCAGCGAGCTGTTGCTGAACCCGGGAGCTTCTGTGGGAACATGGCAACGACACTTAAAACACATAACGTACCGGCTTTATGGTCATCACTGAGATGAGAATAAAAAGCTAAGAGACATCCCTACCAAAGGAAAAGACCAATTTTTCCATGCGATTATTTGTAACATTGTCCAAGAGTTTAGGAAACTCAGGGGAACACTGTGGGAGTGTGCTACAATTCATATCGTATTTAAAACATAAGAGAGAGCAAAACAATGGACATGGACAGTGGGGTGGTGGGGGCTTGTCCTGGGGGGGAGGGTTATAGGGAGGGGCCGATGGGGGAACAAAGTAGACTTGCTCCATCGTCCCCTCAGTTTCTGTTCTATCATGTGGATCTGTCTGAAGTCCTTCTCACAATCTACTATCAGGAAAGCCACAACCTTTTAAAAAATACTGAGTTAATATTAAACTGTCTCATAAACTTAAACCAGATTCTTTGAGAGACACTTAGACAAAAGAGCCAGGATGTTCTTCTCAGAACAAAGCATTCCATACACTAGCTCTGGATGTGCCTACCTTCGGGGACAGACTCTGCCCAGCGCGGGTCCGAGGCAGGATAGTCGTCCACCAGGTCCACGCTGATCTGGGCCACAGCCTTGTCCAGTTCGCTGTCCGAGTCCAGATCGGAGGAAAACAGCTCGTCGACCATCATCTGAGCGTGACCCAGGTCTTTTCTGAAATAGAACCGGGAAACAGAAGCTTGAAAGGAGGCAGAGCATGCTCAATACCCACTGTGAGAAAGTAAATGTGAACTTCAAGTCCCATCTCCTAGGCCAAAATTAATTACTTTTAGTAACGTTTAGTGAAATGCATTCATGAATTCAACAAATTCACGCTGAGTGCTTAGAATATGCTGGGCACTGGAGACAGAATGACAGGACACTGAAGAGCAGCCCACGGTTTGTCATGAGGGATCAGCCGATGAAACAGGAAGTTACGCAGACACAATGGCTGGGAAAGAACAGGGGAACCAATACCATCGGAGGGGCCGGGGAAACCTCCCGGGAGAAGAGGTGGTAGCCCGCTAAGGGGGAGTGCAGGGAGGCCGGGAGCGCGGGATGGCACAGGGCACAGAGAGCAGGTGCCCGAGGGAAGAATGCCTGCAGCCAGGAGAGAACTGACGCCACCGAGGGAGCTGAGATGAGCCAGGGAGGAAAGTGCCCCGGGCAGACCTTCTAGAAACACCTCCAACCAAAGGTCGGGTGAGCCCAGCCTGCGAGGCTCAGTGGCTGAGCGTCGACCTATGAACCAGGAGGTCATGGTTCAATTCCCAGTCAGGGCACATGCCCAGGTTGTGGGCTCCATCCCCAATAGGGGGTGTGCAGGAGGCAGCTGATCCACGATTCTCTCTCATCATGGATGTTTCTCGCTCTTTCTCTCTCTCTCCCTTCCTCTCTGAAATCAATAAAAATGGGTTTAAAGAAAAACAAAAAGGATAAAAACAACCTTCTATTTGCCTAACATTATAAAAAAAAGATGCCTGCAAGCTGTCTTCATGGTCACTGTTTCCGAAGGTGCCCTGCTTTTCATGAAGGGCAGAGGGTGTTGCATCATCTTCCCCCCAGCATAGCTGGGACCCTCCCATGATGACCAAGTTCAGAAGAACAGTTGCGAAAAGTGTCAAGTTCAGAAAAAACACTTTCTTCTTAACGGCTCATTCTTCTAACCCGCTGGGTCATCAAATAAGGAGCATGTCAGCAACTGTGTCCTCAGACTTAAATAAGCCATCATTTAAAAACCGGTTATACCTGCAGTACTGCAGAAAAGCAGCTTTCAGCAATCTGGTTTTATCCTCCTGGGCTATGGTTTCGTTCTTTGTAGAGGTCTCTAAAACCATACTCTGTAAAATAACAATAATTAAGAAATTAAGGTATCAGGTTATTTTAATATATTTTTATTGATATCAGAGAGGAAGAGAGAGAGAAACATTTGTGGAAACAGCCTGATAAAAACGTAAAAACGGCATAGAACACGTACCTCATTGCTCGGCCCAGCGACGGAAGAAGCTAGAGATTCCTCCAGGTCCTCCGCTAACATGGACACGTTTTCCCTGGGAGTGACAGCCACCAGTCCACTGTTTCTAGAAAACAGGATCGGGACACCACCACAGGAACCGGCTCCTAAAATACTGTCCCCTGGAAGACACACACAATCAATTACAAGGACACATGCTTCCTAAAACCCCCGCCTCGGCAGAAAATCAGCTGACGCACGGAGACACGTCCTTGGTGTGAACCCAGTTCTTTGTCCCAAGTCCAAGGTCAAGAACCTGCTGCTATCTGAAGTAGCAGCCTGTGCCCTCAGCCTCAGGACAATCAACGCTAGTCTCAATAGCAGGCAGTAAGCAAAAGAGTAAAAATGACTCATTTTGCAAAATTCAAAATACCAGCTTTTGTAACCTAATGGGGTCCTTTTGTTCTCTTCTGCCATGGCTCACCGAGTAAGCCAGTTGGGGGCGGGTGGTGGAGTGGCAGGTCTAAGCCTGCTCAGGCCCTTACTTAATGCCTCCTACCCACCAGTCAGGTCTCGTGCTGGGACCAGAAAATCGAGGTTTCATCCTGTTGCCTCACCTGGATTCTGCCCTCTGCCCCTGCCCAGCCCCTTTAGATAAATATCCTGATTTATCCATCTGCTTGGCTTTCTTTCACTCCCGGATGGCTTAACCCGCCCCCTCCCCATGAGTCCAACACCTGAGGGTCTTCTTATCCAGGGGTCTGGATACACTTAAAGAACAACTCAGAGTGCTAACTGGTTTGGCTCAGTGGATAGAGCCTGCAGATTAAAGGGTCCCAGGTTCGATTCCGGTCAGGGGCATGTACCTTGGTTGCGGGCACACACCCAGTGGCGGGTGTGCCACGAGGCAGCTGATGGATGTTTCTCTCTCACTGATGTTTCTAACTTTCTATCCCTCTCCCTTCCTCTCTGTAAAAAAAAAATCATCAAAATATATTTAAAAAAGAATAACTCGGAATGAGTCACTCCTACTAACTAGGGATAAGCAATTCTTATGTCAGTCCTTCCCTTCTTGGCATTTTCTGGAGAAAGTGTTGCTATTTTGCCTATAAATGGGACAGCCTGGGAATTCTACGCCCCTTCTGGTTTTTCAGTTCTGCTGTGACTTCAGCTACCATGGGTGTGGCACCGAAGGTCTGAGCAGCGCCGGAGGTCTGAGCTGGAAGACACACTCGTGGGAGAGGAATAGAGACGACAAGAAAGAGGAGCGAGCTCACTACCTTGCGCGTTGAAGACGATCTTCTCCTGCGGAGGAGAGAGCCTGCCGGTGCCGGTGGAGCACACGAAGACGGCGCTGTCGCTGTACAGGTAGGCGGTCTGGCTGGAGAAGTCCGGGACCATCAGCCGACACATGGCCGACTCCTCAGACTGAAAATCAAATCCGAAATCCCATCTCATGAGGACCGACACACAAAGGCTTGTCTGTATGACCTCATCCTTCCCACTCGGGTACCACATGTTACGGTTTATTGAAATAAAGGGAACAAGTTGGACTTTCTTACAGTCTTCGGCTTAACAGGCCATATTAAAATAAGCAAAAGGAGTGAGCAGAATCAGTACTATATGAGGCTAAATGAAATGAACTTAGAGTTAAGAGTGTCCCTCATGAACATCAGTTATTCAACAATACGTCCAATTGCTGTTAAGAAGCTCAACATTGGAGATCTTTCTCTCCTTTTAACCGAATACATGAACTTTAAGTGCCTAATGCCTACAAATATAACCCTACTTGGAGTGAAAGGGAATTTTTCTGTGATATTAGGACTCAAAGCCAAACCCCAATGTCTACCCGGTTTGTTCCTCATTTTTCACTGATCAGTTCATCAGTCTTTTCTTTCTACTCAACAAGAGAGAAACGAGGCTCCCTTCACAGAGGAGGTGAGAAGCAGCCAACGGCTGTTGCCAGCGGCTTTGACCGCGTTTCTCCTCAGCTAAGGCTGAGCAACAAGTCTGAGAATGGCAAGTAAAATGCAACGTCTAAAACGTAGCTGTTTTCAAATACGGCCGCCAAAATAAATAAAACAAATATACCCGAGCCCTGCAGATGCAGCTCTCAAAGAACCTGACCCCGGAAGGGTTAGGGGAAGAAAACTGAGCGTGTGAGCATCACTCTGGGATTGAACTTAGGTAAGGTCTTACCTGAAAGGGTGGGTTGTACTGAGTGACTTCAACTGTGACCGCATCTGACATCTGGTAGCCGTTATCTTCCACCGTCACCAGCGAGTAATAGACGAGGCACGGGCTGTCTGCGGGGTGCCAGGCGGCTGCCAGCACCACCAGCCCGTCACTGGTCAGGGCGGAAGGGAAAGCGACCGTCACGTGGGCAGACCGCCTGGCAGCTTCTCAAGAGGTTAAACACGCACGTTCCATGCGGCCTCGCCAGCCCCCTCCCATTCACCCCAGAGAAGTCACGCTGGTCGCTCACATGGCAAGATCAGCATTAGAGACCTCGTAAGACTGCTCATCATTTTATCACACGCACCACCTTCCTCCCCAGACAGCCACCTAGCGTCTTTATGACAAAGTAACCGCTCACCAGTTTTGCTTCAAATCCAAATACCGAACGTTGACCCCCTCTTTAATAGCTTCATAGTTGCTTTCCGATCCCTAGATGAAGACATCAACAAGGTAAGCTCACCTCTGCACCCAGCACCGGCTAACGTGCCCCAGCTACAGCGGCTCAGCTGCTGAGCGATCATGCCTTTTAAACATTATTAAGCCAATCGGTGAGCTACAATATCTCTAGAGATTGAATACTTGATTTGTTTATCTGGTGGCTAAAGACTGTGTTTGTGTATTACCTTAATATACATGCTTCCGGATAAAACACTGAAGGAGCAAGCACACTCATGCCCCCGCAAATGTGAACACGAGGCGCGGACCGCTGCTGCTTACCCAAATGGCATCGGTGATGTTCTCCTTCAGGGCCCTGTTCATGTCCCAGCTGTGCACCTGCTTCTCTGACCAGTCATCCAGCTCCCACTTACTGATGCTCGCGCTGGTCAGGCTGTACAAGCTTGACCTCTCGCTGTCCCACAGCACGCTGGAGAGCTGCATGGAGAAGAGAACAAAGCCAAGTTTACGGACTCCGCTCTCATCATTGATGTTTCTCTCTCTCTCCCTCCCTCTCTTTCTTCTCTGAAATTGATAAACATATATATTTTTTTAAGACAAACTTATAAAAACAATTATTTTATCAACTTACCATGAGATCGCTGCTCGCAGATAAAATCCCCAGAAGAGAAGAGACCTTCCGCCCGATGCCTGAGAGTACGCCTTGGCCTTGGGGCAGGGCCCGCTGATGAACCTTTCCCAGGTTCTCCGGCGTCAGGCGAATCAGCTGGCTTCCCGAGGAGGCCAAAACAAAGCTTCCTCCCTGGGAACAAACAGTGTGAAATTAATTCAGTGAAGCAGCTAACACCCAGATAAAGAAAGTTAACACAGAATGCTTCAATACAAGGGAAAACCGTCTATCCCTTAACAAGAAATCTCAGAGCATACAAAGGAACACTGCTGGTAAAATAACTTACATATGAATCCATTCACTTAAGACTATTCATTCTACATAGGAAAACTTTTGCTGCTGTTTTGTTTTTTAAACTGCCTATTTTTTTTTCCTGGTTTTTAAATTACAGGTTCACCACATTGCAGGTTAAACAAATCGAGCGTCAGATTTTATTACTTTGGTAAACCTGCAGAGTATTACAGTAGCAAACCATTCTTCATAGTGTCCGAGTTTTTACGTCACTCGTGTAAAATGTTCCTGAAAGAAATAAACACCACTAGCTACTCTCCAGTGTTGGCATTTCAGAGCCCTATGAGAAGTCCTTTCTCTCTCTAACTGTTTGAATCATAGACTCTTTTTTTTTTTTTATTAAGTATATTTTATTGATTTTGTACAGAGAGGAAGGGAGAGAGATAGAGAGTGAGTCATTGATCAGCTGCCTCTTGCACACCCCCTACTGGGGATATGCCCGAAACCAAGGTTCATGCCCTTGACCGGAATTGAACCCAGGACCTTTCAGTCCCCAAGCCGACACTCTATCCATTGAGCCAAACCGGTTTCGGCTGAATCATAGACTCTTGCATCCTTCTCCTCTCTCTTTTATCGCTCCCTGGCCTGCATGGTCTGTTCAAAACCCTGAATTATTTAGTCATTCAAACCCCAGTTCTTAGCCATGTGACAGCTTTCCAGTACAGAGAGAAGAATATCCACTGCGTACTATACCTGCACCGCTGTTAGGAAATTGTAAGTCTTATCACCTCCCGAGTCTACGTAAGTCTCCGTGTAGGCGTCTTCATGAGCAAGGCTTGGCCAATAGCGAACGGAGCCCTCTCTGGTGGCCGCCATGACAGCGACAGACTGAAAACAAGATCAGCACACTCAGCAACCACGCTAAAGGGAGGACGCAGGAACTGGGAGTCTGATGAAACTGACGTTAAAACACCGGGGCAATTTACTATCTGATCAGGAAAAATCAGAAATAAAAACTCCTTTGGATACTTAAAAAAATTAAATAAATACAATGTCAAATTAAGGCAGAGGTGGTTAGGGGTGATCAGGCTGGCAGGGGAGTAGTTAGGGGGTGATCAGACTGGCAGGCAGGTGAGCAGTTGGGAACCAGCAGTCCCGGATTGTGAAAGGGATGTCTGATTGCCGGTTTAGGCCTGATCCCACAGGGCAGTCAGACATCCTCTGAGGGGTCCCAGATTCGAAAGGGTGCAGGCTGGCCTGAGGGGGGGACCCCCCCACTCTGGTGCACGAATTTTGTGCACTGGGTCTCTAGTATTTCAATAAACACACACTTAAGTCACCTACCTGAGTAGAATGCACTTCACCCGCGGGAGCCGAGTAAGAGAGAGCCACCAGGTCAGCACTCCGCTGGCAATCACTGGGCGGCAGCTGGAGCTCTTTGCAAACAGACAGCTGTAGAGCAAAAGCCCAACCAAAGACCTTTCGCATCACGTCCACTTTTTTGAATATGCACCTGACGTCACCATTTTCTTTCTCTGCCTATTTTACATTCTATTTAACTGCTGGAGGCAGCACTCTACAAATATTCTTTCTTCTCAAAATTTTCTATCAGGGTTTCAGTAGTTTTAAAACAATTTCGTAAGAGATATAAAATCAGGAAAGCTTAAGAACTAGACCGCACTCTGAATATCGATCAACCCAATCTCTTCCCGGACTGAAAGGAGTGTACTGCTTCAGAGAGGAATACGTGCTCAGCATTTCGGATCGCTATGCACGTGCAAACGCACTCAGGCTTGAATACATTCAGACTGTCCTCCCCACAACTCTACAAGTTTAGGGTAAAAACTAAGGGCCCACGGGTTCCCTCTCTTCTATCTCCTTTCATCTCCCCAAAGAGCCGTTACCTTAGAAATGGGGGACAGAGCAATCTTCCAGACAATGAGCTTGTCTTTGCAGACCAGACAAGCCCATCCACCTTCATCTATGCGAACGGTCAGCAGGTCATCGTCTGAACAAAAATATGAGGGGAGAGAAAATGAGGTACATTGTGCATCTTAGTGTCTGAAAAAGAGCAGCAATTCACATTTCCTTACGCCAAAGTCTTCACTGCCATATTCTTTTTTTTTTTTTTTTTTTTTTTTAAATATATTTTGATTTTTTACAGAGAGGAAGGGAGAGGGAGAGAGTTAGAAACATCAATCAGCTGCTTCCTGCACACCCCCTTCTGGGTACATGCCCTTGACTGGAATCGAACCTGGGACCTTTCAGTCCGCTTTATCCACTGAGCCAAATTGGTTAGGGCACTGCCACATTCTTCACCACAAAAATTACCATTCATGAAAAAGGTTAATCTACAACAAAAAAATGCTCTTGTATATCATTCGGGAGTTATCAATGTCCAAAACTAGAGATCCATTTCACTCTGATAATCAGTTTTAAAAGAAATATACCTGGAGACAAAAAGTATATATTGGAGCTAGGTTTAATCTCTCTTAATTTTTGTTATAAACAGATATCCTACTTTCTGTAAGACTATCATAGTCAAGATGTGCAAGTTCATGTTGATGAGAAATATTCCATCTTCTAGAATGGAGTACCTGTCAATCACAGTATGAATATATTTTACATAATGATTCATTTGTAAACAATGTAAATAAAACAAAACAAAACTTACTTAACATTATATGAGATGCACTCTGATATTCTAGATTCTTTTATTTCATTTAAAAAAATATATATTTTATTGATTTTTTATAGAGAGGAAGGGAGGGAGGAGGGAGATAGAGAGCTAGAAACGTCAATGAGAGAGAAACATCGACCAGCTGCCTCTTGCACACCCCCTACCGGGGATGTGCCCGCAACCAACGTACGCATGCCCCTGACCGGAATCGAACCTGGGACCTTTCAGTCTGCAGACCAATGCTCTACCACTGAGCCAAACCGGTTTCGGCTTATTTCATTTTTAAAAAAAAGCTGGCTATGAAACACTAAACTGATCTCAGTCACCACCTACAGCTTGAAAAACAATATTCCAGAAAAATCACAAAGATCTAGAATTAAATTCTTTTAGCTGCCTCCTGCACGTCCTACACTGGAGATCAAATCTGCAACCTGGGCCTGTGCCCTGACTGGGAATCGAACCATGACCTCTTGGTTCATAGGTTGATACTCAACCAGTGAGCTACACCAGCCGGGCCTCAATTAACTTTTGAAATTGGACTTGAGTTTTGCATATGCAGTACTTCCAACTAAAGATTTGACTGTGCTGGCATGAAATCCTGCTTCTAAAATTTATTATATTTCTCAATCACAGTGAAAAAGCAAACAGGTTGTCCCTGTCTGTGCATTTCGGTGGAGGGCTATCAGAGAAGGCACCCATTTCAAGCTCCTGGCTAGAGCGAGGCTTCGTGTGAATGGCAATGAGAGGCGAATGGAAGATGACACTCACCTTCAGCCAATGTCAGGACTTCCATGACTTTGACCGGGAGAGACGATCCAAAGGTCTTCACGTCGTAGTTCATGGTCTCGGTTATGGAGTGATGTGGGAACATTCGTGTGGGTGTTCCTCTAAAGAAGAGAGACCTCATTGTCACCATAACTTACATTCTCCATCAGCCTAATGTTTGCGTATCTATTTCCACAATAAAGGGAAGAGCTTTGATAAACAAATAGGAAGTGGAACAGTGAAAAAAAAACTCTGGCTCATGTATTCGTAATTAAGTGTATTTTTCATTAAAGATGGATGGGGTTTAGGAGACCCTGGCCTTACACTTTTATACTCGAGTTTCTGGGTGCATGTGCCATTCACCTAAAACAGTGGTTGGCAAACTGCGGCTCGCGAGCCACATGCGGCTCTTTGGCCCCTTGAGTTTTTAACAAAGGGCGGCTTAGAAGGACCCTAATTAAGTTAATAACAATGTACCTACCTATATGGTTTCAGTTTAAAAAACTTGGCTCTCAAAAGAAATTTCAATCGTTGTACCGTTATTTCGCTCTGTTGATTAATGCGTTTGCCGACCACTGACCTAAACTCTTTATAACTCTGCTTCCTTAGCTTTGACATAAGGTTTGACTAGTTCAGAGTTTTTCAAATTGTGGGTAAAGTTGAGGGTCTCGATCAATCAACATTTAAAAACAAAATATATATTTTATTGATTTTTTACAGAGAGGCAGGGAGAGGGATAGAGAGCTAGAAACATTGATGAGAAAGAATCATCAAACAGCTGCCTCTTGCACATCCCTCACCGGGGATGTGCCCGCAACCAATGCACATGCCCTTGACTGAAATCGAACCTGGGACCCTTCAGTCCACAGACTGACGCTCTACCCACTGAGCCAAACCGGTTTCGGCCAATCAACATTTTTGAAAACAAGACAGGATATAAAATATGAATATAAATTCTGGTAACAAAACTACTCTTAGCTCCCTGCTATGGTCAAACAAGTTTTATAAACTTCGGATTACATTTTCTTCTAAACTCTTGTCACTGCTAGAATGACAAGACTCTACCAGATCTGCATAATCAAGCAAGAAATTAAGTAGGAGCCCTGGCTGGTGTTTCCCAATAGTTGGGGCATTGTCCAGCACACCGCGGGGTCAAGGGTTCGATTCCTGGTCAAGGGCAGGTACCTGGGTTGTAGATTCACCCTCTGCCCCAGTTGGGGAGCATGTAAGAGGCAACCTCAATGTTTCTCTCTCTTCCTGAATAAGCAATGGAAAAAATATCCACTGGTGAGGATTAATAAAACCACCACCACAAAAAAAGAAATTAAATGGGTCACACGTATCTGCTGCTGCCTGCTATTCAATACAGCCAATACAGCCAAAGAAATTATATTTTTTTCTTTTCACCTTCATTTTGACATTGAGAAAAAAATGGAAAGTCACCAGTTTAAACGTTATTCTATCTCTTATCATATGGAGATTAAATGAGAAGACTCAAATACAGAATGGTCCAAAGCTTTGTTCACCAACAGGGTAGGACAACAGAGATTTTTTTCTTTAAAGGATCATCCCCTGTCCTAGCCGGTTTGGCTCAGTGGATAGAGCGGTGGGCCTTCAGGCTGAAGGGTCCCGGGTTCATTCCGGTCAAGGGCACATGCCCAGGTTTCGGCTCTATCCCCCATAGGGGGCATGCAGGAGGCAGCAATCAATGATTCTCTCTCATTATTGATATTTTTCTCCCTCTCCCTTCCTCTCTGAAACCAATAAACATATATTTTAAAAACGATCGTCAAACTATTCAGAAACATGCTGCCTCCTCCTAAAGCCCTGGATTAACTGCGGAAGGGGGCGTGGTGTGGACCAGCGATGCGGACCAGCATACCAAGTTTTTATCTGGTAACAAAGCTCTTCTCATCTCCCTGCTTATGGGAAGCCTTTTCCCTGTTACTTTAGTTGCAAGCGAATGTGTGTAGCTAAAACCCCTTCATCATCCCAATGGGCAGAGTCCGGACTCGGGGCAGGTACCATCCCCGTCACTGCACCGACGGGAGAACCTCACACCAGGTCACAGGGCTGGGAGGGCGGGCGGAAACCACCGATGCCAACACACTCTGCCCTTCACCTCCATTCAAACGTAACCCCCGGCAAGTGCGAGAGCGAAACCGCGATCAATGGAAGTGATGCCCAGTAACCTGCCAGGGCAAGGGCGATCACTTACCGCGAGCCCAGCGAGCTGTGCCGGCCGACCGGAGAGAAGAGCGCGGGGGAGCCGCCCGCCGACCCCAGCGACAGACCCTTCCTGCCGGCCGCCCGCGGCGTGGAGCCCGGCCCGACTCCGCCCAGCGGGCCCCTCCGGGCGCCCGGCCCCGGGGTCCGCGGAGAGGAGACGGCCGGGAACATGACGGAGAGGAAAAGCTACAGAGCGCGCGTGGGTTCCGGCCGTGGGGCTGGCGCGCGGAGCTTGAACACGGAGCGGGAGGGCGCGCCGTGACTACGTCAAAGCGCCGCGCCGCGGGCTGGGAAGGAGGGCTCAGGATGATGACGTCAAGCGCCTCGCCGCGGCTAGGAAGGGCACAGAATGGTGACGTCAGAGGACCGCGCCACGGTCTGTGAAGGAGGGCGCGGAACGATGACGTTAAAGGCGCTGGGCGAGTGCGCGGGATGATGACGTTCAGCGCAGCGGAGAGGACTGGGGGAAAGGTGAAAGGATTAGCCAAAGGACACAGATGCATGACCTATAGACACAGACAACGGGGTGCTGATGGTCACAGGGAGGGGGACGTGGGGGGCTTGGTAGAGGTAGGCCAAGGGGTGGGGGTGGAAAAAGACAGACTCAAAGTGAAGGGGTGGAAAATGGCATCCAGAGAAAAACAGGTAGTATAACTATTTATATCAGACAAAATAGATTTCAAGATAAAAAAGGTAACAAGAGACCAAGATGGATATTTCATAGTGATAAAGGGGACAAAACATCATAAAGATATATGTATGCACCCCACCAGGCAGTACCAAAATATATAAAGCAATCACTAAGAGAACTAAAGGGAGAAACTGACAAAAATAAATTTATAGTAGGGAACCTGAATACCCCATTGACACTGATGGATAGATCATCCAAACAGGAAATCAATAAGGAAGTATCAGCCTTAAATGAAGCATTAGATCAAATGAACATAATTGATATTTATCCAGTGTTTCATCACAGAACAGTAGGGAACATTCTCAATACACACAAAAGTAGCCTCACTGGTTTAAGAAGATTGAGATCATACCAGGGATATTTTCCAACCACAATGCTTTTAAATGAGAAAATAAACTACAAAAAGAATGCGGAAAAGAACCACAAATATGTGGAGATTAAACAACCTGGTACTAAACAAAGACTGGGTCAAAGAAGAAATAGATGATGACCTTCTTAGATGAGAATGATAACACAACATGAAGATTTGAGAGAGGCAGCAAAAGTGGATCTAAGAAGGAAGTTTACAGCATTACAGACTTACCTCAAGAACAAGAGAAATCTCAAACAAATAACCTATAACATTTCACCTTGGGTAACTACAATAGAAAAAGAAAAGAGTCAGTAGAAGGAAGGAAATAATAAAAATTAAGAGCAGAATTAAACAAAACAGAGAAAAAGTACAGTAGGAAAATACATGCAACCAAGAACTGGTTCTTTGAACATAACACCAAGTTCTGGCCAGTGTTGCTAAATGGCTAGAGCGTTGGTCCTCACACCAATCACTGATCAAGGGCACATACTTGGGTTGCAGAGTATTGTAGACTTGCACACTTGAAACTTAGCATAATGCTGTTAATCAGTCACCCCAGTAAATTGAATAAAAATAGCAAAAACAAAAAAAGGGACAGACGCAAGTAAAGTTCACTATAAATTTTAATCCACGATATAAATGTTACCTAAAGACACGCTGCATATCTTGTGTTAGAAAATACACATAATGATCAAGTTCGGTTTTGTGAGTCCTTCAATGGCCCAGACTTCCCTCACGCCCACCTCTGTAGCTGCTCAGCCACACCGTCACAGCGCTCTGAGCCAGGACAAGTGAAGTCTGTACAAATGATGGTGACAGATGTACTGCCCACCAACCCAAAACACTCAGTTTGCACATTCATGAATGAATTCCCTGATGTAGAAGGAAATATAGGACTCCATGCTTATCATGGAGTCGTGGATTCCTCTTCCAGTCTAACCGGGAAGCTAAGGACTGCTTAGTACAGGACAAAACTTCCATCTGAATTAACTCAAGGCAGTTACTTCTTAGGTGTGGTGTCACCAATGCAGAAAAAAACCCCACTTTTTTCTTGAGGCAAGAGCAAATGATCAGCACTGACGGGAAATTTGGCAAATCTGGTGGCTGTCAGCATTGCTTTATGATTTCTGAGGTAAAGGAAACTATAGTCGTAAGTAGAAGAAAAAGTTATTAACGTCCTCTTTTCAAAAGACTGACGAGTTCTCAAGGTTTCTTGGCATTCTGTAGAATAGCAAGAACGTCTAAACCTTCTTCAAATGCTTTAAGCTTGAAAATGATAGCTACATCATTCGGATGTTAGCCTCATCAGGTGACATTTCAAATGTATTTAAGTAACTGAGAAAAGGCTGTACAATTTGGGCTAGGGCTTATACATGTTTAAAATCCAATTTTCAGAACGTGCCTTAGGCAACATCACGTAAAATTCATCTTTACATCTTTCTGGATGATGCCTGGCAGTCCACGCCTCTTTCCATGGGGCTCACGGAAAGAAATGTGTGAGCAATGCAAATAGAAGTTTTCCTGGAAAAACCACACACACCCACACACAGCCTCGACAAGAGGGACATGGCCTCCTGAGCTCTCACGCCTCTGAAGATGCAGGGGAGGGAGAATGTAAACGCCCCCTTCTCGCCAGGAGACAGTCACCGGCTCTGTATATGACACCCAGGTTCACTCCATGAGATGAGGATAAAATAAATGGTGAGGTTTTCATCTTCTATGACACAACTCAGTACCATTCCACCCAAGAGGGCAGAATGCTACCGAGAGAATTACACAGTGATTGGCAGACTGGCCTAAAATAATTAGGCTTTTAAATTTATAATTCCCTTTTAAAATTGTCATTTGACAACAGCTTCCATCTCGAACAGCAGGTAAAAAAAAAATTAAAAAAATGAGGTGCCATGCTGTATGAAAATATCCCAAGATAAAACAAAGTATAAAACCTGAAAATAACTTCAGTGCTATAGACATTTAGAAAGTTGTAATTATTAAAACTCTGGCTGTAAAGGTCTTGAGAACAGGTTCATCTCAAAAACAATAGTTTATATACTTTGGGAAAAATAGGCATATTTCAAAGAACTTGAAGTCTGATTTAGATTCCATACCATCTCTAAGAAATTACCCCCTGCAATGCTGTTATGTCTTAAAGTCTCTCGTATTCCCTTTGCCAGCAATTGCTTCTTTATGTGGAAACGAAGCTTTGTTTGTTCATTAATTTCCGGTATATCCCGTCGGGTTTGGCAAGCAGCTCTTCATGTTTCCCACACTCGATGATTTTCCCTCGGTCCAGAACGGCCACCATGTTAGCGTTCTTGATGGTGGACAGACGATGGGCAATGATCAGCACGGTTCTTCCTTCCATGAGCCGGTCTAGAGCTTCCTGCACCAGGTACTCGTTCTCAGCATCCAATGCGCTTGAGCGAGAAAACAGAGACGTCAGGGCCGGGCAGACTGAGGCCCATGCGTTCGCTTTACACACACACACACACACACACACACACACACACAAACAGCGGCCCTGCGCTAGCAGTGGGCGTTCACTAGGGTCAAGGTCACTTCTCAGGCCTACATGACATATCTCCTAGTCTAACCAGACTATCAAACAGGAAGCGGGGCCTCTACATTCCCGCAGAACCTGTCACATAGGTAGAAGCTGGTGGCAGTGATCAGGGATGCATCACACACGTGTCTGAACTGGAGCTCCAGCCCTCCCTCCAGCTCAGCCTGCCCTGCCTCCCGCTGTCACTCACTCGGACGCCCTCACTTTAAAGCAGGGACGGGGCCCTGGCAGCGGAATGCTGGGACATAAGGGAAGCTGAGTCTTTGGAAAAGGAAGCTTTACACAGTCACACAGCGCTGACAGCCTCACCTGGTGGCTTCATCCAGGAGGAGGATTCTGGGATTCTAAAGAAGGACAACCATGGAAAAGAAAACATATTTTTATTAGAAAAACACCCATTCCCAGGAATGAAGACAAAGGAAGTATGGTGCACGATGCAACACGAATGAAGCTTGAAAACCTTCTGCTCAGTGAGTGAGTCAGACGCGAAAACAGAACCACCGCCCCTGGGACCGCAGGCTCACCTTCAGCAGCGCCCGGGCGATGGCGATCCGCTGCTTCTGCCCACCTGAGAACGACAAGGGGGTTTAGTGCGGAGCCCGAACAACAGGCCTGGGAACGGGCTTCCTAAGAAGGGCTTCTCTCAGGCAGTCCTCGCTGACACAGATGGCAGGACTGAAACCTGTTTTAAAATACACTCCCTCCTCGTTAACCTCAAAATGCATAGTGACAAACATTATCCTAGCTGACAGTAACCGAGGTGTTTGATTGCCTCCCACATGCCCCCAACCAGGGCTAGAAGCCTGGAGTCAAACCCAGGACCCTTCAGTCTGCAGGCCGACACTCTATCCACTGAGCCAAGCCGCCTAGGGCTGTGCCAGGCATTTTCTAAATGCATGACATGTATTATCTCATTTAATCTTAAAACTCCTATGAAGTAGATGCTATTTCTATTCCCTTTGCACTGGGCACAGGAGAAGCTGTGCGAGCTGGTGCGTGGCAGAGCTGAGGTCTGCACCTGCAGAGGAAGGGCCAGCAGGGGGGCAGGGGCCCAGTGCCCACCGATTCCTCAGCAGAACGTGCAGAGGATGGGAGCAAAGGGCATGGGAGGTGCTGGGCCTCCACCCACGATTCCACCTCAGAGCGTCACCCGACCCTTCCTTCCTCCCTCAGGTCATTCTCTTTCCCCAGCCCAGAGAAGAAACTGGGACATACAGTGGTTTGTGTGCACGTATGAAACTGGAGGTAACAGAATAAATCACGCTAACCCCCCATTTTTAGCCCTGGCCGGTGTGGCTCAGTGGATAGAGCATCGACCTGTGGACTGAAGGGTCCCGGGTTCGATTCTGGTCGAGGGCACATGCCTGGGTTGCAGGCTCCATCCCCAGTGTGGGGCGTGCAGAAGGCAGTGATCCGTGATTCTCATCCCTGATGTTTCTCTCCCTCTGCCCTTCCCCCTTCCTCTCCGAAATCAATAAAAACACATTTGAAAACAGAACGGCAGGCACCTGAGAGGAGGACGCCCTTCTCGCCGACCACGGTGCTGAACCCCTGCGGGAAGCTGCGGATGAACCCAGTGGCGTTGGCGACCTCCGCCACCTTCTCCACCTGCTCGGCAGTCACCGCAGAGGGGTCCTCTGCCCCGTACGCAATGTTCTCAGCGATGGAGCAAGAAAACAGAATTGGTTCCTGCAAAATGGAAAGGGGACATGTTTATCTCACATTTCAAGACAGACTTCACACGCCTGGAGACCACGGAGCTCACTCAGCGCAGCACTTAGATCTCAGAGACTATTCAACTGCCCCCAGCAGCACACGCTTTCTTGGCTCCACTTCTTCATTCCTCATGAATCACCCAGCAGCACTGACCTCATCATCTGTAGCTCCCACCCCCCTGCAGGGAGCGAGATCCCAAGGCAAAGGCCTGCACGGCGCTCAGCACACAGTAGGCGCTTCATAAATGCAAGCTCCCTCTTCTCGGGAGTCGTGAGGCCCTGGGAGGCCACAGCCCCTCTGCATTTTCCGCGGCCTGCCTTCCACCGAGGACATTGCTTTTTAACATGTACGCAACCAGCCCTGGCTGGTTCGGCTCAGTGGATAGAGCATCGGCCTGCGGACTGAAGGGTTCTGGGTACGATTCCAGTCCAGGACACATGCCCAGGTTGCGGGCTCCATCCCCAGTGTGGGGCGTGCAGGAGGCAGCTGATCCACAATTCCCTCTCATCATTGATGCTTCTCTCTCTCCCTTTCTCTCTGAAATCAAATGAAAATGTATTTTAAAAATAAATAAAAAATAAATTTTAAAAAAGTCAGTGCTTCCACGGGTTAGAGTGCACGAGGTCCTGAGAAACAGCACTGCTTACAAACCTACGCCCCCTGCCATGGGCGACCAGCTCAATGCGTCTGCAAGCCGCCCCTCCTCCTTCCCCGAACTGTCCCTCCTTTGCTAAACTCACGACCAAGCGAAGAGCGAGCGACCAAAGCAGCTTTAAGAGAACAACACAATATAAGCCACCCCTTCCTCCTACCTGACTGACGGTCCCGATCTTGGATCTCAGCCAGACTGGGTTCAGCTGGCGGATGTCACGACCGTCCAGACTGATGGCCCCTGTAGGGGAAGGAAAGCACTGGTCACGGGGCCGCCCAGGCGCGTAAACACAGTCTGGTGGGGAGGTCAGGCCAGTCTCTGGAGCATTTTGAAGTGGAAATAGGTTTGCATCCCAGCCCTTTGCACAATGGAGCCCTCTGGCAGGGCACAGGCGTGAGACAGCCCCGCCCACCAGCCCGCCCTCCACGGGGAGGACCCTCACCTGACAGGGGGTCGTACAGCCGCAGCAGCAGGGAGACCACCGTGGACTTGCCAGAACCACTGGGGCCAACCAGCGCCGTGACGGACCCCGCGGGGATGGAGAGGCTGAAGTCCTGGAAGATGGGCACCTCCGGGCGGGCCGGGTAGGAGAAGTGCACGTTCCTGAACTCCAGGGCACCCTGGAAGCTCTTCTCGTTCAAGGTCAGCCCCTCTGAAACGGCAGACGGAGCACCCTCGCTCAGCGCAGTGAACGCAGCTCCCGCCTTCAGGCAGGGCAGGGAGCACACCTGTCGGCCCCACGGGAAAGGACCACGCACTGCAGACCCACCATTGAAAGGCAGCTCCGGCCTCCTCTCCAGCAGCTCCCAGAGGCGGCCCCCGGCGCCCAGGCCTTTCATCAGCTCCGAGTAGAACGAGCTCAGACCTGCGGGGAGAGGCGCACATCCGCCACTGGTGGGGGCCACAGCCGCCGCTGCCCCATCCCGCGGGGCGAGGTGACAGCGTGCGCTTCACATAAGACCTGCTGCTTTCGAAGAGGGACCTCAGGCAGCTTCCTGGGCTCCCAGGACCAGAACCCCCATCTCACACCCTCGTTCTCCTTCAGCTCCTCCTCCTCAGATTTCACTGCTTTCTAATAAGGATTTGGTGGCTGGTCAGGGAGTTTACAAATATTATACATATGGCCACACTCATCAACCGCTGAATTCAAAGCACAGGGCTACAGAGGAAATTCTGCCTAGCCCAAAGCATAACAACATAAACAAAATACATATAAGGTTATCCCATGCTTAAAGGGAAAACATTCTAGCACAGAGTTCTTTCGGGTGCTGAGAGAGGGGCCAATAGGAGAGTGAGTTTCCCTTTCAGACACTAGAACCCGGTTTTCCGCCTGAACGGCCCACGCCTGGTTAGATCATATACCTCCGATGCTCAGTCCAACCCAGAAAGCGTACATGAGGAAGGAGGAGAGCTCCCCCACGGTCATGTGGGCGCCGCCCATCAGCAGCCCCCCTTTGTACAGCACGGCGAGCACGATCAGGTTCCCCGAGAGCCCGGTCTGCGAGGGAGGAAACACAGAAGTCAGGTGGGAGGCGAAGACCCAGACAGCAGACAGCAAGACCACGGCCTGGACCCCTTCCTGCATCTAACGGTCACAGCCAGGCTTCCCAAACTATTACGGTGCCCTCTGAATGTCAAACGAAGACGTACTTTCAACAGATTGCAATATTGAAAGAAATCATCTCATCAACACAGAAACCCAGAAGCTGAGTCACCCTTCAGGTTCCCATTCCACTCTTATCTGCTCAATTTGCAAAAGAAAAAAATAACATGAAGGATTCCTTTGCTCACTGGAGGCAGTGAGCACATGACTAACATGTGTGTTCACATAGTCTCCATGGCGGGCCAGGAGACTGGAACCCTAGATCTCTGATCCACCTTGACGGGTCAGATGTGGGGCTCTTGGGGGGTCTTCTCTGGGCCTGTTCCTCACCTGTTGAGTCCCAGCCATTATGTGTCACCTGTGAAGTTCTATCCAGACTGAGGTTAGGAATCGCCTCCAGGGTGAGCTCCTAGCTCAGTGTCCCACGTGAATTCACTGTGATCAGCTTTCGGGCACTTCCTTCTGGAAGTGCTGAGGGTGTGCTGGCCAGCCCTCAGTGGGCTCCCACTGCTCGCATCAGAAGACGCGGGAACCTGTTCTAACAGACTGCTGGCCGCCCGTGTCGTTTCTGTTCGACAGGTCTGGAAGGAGCGGACAGTCTGCCCAGGGGACGCTGAGAACCAGTGCCTGATCCCACAGTGTCCGGTCTCCTTGCCCACTGCCTTTTCCTTCATTGCATTTACTGGTTTCTCCTCTTTCCAAAAAATACTCTAAGGAAGACAGCTCTTTGTCTAGAGCACATGTGTCAAACACAAGGCCCGTGGGCCAAATCCAGCCCGCCAGGCCTTGCAATGTGGCCCTCACCGCGCTGTCATCACTGCACTCCGCTGTCAGTTTATGACATTGTCAGTTTATGACTGTTCAGTAAACCATTCGGCCCGCGATTTAGGCTGGATTTTAGATTTTGGCCCCTTCTCTGATTGACTTCGACACCCCTAGTCTAGAGGTAGAATGGACTCACGGTCTACTTATGGCCAAAGTCACAGGATAGAAATCTCTCCCAGTGAAGCCATCCTCCTTCTTCCTTCCCATCACGATGCACTTACTGCTCCGAAGAAGCCGGCCCGAGCAATGGCCTCCTTCCTCGCCAGCTGCAGCACGAAGTCCACTTTGCTGGTGTACTTCTTGATTTCAGTCATTTCTTTCCCGAAAGCGCGGACAGTTCGGATGTTTCCGATGCGTTCCTCGGCTAGCTGGGAGAACAGAGACACGTCACGGGGAGAGGGGCAAGGCCACATGTCAAGAGTTCTGGAGGCACAACTGACACAGAAATATATCTTCATGCAGAGAACAAGATTTATAAAAGGGACAGGTTCCAAGATATTAATAATGTTAATTGAAAGGCAGGCTTACGCGTGTTATTTTTTCCCTTCATATTTTCAAACAGAAACATAGATGGTTTTGCAACATAAAAATGTAACAATTATTTTTAATTTTTAAAGAAGAAACTCTGGGACAGCATTGCAAAGCTGCCGTTATTCATTAATGGAGATCAGAGTGTCACCCAGAAGGTGTTTGGGAAATATGGTTAGCTTTCTTGCAAGAAGTAGTGATGGGAAGAAGAAAGAAGCAGATCCAGTTATGTTGGATCTATCCTGACACGTGGGCAGTAATGCAGTCTAGAAGGCAGAGTGTTTTAGTTCGGACGGAAGGAAAAGTGAGTAGTTTTTGCAAAGTCTGAGCACGTCGCTCAGGGTCTGTCCCCGCTCAGCGAGGACCGTGCCCAGGCGGGGCCGTACCTGAGTGGCTTGCGCCAGGGAGTCCTGAGTGAGTTTGGTCAGTTTCCGCAGATAGCGCCCATACACCACGGCGAGCATGGACACTGGAGGCACCACACTCAGAACAAAGGTGGCCAGATGAGGCGAGACAAAAAACTGTCAGAACAAAGCCAAAAGGCGTCTGTTACACAGAGAAGCAGGAACTCTCACACCCGTGTAGGTGAGCGTGTGTGAGTGTGTGTGTGTGTGAGTGTGTTCCAATGAAGAGACAGGCTGCACTGGTGGAACTTTCCATAAAACCCATGATACTGAGATGCCGCACAGGAGCCACGTGACCCAGAGCTGCTGCAGACAGGGCGGGAGCCTTTGACCCCGCTGTCTGCACCATGGGGTTCAACGACAGAGAAGGGGAGCAGGGCGGGAGTGAGGGAGAGGCCCGCTCTGCTCACGCTGTGGGACCGCGGCAGGAATCCTGTGCCCGGAGCCACGGTCCCACCGAAATGACCAAGACGACACAGAGACCAAACAGACCTGTGACGGGCAGACGCATGACGGGCGGGAGACATAACTGACAAGGGTAAGAAGCGTTACAGCGTTCCCTGGCTCAGTGGCCGGAAGCACGTGGATCTGACAGCTGGACCGGCTCAAAGAGGAACCAGCCGACCTCCAGAGTAACCTGGGGAGTTCCTGTCAACCCCGCCATTTGGAGATCGTCGTATCTTAAACGGCACTAGCACCTCTTCAGCAAATTACTGAAATCTGCCAAATCTCATTTGCACAGGAAATAGTATGATCAGAACAAGGCTCTTCTAAAATGCTGAGGAAAAGGAGCAGACTGCAGTGTGAAGTAATGGACAGAACAATCAATCGTTCGTTCGTTCATTCATTCATTCAGAGGGGGCCGACCTACCATCATGCCGATCCCGACGGAGGCCTGGGCCCCAGCCCGGAGCCCGTCCGAGAGGTTTTCCGTCACCGAGCGGCCCAGGAGCGCGGTGTCCGAGGACAGGCGGTTGATCAGCTCGCCCGTGCGCGTCTTGTCGAAGAAAGCCACCTCCTGCCTCAGGACGGAGGAGAACAAGGAGGCTCGCAGCCGGTTCACGATGCGCTGCCCTGCACAAGCCAACGGGGGAGGGCCGTGTCAGCCAGGGTCCCCACCCGACACGCGGCGGCCCGAGGTCACCGCCTCTCTGCCTGCAGCCTCCGAGGCTGGGCTGCTGCCCTGTTGACCCCTGGGGACACTCGCCCGGGTCCTGGCAGCTGGGCAGGAAGCTGCCGGGAACGGGCATTAGTCTCTCTTAGCCAGTGCAGCCTGGAGGCGGAGGAGAGGCTGCAGGGACCGTGTAAACACAAGGGGACCGAGAGATCCTTAGACTATTTACACAGACGCTTTACTCCAGTGACTGCTCGAAGGCTACCTGTGTCCCTTCCCGGCAACCTTTTCCGTATTGAACTTCCAAATGGCAATGACTGGTTAATTATCCACCGGGTATTTATTTTATCAGCTAAATGGCAAGCAACCGACGTAGAGCTGGGCGTCCGGGCGCTGTCATGACTGTGGCGGTCGCCTGCCTGTGAGCCAGCTGGCCTGACGCAGACACACTGTCCAGGCATCGCCCAGCTCCCCCTGGAGGGAGGCCCCGTGCCAGCCTCCAACCTCCCGGGAGACAGACGGCTGTTCCCGCCCAGCCCAATCCAAGTCACGCAAAAGAGGCTGAGGAGAGGCGCTGAGCTAACATAAGCCACAGCTCCCTAAGCCATAAGTCCCTACTGATCGCTGTTGATTTTTTGAATATATTTGTATTGATGTCAGAGAGGAAGGGAGAGGGGGAGAGAGTGAGTGAAACATCAATGATGAGAGAGAATCACTGATCGGCTGCCTCCTGCACGCCCCACCCTGGGATCGAGCCCACAACCTGGGCCGGGAATCGAACTGGGACCTTGTGGTTCATAGGTTGACGCTCAACCTCTGAGCCACACTGGCCAGCCCCCCTACTGAATGCGATGCAGAGAGAGAAGCCCGGGGCCCGCAGCACACGACACCACGTGGCTGCCCTCGGGGCTCCGGGCGCGGGGCGCTGACCTGAGGTTTGCATGAGGTAGACACGGACAGCGTTGGCCGCCGCTCCGCACAGGAACACGCCGCTGAGGGTCAGGCAGAGGCGGGTGAGGCTGCTGGTGTAGTCCCCGGTGGGGTTGGTGTAAATGACGTCAATGATCTTCCCCAGGAAGAAGGGCGCCGACATGGTGATGACGCTGGACACGGCCAGGAAGCCGACCGCGGCTGCAAGACACGGGCAGCGCTCAGCTCACGGCCGCGGGGAATGGTCGTCCCTCCAGCTCCCGGACCCGACTGCAGGAAGAACCCATGGGTCTTGGGACAGAATCAGTGGGGTGACCACAGGGAGGGGCTGACCATGCCCTGCATCACCCTAACCTGACCCCCCTACCCCCTCACTAGAACCCCAGCGCTACCCCGGCCCCTCCTTCCTGCCTCTTGACCTGGGTGTTCGTCTCAGATGGCATTTTTTCCTACATTCATGCTACCCTTTGCCACGCCGTGGCATCTAACCGTAACCTAGTTTCTAGCTCCAATTATGCAGGGAAAGCTCTTGATGAGTCTAGAATGCCCACAGGTTAAGTCAGCATGGGAAGGCAGTAACAGGTAACAGGCCCTCGTCACACACGGGACACGTCCTGTCGTCACATCCCTGCTTTTGGTGGCCAAGCATGGAGGCCGGGCAGGGAAGGAAGTGAAGACACGAGGGGCTGAGAGACGAGCAGGAAGTGGAGGATGTCGGGAGCTGGGCAGGTTCACAGAGGACTCGGCAGAACAGAGGCCTGAGCCCTGGCAGGTCTGGCGCAAGGCCCAACCGTGAGCGTGTGCCAGGGAGCGAGGCGCCTGTGCCACACTGGACTCCAGCGCCCGCAGGCATGTCAGGGGAGCCGGGCCATGGAACGTAACATGTTCTGTCCCACTGAAAAGAGCATGCCTGCCATGCTGTCTTCATGGCAGGGTCAATGGGGGAGAAGAGGGCATATACTAGTAAGAAAGGTTTTTTAACAAAGATTTTTTTCAACAATAAAGATTAAAAAAAAAAAGAGAGTAAAGGAACAGGTAAAATGAATTCTAGCAATACATTGTATTTGACCCAAACTATCCAACAATATGGATCATGATAAAAAGTATCAATATGTAATCCAACAACATGTAATCAAGATAAAAAGTATCAATACTTTACTTTCTTTCATACTAAGTCCTTTCCAAATCTCGTGTGTATTCTACACTTGAAGCAATGCACCGAATGTCAATGTTCTCTTTGAAATACGGGGTTTCCCGGCAGGCAGACGCTCCTGGCTTTCTGGAGGGGTCTCTCCACGCCTGGGTGCAGCTGCAGTGTCCTGGCCAGCACCCATAGCCTGTCCATTTTGGTCCCTTCCCGGTCTGTCTTCATAAAATCTAACTACAGATGCAGCCAGAGCTCCTGGCGGCCATCGGGTTCCAAGAACGGTCCTAATCTAAAGCCACACACACAGCCCTTATCGGGAATTAAAGCGAGAGGCGCCCTCCCAGGCCTCCCCCACACCCCGCCCCCCACAGTTCCCCAATGCACATGGGGGGGTGGAGGGTGGAGGGAATGTACCTTCCACAGGGTGACTAGGAACCGGCCTGGGAAGTGTGGGGAGGCAGCTGCTCTGCACACCTCGGCCCATCACCCCAAGGGCCTCCGGCTGGCAGCCCCGTTAGAATCTCCCAGGAGCCCCAGGGGCCCGCGGCTCATTGAAGGCCCAACTCGATGCCCCTGTTCGCCGCCCGGCTCCCCTATCGCCCAGGTGCAGCCGAGGGCTCTGACCGATGGCTCCTATCCCGTCAGCCCACACGGGCTCCGGGGGAGCCCCGCATCTGAGACTCCCCGGCCCTGAGACTCCCCGGCCCAGGTGATAAGATGAGGGGTTATCAGGGGAAATGCCGAGGGCCACAGCTGCAGGGAGATAGCTGCGCATCCATCCCTACGCCCGGGGCGACGGGGTGGGGGCAGAGGGCAGGGCAGGGAGACATGTCAGACAGGAGGTCCCGGTACAAATGACTTCAGATCAAAGTGTCCTGGCCAGGTAGCTCAGGTGGCAATTTCGCAAATTGCTGCAAACGGTTGAAAATACCGTTATTCAAGTGGGTAGCTGAATTTTTTAAATAGTTTCTTTAAAAAAAAATATTTGTTTCTCTAAAAGTTAACACGTGGATAGTGGAATTCCTTCTCTTCAACTGAGTTTTCTTTGGTCTCTCGATTAAAAAGCACACACACACACACACACACATACACACACACACACACACACACACACACACACAACTGCTTTCTATCTCCAGCATGTGCCAACCTCGGGGACTGCTCTCAGGAAGATAAGTTACAAACTGATGATGACCCCTCACTTCCTCTGAACCCCACTAATGCTGGCACCCAGGCTGGCCCAAGAGATCTTATCGGATGAGTTCCCAGGAAACCAGATGTCCTAATAAGAGGTTTCTGTCAGATTGCCTCATAAGATACCGTATGTGTATTTATTATCTGTTTAAAAATATATTTTTAATTGGTGTATAACGCAATTTACTTCCTCAAATTCTGTGTTCACAGTTATTCAAGGTGGCATATCAACAAAGCTTTCCTTCTTTAAATAAAAGGAGGTACAGCTCTTGCTGTGGCTAGGGCTGTCTTAACATATCAGTGTGGCATGTGTGGGAACCAGAAAACCGTCCTGACATGGAATACCTCGGAAACAAAATAAAACCGTGTTCCCATACCCTTGCTCCACCTGCACGGAGAAAGGGGCCACCCCCGGAGGGCTCAGGGGCTCTCCAGTTAGGCCTCACCCTGGGCCTGGTCCCACCGGCATGTATTCCGTCATCGAAGGCACTCTGCGCCCTGCTCTGGGCCCCACGCTGAGAACTGGAGGGGGACAGCCACTCGCCCAAGCAGCTCAGTCCACGAGCTCCTCGTTTCAAAACTTTCCCTTTCTTAAAATACTTTTATTGATTTCAGAGAGGAAGAGGGAGGGGGGGAGAGAGAAGCATCCATGATGAGAGAGAATCATGGATCGGCTGCCTCCTGCACGCCCCAGACTAGAGACTGAACCCGCAGCCCGGGCATGTGCCCTGACCGGGAATCGAACCGTGGCCTCCCGGTTCCTAGGTCGATGTTCTAACCACTGAGCAACACCGGCTTGGCAAAAGGATCTTTATCTCCATCAAAGCCTACACGGGACCAAGTGAGGAACGAATCCTCTTTGCCCCCAAGCTTTGACAGGGGGAGGTAATGTTCCCCAGGAGACTGCCTGCTCCCCAGCACCAAGCCCCAAGTCACCAGCCACTGTTTGGAGGCCCCTTGCTAAGGCAATGGTTTTGCAGCAAAGAATGTGGGGTGCTCACCCGTTTCAAGTGTCTCCCCAAGAGCCTCACAGGCCTCTTTCCAACCCTCAGCACAGACGCACTTGCATCTCCAGTCATGCAATCATTTCTCTCATGGGAAGCCCCAGCAGGAACAGAAACCGCGTTTCTCTCTGCTCTCCAAGGAAACCCACAACTAAACAAATGAAGATTTCTGCCCAACCAGCGTGGCTCAGTGGCTGAGCCAGGACCTGCCAATCAGAAGGTCACGGTTCGATTCCCCGTGTCTGGTTTGCTGCCTCAAATCCCAATGAATCTCTCTCATTCATGTTTCTATCTCTCTCTCCCTTTCCACTCCTCTCTGAAATCAACTTTTAAAAAAGGAAAGAAAAGAAAGATTTAGAGAAACCTAAGAAATGTGCATTTAAAGCTTTCTCTAATTAATGCCTAAAAACGAGGAGCTACAGAAAATTGTCTTATCTGGATTTTGTTTTCTAAAAGTGTTCCTTCTCTTTATAAAAATTACTTTTGATTTAATTGGGTTGTGACCTATCGTTTCTCAAAACGTCTGGAGTTTATTGATTTATCTTTTATTTTGTTGTTAATCACCTGAAGATATTGTCCCATTAATTTTGAGAGTGAGAGAGACAGACAGACAGACATTGATTGATTGGCTGCCTTTGCCCAAGCCACATCCATAGCTGGGGATCCAGAGCCTGCAACCGAGGTACCTGCCACTGACCAGAATCGAACCCGGGACCCTTCAGTCCCCCAGGCCCACGCTCTTCCCACTGAGCCAAACCGGCCAGGGCAAAACTTCTCGAGTTTATATACATCAGTCATCCGGGCCAGGATTGAATGCTCTGAAAATAGCAAAGCAACTCCCTCCCCATCACCGCAGGGGCAAAAATCCATGGGACAAATGGGAAAAGCTTAGATGGTTACACTTCACCTGGCCAAAACCCACTGCTCTAGTAACCCTGCCTAAATAAAGCAAGTCAGTGTGAGCGCGTAATACAGAGCAGGTATGTTTTTGGCTCGAGTTTTAATTTGTAAAAATAAGAGATGTGAGCTCTAACCGGTTTGGCTCAGTGGATAAAGCATCAGCCTGCGGACTCAGGGGTCCCAGGTTTGATTCCGGTCAAGGGCATATACCTTGGTTGCTGGTCACATCCCCAGCAGGGAGTGTGCAAGAGGCAGCTGATCAATGTTTCCCTCTCATTGATGTTTCTAACTCGCTATCCCTCTCTCTTCCTCTCGGTAAAAAATCAATAAAATATTTTTTTTAAAAAAAGAGAGAGATGGGGAGGACGGGGAAACCCGGCTGATTCGCAGAATGCTGGCAGCGCCCAAGAGCGGCAGACCCGACTTTCACCACGCCGCGCTCCTCGGATAACGAACAAACCATCGTAAAGCGAATCCTAAAGCAGGTGCCCAGCTAACCCGACGCCTGCTGTGGGTTGAGTGGTTCCGTCAAGCGCTTCTGGGTTCAAAACCCCAAGGAAGAGGTCACCCTGCCCTCGCGGGGCTGCAAGGGCAGGGTCCCCGCTCGGGGGCCGGGACCACGCGCCGGGTAAGGTGCACCGGCGGGCGGGGGCGGGAAGAGCACGGGGAGCCCTACCTGCCAGTCTCCGGCGCTCGGGGTACGCCAGCCCCAGCAGCTTCTGGGCCTCCGAGCGCCCGGCCGCCGCGGGGCGCAGCCGCGAGTCGTCCCTCGGAGCCGCCGCGGCCTCGGGCACCGCCGGTCTGCGCCGCCAGGCCTCGCCCCCCGCGCGGGCGCCGCCGGCTGGGCCCCCGGAGAGCAGGGCGCGCGGGAGGCGGGGGGTCCCGGGGGGCCGCGCCCGCAGCAGCAGGAGCCGCGCCAGACCCGCTCCGCCGCCGGGACCCCCGCCGGGACCCCCGCCCGGGCAGCTGCTCGCCCAGCAGCGCAGGCTGCGCGCGGCTCCCGCACCCCCAAGGGAGCCGGGCCCGGCGCACCAGAGCCGCGGCGGCCCCAGGCCGGTCGGCAGCGGCCGGGACACGGGGGCGCGGGCGGCCGGGGTCCACGCGAAGGTGAGCGGGCCCCGCCTCACGAGCAGGCGCAGCGGCCAGGCGAGCGGCCCGCGCATGGCGCCGCGTCCGAGTGGAGTGTCTGCGCCCGCCCGGCCGGCCCCGCGCGCACAGAGCCCGAGGACCCTCCCGGCCCGGCCGAGCGGAGGGCGTGCACTCGGCGCCGCCCGCCGCCCCGCCCGCTGTCACCCGCCGTCACTCGCCGCATCGGGCCGGCGCCCCAGGCGCCCGCCCCGGGCCGCGCCCCTCGGCCGCACCCGCCCTCTGCCCGACCCGGGCGCCCTCCTCGCAGCGCCCCCCACCGGGCAGCCGAGGGCCGGCCCGCCGCCTGCCGCCCGCGCGGACTGGGACCCGGCCCGGAAGTGGTGAGCACCGCCACGCCTGCGCACTAGCGCACAGGGAGCTTTTTTTCACGCTCTTCCGTCCACTCTGTTCAGAACCTGGAGCGGCGCGAGCCCTTTCTCACGCCGGCGGAAGGGGCGGGGCGGAGCGCGCAGGCGCGATCACAGGACGCCGGGCGCGAGGATGCAGCTGCAGGACAGCGAGCTGTGCGGGCTGGGCGTGCAGCGAGTCCCGGTCCTCGGGGGCCCAGCGGGAACGGGTCCTGTCACCCTGTGTCCCAGGGCGGAGCCGAGGCGCAGAGACATTGCTGGAGGGAGCCTCGCTGCGGGGCGGCTCCGTTCTGAAAGGCATTGTGGATGGAGGAGGTGGTTGGCGAAGATATCAGTTTATAACCCGAGCTCAAGTGCAAACGCACATGTGGTCCAGGCACTCTGGCTGCTCACAATGGAGACCAAGCCGAGTGCCATGTGTGTTAACACGCGCGCCAGGAAAGCTGGAGGAGGCCTCGTGGGGGGTCGTGGTTGAGGCTGGGGGGGATAGCGGTCCTAGTAATGCGAATTACTATTCCCACTCGAAAATAAGGATAACGTCTCACTACCTTTTTTAGAAATTAGGACAAAATTGCCCGGCCGGCATGGCTCAGAGGTTGAGCATCGATCTATGAACCTGGAGGTCACGATTCGATTTCCAGTCAGGGCACATGCCGGGGTTGTGGGCTCGATTCCCATTGGGGCGTACACGTTTCTCTCGCTTCCTCCCTCTCCGCCCCCCCCCCCCCTCAAGTCAAAAACATACTTTAAAAAATTGCTTGGCCACTGAGAAGGGCAAGAAATCTTCTAAGGTGTGCTTGGAGAAAAAAGAAGCAAAGCTCTTAGATATGAATGGATTCGTAGTAAAAATAAAAAAATAAAAAAATGGGACAGCAAAGCCAGGGAAGGTTTCGTGTTAATTCTGAGGCAGCAAGCAGAACTTCAAATCCTGCCCCCAGAAAGACAGATCCCTTGGCCAAGGCATGGTTGTGCCAAGCAGTGAAATCTGGCCCTCCGTGAATAGAGGCTTCCTAGGTTTGTTTAGTGGCTGACAGGTGTCAAGTTCAGAAGGAACTTCTTTGGATGGAAACTTGAGAGCAGCTGGGATTACCTCCAGGTCAGTTCCACCTGTGGGTTCTTGTCTTCTCTAAGGGTGACAAAGGAGCTCATGGGGACAGCGGCACAGGAAGGAGGCAAACAGCCTCGCCAGCCTGTGGCCCGGCCGTAGAGTGAACGGACACATTTCCAAAACATGCAACTGAAAGCCAAGTTGAAGTACAGACTAAAGGTTTTAATCCATATACTTAAATACCAATCTGGGCAACAGCAAAATGAGAAGCCTACATACTCAAAAAAAAAATACCCCCCCTTTTTTTTTTATACAACCAAGACATTTTTTCTTTTTAAATACAGGAATGAAACAAATGAAAAACTAGTCTCCTTAGAAGCTAGACCTTGAATTTAAAAACTTTTCACTGTTTCCTGTTTTCTCTGTTCAGGACTTTCCTTGGTCATTAATTCTCTTTCTTCCTTTCTGCCAGTCTATGCTAAAATCAAAATTTACAATCAGATTTACTGAGCCTGTCAGTGTTAAGATATTTCGGCTGTCCCCAACCCACCCCATATACACATCACAGATCTATCCTTGTGGTTCAAAATAACTGAATATTCTAAAGTTTCTTTATTCCAGAAAAATAAATTATATAGCTTTTTTTTTTTAGGCTTTCGGTTATTTTCAATACAAAATGGTAGCATCACCCATAGGACTGAGTGCTCTGAAGAGGAAATAAAACTGCAGAGAGCAACCTGGAGGGGGCGCCCACATTCTCTGTACACCCTGTGGACACACAGACACCCCCGCCCCCCCAAAAAATACTATTTCAAAGATTTGGGGGAGAAAGTTGTGAGGAGCGTTCTAGAAAGTTTGATGACCCCACAATAAAATGAGTTCACAAAAAGGAGAGAAAAAAAAAAAAGGCCAAATATGCAAATCATTAAGAGCTTCCATTGTAATCACGAAGTATATACATGATCGGAAAGGTGAAGCCGGGCCAGCCTATTTCTGCGTTTAATCAAACAAGTTCTGCATTAAAAATAACAAAACAAATGCAAAAGCTTCCGGATGATCGCTATTTCCACTTCGGAGAATGATTCGGTCCAATTGGAGAATTTCATTCTTTCCAGCAACACGC
Organism: Pipistrellus hanaki; assembly: GCF_964339955.1. NCBI lineage: Eukaryota > Metazoa > Chordata > Mammalia > Chiroptera > Vespertilionidae > Pipistrellus > Pipistrellus hanaki. The sequence continues at coordinate 2,287,080 of NC_140522.1, forward strand.
CGTACAATCCATCCAGCAGAGGGATTCCATTCCAGGCTTTTCCTGCAGGCCACGTGGAAGGTGATACTGTCTTAAGTTGCCAAAGGATCCTTCTTGCAATGTCTCAAATATATATATATATATATATTTAAAATATATCTTATTGATTTTTTACAGAGAGGGAGAGAGATAGAGAGCTAGAAACGTCGATGAGAGAGAAACATCGACCAGCTGCCTCTTGCACACCCCCTACCGGGGATGTGCCCGCAACCAACGTACATGCCCCTGACCGGAATCGAACCTGGGACCCTTCAGTCCGCAGACCGACGCTCTACCACTGAGCCAAACCGGCTTCGGCTCAAATATATATTTTTATCTATAAGAAACATGTCCTGTGAGTTAGCACCTTGGGCTCAAGTAAAAAAACCTGTTTGTTTTTTTGGCACAGAATTCTAGAGTCTCCCTCGACAACCTCCTGGCAGTTCTCGGGTCCTGGCCAGAAGAAAATCACGCGTCGGAAGTACACTGTGGAAATTCTGGCGTCACTGACATCTTGGACCGAGTCCTTTCCCTGGAAATGGTTCAATGAATTAGTTTGAGTTCATTCAGTAACACCCCTGAGCGATTCCATAACGGTGTCTTCAGAGGAGGAAATGACATAGAATCTCACCAGATAACTCTGGATGGCGATACAGACGTAGTCTCTGGTTGGCGGGCGGCAGTCGGGGATGCATCAACGGTATTAATCGTGATCGGTGGTCCACGTGATTGGAAGCAAGCTGAGCAGCACAGAGCGGATCAGGGTGCCCCTCCAAGGGGCTTGGTCCGGCCTAGGCCCTCGCTCCCCCTGGAGAGAGGCCACACCTGCCTCTCCTCACAGCTTAAATGAGATGCCAACACTTTTTTCTTTTTTGGGAAACTAAATACATTTTAATAGAAAACAAAATACAAAATAACTCTTTTTCGGGAAGAAAAAAAAAAAAAAAACACCAGAAAGATTTAATCCTTTTTTCCCACCAATCAGACCTCGCGTTATCCTGGGGGTGGGGGTCGGGGTGGGGGTTAGACGTGTGCATTCGACTTAACAGTTTGTCTCACAAAGTGTCCGTCAAGCTGCTGTTTCGATGCAGGAGGCGGGAGCAGTGACCTCAAGGAGCGAAAGGCCACAGCTCTGCCTCTGGACTGATCACCTCACATTATTTCCATTTCTTCCCGACATTTCGGGGGGTGTGGAGGGAGGGGGGCGGCGCTTGTTCACAGAAGTGAGCCAGGAGGTCTCGCTTTCCCACCATCACTGCACGAGTCCGAGGCTTCCTCCCCTGGATGCACCCGCTTCTAGGAACCCTTCGGGTGACCCACCTGTCGCCCAGAAGTCCTCCCTTTCCCACAAGACACTGCGCCCCCAGAGCCCTTGAATTCCCTGAACCTCAACATGCCAAGCATCAGACCCAGTGCCAGGAGCCAGACCTGAAGGTGGAGAGCAGGGAGGCGCCTCTGCCAGAGCCAGGCTTCCCCTCCTCCATAATAATAATAATAATAATTACTATAATTACAATAACAATATTAAAAATCCTGCTCTCTGTCACGGGAGAGGAGCGGCCTTCCCAAGGATGACCCTCACCCGCCCTTCCTCGTCCTGCGTCCCCACCCCTGCCTTCCCGCCAGAGGCTGTGACCTGCGACCTTCCTGGGACCAAAGCGGGGCCCCGGCCGGTCAGGTCAGCAGCATCATGACTCCACAAAGCGGGGGGAGGAGGAGACAGACAGGAGGTGCTCTCGAGGTTGTGTGTGTGGGGGGCATCTTTGGAAGAACGTACCCCCTCCCCTCCAGAGCATCTCCATTCTTGATCTCGAGTCCGCTCATCACCACCACCACCACCTGTCCGTCTTCCCTCCCCACCCCCGTGTCCTAGACACTTGGGGGGGGGGGGACTGAGGAAGGGGTGAGGGACACGGGGAGAGGCGGGGAGTCTTTCACAGTCAGTCAGTGATTCGATCGGAAGATGCAGCCCGGAGCCCTCGCCCCACGGCCGCCCGGTCCGTCACCACGAGGGTTAAAAAAAAAAAAAAAGAAAAAGAAATCAATCAATGTTCCTGATTTTCCTGCGTGATGCCCGTCACCAGGAGGAGGTTGCAGGCCATGAACTGCACGCTCAGCACGTTGCTCATCTGGCCCGTGTACACGCCCACCAGCTCGCCGGACGAGCCGTCGGCGGCCGCGCTGCAGAAGCTGTTGCGGATGTCCCAGATGCGCACCGAGTTGTCCATGGACGCCGAGGCCACCAGGCTGCTGTCGGGGCTGAAGGCCAGGCTGGTGATGTTGTCCGTGTGGCCCCGCAGCTCCTTGTAGAGGCTCCCGGAGGCCAGGTCCCACAGCTTGAGCCGCTGGTCCTCGCCCGCCGACGCCAGGTACTTGCCGTTGGGGGAGAAGGCGAGCGACAGCACGGGGCCGCGGTGGCCCGTGAACAGCCGCACCGAGTTGCCCTGCTGGGCGCTCCACAGCCGCACGGTCTTGTCGGTGGAGCCGGTGGCCAGGTAGTTGGAGTTGGGGTGGAAGCGGACGCAGTCCACGTCGGCCAGGTGGCCCGCGTAGATCCGCAGCGGGTACGTCCGGTCGAAGGACCACAGCCGCGCGGTGCGGTCGTGGGACCCGCTGGCGAAGTACAGGCTGTAGGGGCTGATGTCCAGGTCCCAGACCGGGTAGGCGTGGCCCTGGTACAGCACAGTGTTGGTGAAGGTCCCCAGGTCCCAGTACCGGATGGACATGTCCTCGGAGCAAGACAGCAGCCCCGAGCTGTCGGCCAGGAAGCGCGTGCTGTACACGGGCCCGCAGTGCCCCCGCAGCGTCTTCATCTCGGTGCCCGCGGCCTCCTCCTCCTCCTCCTGGGCCCCAAAGGGACAGAAGAAGAGATGGTTAGTGGTCTCCGTGGGACACAAAATCCGGGGGTTGGGGGTGGAGGAATCTGGCCACGCAGTGCATATCCTATAGAATAAAAGGCTAATATGCAAATTGTCCCCTCGACCAGGAGTTCGACCAGCAGGCAGGCCGGCCAACCGCCCATGTCCCCTCCTCCTGGCCAGGCTGGCCGGACCCCACACCATGCACGGATTCATGCACGGGGCCTCGAATACACACACACACACACACACACACACACACACACACATTTTAAATTTATTTCAGAGAAGGGAGAGGAAGAGACAGAGACAGAAACATCAATGATGAGAGAGAAACATCGGTCAGCTGCCTCCTGCACCCCCCCCACTGGGGATGTGCCCGCAACCAAGGTGCATGCCCTTGACCAGAATCGAAGCTGGGACCCTTCCGTTCGCAGGCCAACACTCTATCCACTGAGCCACACCGGTTTTGCCAAAATAATAATTTTCATCTCTTCTGAGGTTAGGCATGGGCATAATTCAATGGCTGCAGGTTACCCGGCATTCATTTGCTATCGGATGAGGGTTCGAAGTCAAGAAGCCCCTTCTCGGTAAGATCAGTCCCGTCTGGAAAGAACATTCTAAGCAGACGCGCGAGACAGGCGCAGGGAAGGGAGAACGCCACCCCTACCTCCTCTTCCAGGACGTCGCAGGCCAGGCGGATGCGGGACACGTCCACCTGGTGCGGCTCGGCCTTCAGCTTCTTGGACCGGAGGCTCCAGAGCTTGATGCAGGAGTTGTCGAAGCCGGCCGCCAGCAGCTTGCCGTCGGGGGAGATCTCGGCAGCGTTGAGCAGCTGCTCCGTGTGGTAGAAGGCGTAGAAGCAGATGGTGGTGAGCGAGGGCGGGCCCTCCTTGACGCGCCGGATGCTCTCCTGCAGGACGTCCAGCGCGGCCTCGTTCTGCAGGATCGGGCCGGGCACGTCGGCGGGCTCCAGGCCGCTGCCCTCGCCCCGCGAGGAGCCGCCCCCGCCGCCGCCCCCGCCGCCGCCGCCGGCGTAGAGCTGGTAGTCGGTCCTCTTGGCGGGCTGCACGTCCAGGTGGATGTGCAGCGTGAGGACCCGGCACAGGGCGGCGTTGTTGTCGCTCTGGAGGTAGCGGATCAGGTAGTGGTAGCTGTCCTCCTGCAGGCGGACCACGTACTTGTTGTCCAGGAAGGCGCGCAGCTTGAGGTTGGACAGGATGTCCTGGAGCGTCTGCGTGGCCTGCAGTTGCTCCACCACGTCCTTCTGGCTGGCGTTCTGCAGGAACATGCCGTGGAAGCGGCTGAAGAAGCTCTCGGCCGTGCTCTTGGGGCTGTTCTGGACCAGGTGCAGGTGGAGGTAGACGAAGAGGGGGTACAGGAGGGGCATCACTTCGTGGCTGTGCTGCGAGTCGGAATCTGCAACGGAAAGGGGGAGGGCTCGACAGTCAGCATCATCGCCCCGGCACACAACACGGGGTCGGGACCCTATTTTCTTATTTATTTTAAATATATTTTATTGATTTTTTTTTTTTACAGAGAGGAAGGGAAAGGGATAGAGAGTTAGAAACAATGAGAGAGAAACATTGATCGTCCGCCTCCTGCACACCTCCTACTGGGGATGTGCCCGCAACCAAGGTACATGCCCTTGACCGGAATCCAACTGGGGACCCTTGAGTCCTTAGGCTGATGCTCTATCCACTGAGCCAAACAAGTTTTGGCTATTTTTTATTTAAAATATATATTTTATTGATTTTTTACAGAGAGGAAGGCAGAAGGATAGTTAGAAACATCTATGAGATCCATTAGTTGCCTCCTGCACACCCCCTACTGGGGATGTGCCCACAACCAAGGTACATGCCCTTGACCGGAATTGAACCTGGGACCTTTCAGCCCACACACTGACTCTCTATCCACTGAGCCACACTGGCTAGGGCCGCAGGACTTGTTCTAACCCGGGAAAGGCTCCTGGTGCTGAGGACTCACCGGTGAGGAAGTTCCGGAGCCGCCCGAACTGCACTTCATACTGCTGGGGCTCGGCCTGGCACGGGGTCGCGGACACGATGTTGGCACAGCCGGACTCTGATTGGACTAAGGAGAAGGCACACGATGGGGATGGAGAAAGAATTATTATTATTATTATTATTATTCTTTTAAACAGATATTTCTATTGATTTCAGAGAGAAACATCCATGAGGAGAATCATGGATAGGCTGCCTCCTACTGGGGATGGAGCCTGCAACCCGGGCCTGTGCCTTGACCTGGAAATGAACTGTGACCTCCTGGTTCGACACTCAGCCACTGAGCCACGCCGGCCGGGCAAAGGAGGTATTTAAAAACACATATTTTCACTGGCTTCGGAGCGGAAGGGACCTTGCTGTGCCTCCCCCTGCCTCCTGCCGCCGGCCCGGAGCGCCGCACCCACCGGTGAGGTTGGCTGCCATCTCCTCGGGGGTCTGGGACAGGCGCAGGCCTTGCTTCAGGGACCCGTCGGTGTCCACGTACTGCCGGCGCTTGAGGTAGCAGGACACGGCCATCTGAATCTGCTCGGTGCGCACCCGTTTCATGACCTAGAGGGGGGGAGGGGGACCAGAACACGGGGCCGTCAGGGATCTGGGGGCGCATCCCGTCCAGCTGGGATGCTTCCCTCGTGGCAAATCAATGCTAGGAAGGGACCAGCCCCGTAAGCTGCTAAGAAGCAACACAGATTCCTCGAGAACCAGCCGGTGGTGGAACCCCACAGGTCACCCCGACTCCACTGAACGCCCAGATTCCACCCCCCCCCCCCCCCCAAGCTTTTCCTTAGACACATTCAACGCGCACACAAGACCAGCGGGATGTGGGGCCCTTTGGGCTCCTGCCGGCTCCCCAGGCCGAGAAGCAGGCGGGAGGCGGCACCAAGCAAAGACCTGGGGAATTCAGGAACGAGATGACGAGATGCCGGGAAAGGGAGAGGCTGCTAATGGGGACAGGGAATGCTATGCTCTCCGCCCCCCCCCCCCCCTTTTTAAATAAATATATTTTCATTGATTTCAGAGAGGAAGGGAGAGGGAGAGAAACATCAAGAGAAACAACGACTGGTTGCCCCCACCGAGGCCAGGGACCCAACCTGGGAATAGAACATGTAACCCTTCCGTCTGAGAGCCACGCCGGCCAGGGCTTCCATTATTATTATTTTTCAAAATTTAATAAATCTTTATTGTTCAGATGATCACAACTGTTCCTCTTGCTTCGGTTATTTTTAAATGAAGACTCTGTAATTGCTAACGTAAGAATGCTGCTACTTGGAGAGTGGGGGTCCCTGCTCCGCATGCACCTGTTCATCAATGAAGACAGACCAGTTTCTCTGTGGTTAGCTACCGTATCAGTTTGTCGGCTCCCAAGATCCTCCTGGGTCCCTAACCTGGCTACACTTAAGCATCTCGTCTGTGTGTGTGTGTGTGTGTGTGCGTATGTAAGTAAACACTTTCAGCCCCGAGATCCTGGTTCAACGTTATATTTAGAGGAAAAAAAATTAAAGGCAGAGAGATGTCGACAGGCCTGTCCCAGTTTGGCCCGAAGCCAGGGCCATTCCATCAACCCACCAGCTTTGCCCCCCCCCCCCCCCAGCCCTCCAGCTAAAGCTGCTTTTCATCCAACTTCAAGAATGCTCCGTCTCCAAACTCGCCCGAAGCAGCCCCATTTCCTCGTATTTTAGCCGAGGCTAAAATCTGCCCAGATTTCCCACGACCCATCTCTCGTCGCCATGGGGATGTACCTTGTATCGACGCGTGTCCCTCCGTGTTCCAAGTAAGAGGGGAGTCAGGGACCGTATCTCTAAAGAAGAACATTGATGTGGGAGATGGGAACACGGAGACACGGGAACAGGCCCTGCGGTGACACAGTGTCCTCGGGGTGTGACAATGTGTGTGCGGGTCTGCGGGGGAGGAAGGGGGAAGATAGGAGAGCCGAATTGGGGTCAACACAGCAGGGCGTGAATAGGAACGCTAGGGAAATCTGGCCACATTTGGGATCACTGGAAACTGGTTTGTAAATCCTCATTTTAACAAACCTGTCCAAATGGCCATTTCCATGGATCCAAAACAGCGCTTACAACACGGCATCTTCTCCGAGGGTGGGACTGGGGTTGTTAAGGGCAGGAAAGCGGGTTTTAACTCTCATTTACAGCCTCAACGAAAACACCAGAGACATGCCTGGCCGGTGTGGCTTGTTGCTTGAGTGTCGACCTATGAACCAGGAGGTCACGGTTCGATTCCCGATCAGGGTACATGCCCGGCTCAATCCCCAGTGGGGGGCGTGCAGGAGGCTGCTGATCCATGGTTCTCTCTCACATTGATGCTTCTGTCTTTCTAAAAATCAGTAAAAACATGTTTTAAAAATTCTCAAAAATAAAAATCTGGCTCTAGCTGGTTTGGCTCAGTGGATAGAGTGTCAGCCTGCAGACTCAAGGGTCCCAAGTTCGATTCCGGTCAAGGGCATGTACCTCGGTTGCAGGCACATCCCCAGTAGGGGGTGTGCAGGAGGCAGCTGATTGATGTCTCTCTCATCGATGTTTCTGACTCTCTATCTCTCTCCCTTCCTTTATGTAAAAAAAACAATAAAAAAAATATAAAAAAATAGTTGTTTAAAAAATAAAATAAAAATCTGTAGAGAAGTCAGTTCCCCCCCTCCACAATTGATTTCCATAGTAATAATATCCATAAATGGACACATTAAAAAAAACAACCCAATTCCTTAAAATAGACCTGTCACTGGAGAGACTCAGACATATATTGTAATTTCAAGTTAACCTGCTTCGCCTTTTAAATGATAAAAGTCTTTAAAATATAAATTGAGTTTGGATATAATTATTATATCTTTGTTGAAATTTCAGAATTTCCCAGGATTTTAAACTTCCATACAATGCCTTAACTTTTCCAGGTAAAAAAGAGGTGATCATAGAACTTTTCCCTGTATGTCACATGATCCGTATTTCTGGAATTTAAAAGGAGGATTCTCACACAATATGTATGTATCTCTTTCTCATGGGTCAATAGCGCCTGCTGTGTAGCGAATCCTCCAACAAAGTTGCTCTGTAAATCTGGGACGTGATTATTTCCCTGCTTCATAGTAACAACCTTTCAGGAGAAACCACAGGAGCGTGGGGTGCAAAGACTTCTGGGAACCCGGCGCACGTTTAAGATGATGGCACCTAACTCCACCCTCTCAAGTTCAAATGCAATGCTATCTATGGTCAGTGGAGGGGTGCTTGGAGAGAGATTTTTCCCGAGGATATTTTCCCACTGATTTTTAGAGAGAGTAGAAGGGAGCAAGGCCTGAGAGAGAGAGAGAGAGAGAGAGAGAGAGAGAGAGGGAGAGAAACAACCTCCAATTTTTCATCCAGCAGGACTATCCAATTCGACTTCCTGCACTGACAAAGCTGCTCTAGGTCTACACTGTTTAGTCTGCAGCCCCCAGCCCCCAAACACCAGTGCAATGAGGGAACTGAATGCTACATTTTAGTTACATTAAATTTAAGTGACCACATGGGGCGATGGATAATGGACAGGCGGCACAGCTCTGGAGCGTGCCTGTTACTGTGTATCAACATCAGCACCTCAGCTTTCAGAGGTGAGCTCACCACGTGTCCCAAAACATTTCTGATGACTAAACGCTAATACTTTGTTAAAGAAACAAAACAAAAAGAAGAGCTACTTTTTATCACTGACAAACACTGTCCGATCACTAAGATAGAGATACATTTCAATACATCTTCCCAGAAGGAAACTTAATAGCCTGCTAAACACAAAGATTTCTGAATGGAAGGTCTCTGTGGTGTTTTCAAAGTCTCGCCAGTACGCCTTCCTTAAGCCTCCTTCAAGTTAAAAAATGAGAGGGAGCCCTGGCCGGTTTGGCTCAGTGGATGGAGCATCACTGGAGCCACCCACACTGGCCCTCCAACCTGGCTAGGCTACGGCCCACCCACGCGTCACAGCTCAGCTCAGCTGCACCATCTCTTCCTTCCGAACGCTTCCTTGAGCCCAGCTGGCATGGCTCAGTGGTTGAGCACAAATCTATGAACTAGGAGGTCAGGGTTCAATTCCCAGTCGGGGAACATGCCCGGGGTGCAGGCTTGAGCCCCAGTGTGGGGTGTGCGGGAGGCAGCAATCAATGATTCTCACTACTGATGTCTCTTTCTCACTTCCTCTCTGAAATCAATAAAAATATATATTTTTTAAAAAAACAACAACAACACCCAACCACATACAAGCCCCCGACCCCCGCAATACACACGCAGCTTCTGAGCAGCGAGGTGAGACCTGCACCCAGTTTCAGGGGGAAAGCAGCACCCACAGACCTCACCGCTCAGAGGCAGGAGCCCCCGAACCGTCCCATCGGACTCATCGCCGATCACCAAGAAAAGTGCTTTGGTTTTTCTGGTTTAACAGTGGCTTTCAAGGCAGCAGGAAGGACAGAATCTTGGTAGCGAAAACCAAAGCTTGTTTACTTCACATGTCACCAAAGGAACTCAGGCCCTCAGGCACCTGGCAGGCACTCTGACAGAAGGGGAAGGGTAACAGCCAACAGGCCATCCTCGCAGCGTGCTTCCCCGGCGCCAGGCATGGCCGCCGACCCTAGTCCTGCCTGGGGTCCCCTGTCCCAGATCCACCCACGTCGCATGGCTCCATGGTTGTAACCTCAGGTCTGTGTGGTTCCCAAGCCCCCACCCACCTCGCCAAGTTTCTCTGAGCTTAAAAGTGTGGCCAAACTCCCCTTCCTACTCTCATTTTTCAAGATGTTTAAACAGAGCCCGGGCTTAGGCTGGGGGGCACGGCGGCCCCCCAGCCCCCCACCCCCAACTCGGGTATAGGGCACACTTGTGTCACCTTACAGACCGCAACCTCCGCCCCTGCGGATCCGCCCAACACAGCACCCAAACGCTGCTCCTGAGCCTGAGGGATCAGTCCCAGGCCCCAGCCTGCAAGGTCAGGGGTCGAATCTAGGACGGCGCGGGGTTGGCACCCACCTTTTGGGAATCCTAGGAGCCCACGCGCCCGCCCGCCCCGCGATGCGCACGACCCAGACAGACGCTCGCACAAAGTGCCGGGAGAACGCAGCCAGCTCTCCGGGCTCCACTTCCGCCAAGTCTAACAGGACACCCCTGTCCGACCTCGCCATCCACGCGAGGCGGACCCACGCCTCACCCCACACGCGTCCCAAAAGCCCGGGGACCGCGAGTCCCGCCTGAGCGCCCCAGTCACTCTCCCCCGGCTGTCAGGCGTGGAAGCCCCGCACGGAGAACCCTGCAGGTGGGGATCCGCCGGCAATGACCCCCCCACAACCAGCCTCCCTCCCCCGCGACCATCTCCCTGTCACCGGCAGGAGCGGCTGCACATCCTCCGCCCACCACCACCATGTGCGAAGTTGACTCTGGAGTTCGGCCCGAAGACATTTCCTTCTTCCTTCCGCCAGAAGGAGATGGGGACCGGTGCCCCCGCGCCCGGCGGGCCGTCCCGAGCCGATCGTCCGGCCCCCACACCCGGCAGGACCCACCCACCCCGCGCGGGAACGCACCGCCGCCCGGGCCAGGTGCCGCCGCCGATCGCAGGCCACGCCGCCCGCGGCCGCCCGCCCGCCCGCGCGGGACTCGCAGGCCCAGGGCGGAGGCGCGGCCGCCGCGCCCGCGCAGCGCCGGCCCCGCCCGCCCCGCCCCCACCGCGGCCGCCCGCGCGCCCCCGGCCCCGCCGCCCGCCCGCCCGCGCGCGCGCCCGGCCCGCGACCCCCGCCCCGGCCTCCCCGCCCGCGCGCGCCCCGCACGCACTGAGCATCCCAGGCGGCTCCGGCTCCCCCCGCCGCCGCCGCCGCCGCCGCCTCCGGGATCGGGCCGCTTCCGCCTCCGGCGTCCCCGCCGCAGGGTCTCGCGTCGCCGGGCGGCTCAGCCGGGCCCCCGCGCCCCGCGCCCCGCCGCCCCCGCCGCGGCTCTGGGCGGCCGCCCCATGACTGACGGACGGACGCGGAGCGCGCGGCGCGGGCTGGGCCGCTCGGGCCGCCGTCTCCGCCAATGGGCGCGGCGCCTCGGCGCTCGGCTGGCGATGCCTGGCGTGCGCGCCCCGCCCCTGGCCACGCCCCGCCCCGCGCGGCCCGCCGCCGCCTGTCGGAAGGAACGGGGCCGGGCCCACGTGGTGCTGCATCCCCGGAGCCCCGACGGCCGCCCTCGCCCGCGATCCCCGTCCTGGCCGGGCCTGGAGGGGCGCCCCAACCTGGGGACCCATCTCCCTCCTCGCCGGCCGCCCGCGGCCACAGGTGAGCCCCAACCTGGGGACCGATCTCCATCCTCGCCGGCCTCCCCGGGCCACAGGGGAGCCCCAACCTGGGGACCCCAGACCGCGGACCGCGGACAGGTTAGATCCGATCCAGGATCCGCCTGGAGGGGGGCACCCAACCTGGGGACGGCCGGCCGCCCGCACCCGCGGCCCCTACCCAGGGTGGGCCCCGAGGCGAGCCGCTTACCTTGCGGGAGACCCTCCGCCCCCGGCCCGGCCCCTCCCGGGGTCGTGCTCGCTCCTTGGGCGGGATTCCGCCCGTAGCCGCGCGTGAGCAGCTTTTGCGTGAGAAATCGCGGGGATCGCCGTCCGCCTCGGGCTGGGCACCCCCCTTCCTGGGTCGGCTGGAGGGAGGGTACCCCGAGCGGAGCGTGGGGTAGATGCCGGAGGAGGGTCCCTGGGCGTCTTTGCAGCCAGTTGTGCAGACACTTTGTAACTAACTACCTTGTAGCCCGGGCGATGGCTACAAACTTACTGAACTTGGGAGTTAAAGGAACTCGTTGTTGGGTGCTGCTGGACGTTTTGACAAAACAGGAAAATGACAGCGCCTGAAGGGGCCTGTCCGGTGGAGGGAGGGGTACAACGCTCCATGCAAGCGCCCTTCACCAGCGTTTGCTCATTCCGTGTTGAGGGGACGTTCTGAAGGGGGGTCTGTAGGATTTCAGAGCCCATGGATTTATTTAAAAAGTGCAAGCAATCCAACTGTAAATGCTTTCGGTTTGACAGTTTTATATTAGAATCATGCATGGACTGCGATTATTTATTTATATATACGGTATATATCATTTATTTTTTACAGAGAGGAAAGGAGAGGGAGAGAGTTAGAAACATCAGTGAGAGAGAAACATCCATCAGCTGCCTTCTGCACACACACACACACACACACACACCCCCACTGGGGATGTGCCCACAATCAAGGTACATGCCCTTGACCAGAATCGAACCTGGGACCCTTCAGTCGCAGGCCAAAGCTCTATCCACTGAGCCACACCGATTTCGGCATGAATGGATCTTCTTCCGTTGGGTTTTGCCCAGTTGAGTTCATGCATACTCACTTACCTTTGAGGATGCGATGTTTGAGCATAGATTACGATGCCCTGAGAGATCATCATCATCTGGACACTCAGTGTATATATATACATACACACATGTATTATGTAGACAGTAAGATTCGTAATGTTCATTTCCTGGTGCCTGTTGAGTGTGCCCTTGACTTTTTCCATCGTGTTCCATTGCAGGTGAAGTGGAGCAATGGCTGCCGTTTATTCTGGCATTTCCCTTAAGCTTAAAAGCAAGAAAACTTCCTGGGAAGATAAACTAAAGCTAGCGCACTTTGCTTGGATTTCCCACCAGTGCATCCTTCCCAACAAAGAGCAAGTAAGTTTAACGGGAAATGTACGTTTCTATAACCTGCTATCGTTCCCAGTTATGTAGACTGCATGTTGACATTTAGTAAAAAAAAAAAAAAAGTTAGAAGAAGAGAGAAAAAGCTGGGGAAGGAAACATAGAGCATAACTACATAGAGAAGTTAAAAGAAACTGCTAGGCTTTCACTTGAAGTTTTAAAAAAAAAAAAATATTTTTTATTGATTTTTTTACAGAGAGGAAGAGAGAGGGATAGAGAGTTAGAAACATCGATGAGAGAGAGACATCGATCAGCTGCCTCCTGCACACCCCCTACTGGGGATGTGCCCACAACCAAGGTACATGCCCTTGGCCGGAATCGAACCTGGGACCTTTCAGTCCGCAGACCGACGCTCTATCCACTGAGCCAAACCGGTCTCAGCGTGAAGCTTTTTTTTTTTTGACCTCAGATGAGACCAAGTTGTTTTTATTCTGTGATGATAATCACTTTACGATGTGAAAGCATCTGTGTCGTAGGCTATTACCGAAGGCGGGGGTGAGAGGGGATGGTGCCCCTGGCGTTGGGATCTGGTGGTACCTGGTTTGTCTCTGTCGATGCCCGGCGTTTTTATTTCCCCGCAAATAGCTTCACTTATTTTCCGAGTCTGTTTCTTCTTCTCCCACGTTTAGGTGTTACTGGATTGGGCAAGGCAATCGCTGGTCTCCTTTTATAAGAAGAAGCTGGAGCTGAGGGAGGACATTGTTGAAAGGCTGTGGGTCTATATAGATAATGTTCTGCGTAGCAGAAAGCTGCAGCGCCTCCTCAAGGAAGGAAAGACGGTCACCCTCCAGATCTCCCTGGTCAAGGTGGGAATCCCTCGAGCAGTGCCATGTGTGTGACATGCATGTCTCTCAACTTTCTGTCAGCGCTGGAGGCTTATTGGTGTTAGGGTCGATTATATCGATTTGCAGGAAATGTCAAGGCGGGGGAGAAAGAAATAAAATCCTACATAGTAAAATGCTAAGATGCAAATTGTCCCCTCCACCAGGGGGCGGCAAGAGAGAGTGGATCGATTTGTTGTATTTTGTGTGTGGGGGGTGAGGAGGAGTGTTGGGGTGGTTTAGGGCCAGTTACGAGCTTGCTTGCTTTCCTAATGCTCAGGTCATCAATGAGAAGATCGCCGAGTTCTCCCTCTCGGGGTCCCAGAGGCATGTCGGCGCGGTGCTCAGCTGCTGCCAGGCCATCCTGTCCACGCCGGCCCTCGCGGTCACCTACACGGCCCGGCAGGAGCTGCTGGTGGCCCTGCTGAGCCAGCTGTGCCGGGCGGCCTGCCGGCAGCCGGAGGCCACCGCCATGGTGACCCCGCTGTTCGAGGTCATCCACCTGGCCCTGGGCCAGTACCTCTCCGTCCAGCAGCAGCAGGTCAACCCGAGGCGGGCCTTCGGGGAGCTGACCGGCCACCTGCTCCAGCCCTGCCTGCTCCTCCGGCACCTGCTCTCGGCGGGCACGTGGGCGCAGGCCGGGCCGGGCCAGCTGCGGCCGGCGCTGAGCCGGGACCTCCGGAGCCAGCTGGAGGCCGTGCTGCGCGGGGGGGCCTTCCAGCCCGAGCTGCTCGCGTCCTACAAGGAGGAGCTCCTGGACCAGCCGCCGCCCGAGGACGCCAAGAGGGGGGCCATGAAGAGCCTGCTGGCCCCCGCCGGCACCGTGATCGCCGGGCTGGCGGACGCCGGCTTATGTGAGCCGCCCCTCCGCGCCGCCGTCGTGGCCGGCTCGGCGGCCTTGCTGTACAGGCTCTTCCTCGACGCCTACCTCCAGGAGGGCACCCAGCTCCTGTGCTTCCAGCTGCTGCCCCGGCTCTTCGGCTGCCTGCGGGTGGCCCGCCTGCCGGAGGGGCCGGAGCCGGAGCCGGGCCTGTCCACGTCGGACTGGACCACGGAGCTCCTGGCGGTGGAGCAGCTGCTGACCTCCGTGGCCGGCAACAACATCTACAACATCGCGGCCGACAAGATCCGCCACGGGGAGGCCCAGTTCCGCTTCTACCGCCGCGTGGCCGAGCTGCTGGTGCGCCGCCCCCAGGCCTCCGTGCCCGCCTGGTTCCGCTGCCTCCGGGCGCTGCTGTCGCTGAACCACCTCATCCTGGAGCCCGACCTGGACGGCCTGCTGGCCGCGGCGTGGCTGGGCGCCGACGCCACGGAGCCGCGGACCAGGAGGGCCCAGGAGGCCCTGCTCCGCACCCTCTTCCAGACGTACGCCCGGCTCCGGCAGCTGCCGCGGCTGCTCGAGGGGGTGCTGGGGGTGGTCTGCCGGCCGGCCGCCGCCCCCGAGGCACCGAGGCCCCCGGTGCTGGCCGCCGGCCCCGCCTCGGCCCTCCGCGACTGCCTCCTGGACCTGCCGCCCGGCCAGATCCTGGACGCGTGGGCCCTCGTGCTGGACACGTTCCAGGCCTCCGTCCTGCCCCGTCTGCGGGGCGACGCGGACGCGGCCCTGCAGGCGCTGTCCCTGAGCGCGCTGCTGCACTGCCTGCTGGTGCACGCGCCGTGCCCGGACGCCGGCACGCCCCTGCCCGTGGTCCGGCGGACGCGGGCCGCCATGGACCGGATGCTCCGCGAGCTGGTGCGGCCGCTGCTGGGCCTCCTGCCGGCGCCCCGGGGCCCCGGCCCCGAGCTGTGGCTGCGGAAGGTCAGCGACGCCGCGCTGCTGCTGGCGCACGCCTGGGCCCAGGCGGACGCCGCGTTCGGCCTGAACTGCAGCCGGTATGGCGCCCCGGCGGCGGCGGCGGCGGCGGCCCTCGAGGCTGAGGCCCCGGAGCGCCCAGACCGCCCCCCGCTGCTCCCGGGCGTGGAAGCACGCCGCTGGAGGAAGATCGAGAAGGTGGCGGCTCGCTTCGACTCCGTGGGCAGGCACTGCCTGGAGCAGCTCTACCTGCAGAGAATGAAGAGGACACTGGTGCAGGCCGCCGGCTCCGCGCCATCTGAAGAGGCCCTGGGGACCCTGCGGGCCGACGCCGCCTGCATCCTGGCCTCCGGCCGGGACAGCCTGGCCCGGGGGGCGGCGGCGGCGGCTCCCTGGGACGGGCAGACGGGGACGGTGAGTGCGGGCACGTACCCCGTGGCGCACTGGCACCTGGTGGTGTCCAACCTCACCATCCTGGCGCCCTACCTCGGGCCGGGCGACGTGCGGGACCTGGCCGGCGTGCTGCTGAGGACGCTGCCCGTGAACGGAGCCCCGGACGGCCCCGCCGCCGACGAGGAGGAGGAGGGGGAGGAGGGGGAGCCGCGGGTCACGCTGGGGAAGCTCTCCCAGGCCGTGCTCCACAGCCCCGTCTTCCCCGAGCTGCAGACCCTGCACGCCGCCTTCCTGACCCGCCTCGCCGAAGAGTGCGCCGGCGTCCTGCGGGCGGGCGTCCGGGGGGACCCGGGGCCCCTCCGCCAGCAGCTGCCCTGGCTCTTCGAGGAGGACCCCGCGGACATGGCTCCTTGGGAAGCCGGGCTCGCCAAGGCGGGTCCCGAAGGCCCGGAGCCCAGGGGGGACGTGGCCCGGAACCTCCTCTCCCTGGTGCAGGGCGGCTTCCCCGTCCGGCTGGAGGAGGGGCCGCTGGGGCGCCTCCTGGGGCTGCTGGACGTGGTGTCCGCCCTGCAGCTGGACAGCCTGGCGGCCCCCTGCCACGCACGCTACTTCCTCCTGCTGCTGTCTGCCGCCCTGGCCTCCCCGGGGGGCTCCTGCTCCCCCTCCCTGGCCCTGAGGTTCCTGACGGCCTGCTACCGGCTCCTCGGCCGCCTGCAGAGAGCCAGGAGCGGCCGCGCCGTGCTCAAGGTCATGTACGCCAGCGACCTCTGCGAGATCGTCCTGACCTCGCTGCTCAGGGCCTGCCGCGGGCGGTGCGTGGACGTGGACGGGGACGGGGACGTGGATGGGGACGCCGCCCCCTGGCGGGAGTTCCTCCAGGCGGCCGGCACCTTCGTGGAGCAGCTCCTGCAGGCGCTGGTGCAGGCCAAGCACAGCCTGGTGCTCAACTTCGGGAAGATCCTGGCCTTCCTCTCGGAGGCGGCCGCGGGCGCCCGGCAGGGGCAGCGCAGCCCCCAGGGCCGGCAGCTCCTGCTGGTGTCGCTGACCGCCCTGTGCCGCGCCCTGGGGCCCGTGGTCCGGGAGCGCAGGCCGCAGCCCGAGGCCCCCGAGGTGCTGCCGGGGCTGCTGCGGCAGGCGGTGCTGCGGGCGGGCGCGGCGCTGCAGCCCTGGCCGGCCCGGGGCCCCCCGCCCGCCGCCCCCCTCGCCGCGGTCAGCGCGCTCCTGGAGGCCGACCTGGGCCTGCACCCCGAGACCGAGACCGAGACGTCCCAAA
This sequence comes from Pipistrellus hanaki, assembly GCF_964339955.1. Classification (NCBI taxonomy): domain Eukaryota; kingdom Metazoa; phylum Chordata; class Mammalia; order Chiroptera; family Vespertilionidae; genus Pipistrellus; species Pipistrellus hanaki. The sequence goes on from NC_140522.1 coordinate 2,303,942, forward strand.
CCCCGGACGGGACGCGGCTCTCGCACCCGACCCTCTACCGCACCGTGTACTCGCAGCTGCTGGCCGAGCTGCCCGCCCTGGCCCGGGACGCCCCGGCCTTCGGGGCCGCCACGCACTTCCTGGCGCTCTTCGTGTGGGCCCCCGAGCTGCACCCCGCGGGGGAGCCGGTCCTCGACGCCGTGTTCCACTCCGTGAGACGGGTCCTCGCAGGTAAGAGGGCTCCTCTTGGGCCAGAGGTCAGGTGCAGGCAGGCGGGGCAGGCGTTAGCAGCGGCCTGCAGGGGCCCGGAGGCCAGGGGGGTGGCGGGTGAGCCTGGAGTGAGGCCGACACTCCGCAGGGGGAGCCCCAGGAGCTGGGGCTGGGGCTGGGGCGCCCATTGCACTGGGGAGGGGGTTGAGGGGCATGGAGACCCCGAATCTGGGATCGCACAGCTTGTGGGAAACTAGGAACACACGTCTCAGCCCTCGGTCCCTCTGCCCTGAGTGCTGGACGCAGCAGGTAAAGACGGGGTGCAGGATGGGGACAGCCTGCAGCGGCCCCACGGCTGGAACAGTAACAGCCGCCCGTCCGTGTTAGGCCCGCCGGGTGGGCGTCGTGTGGGAGCGCCTTCTGGCTGGGGATGCCGGGCCCTGCGGGTCCCCGGCTGCTCCCTGTGTCGGCCCGCGGCCACTCTGATGTACCCCCCTCCCCTTTCTGGTCCCGTCTTCCCCGCAGACCCCACAGTCCCAGCACCAGCCATGCAGGCCATCGAGCCCCACCTGGGTGCCCTGCTCGCCCGCCTGCTGGAGGCCGGGAGCACCGAGGACTTCCGGGCGGTGCTGCAGTGTGTGCTCCGAGGGCTGGACCTCAGGAACGCCTGGAGCGCGGACCGGCCGGTGGGTGACCCCCCCACCCCCACCCTGGGCCTCCCCCAGCCGGGTCTCCCCCAGCCGGCACACGGATGGGGCACCAGCAGCCGCTCGGTCCCAGGGGGGTCTCGGCGGGGTGGTCTCTGCCACGTTTCTCCTCTCTCTCCGCAGGCCATCTTGTCGGCTCTGACGCTGATCAAGTTGCTGCTGGACTGCCCGGTCAGCGAGGGGCAGGCGAGCCTGTTCTGGCGGGCGAGCCCCCAGATCATCACGGCCCTGACTGTGAGTGTGGGCTCCCCTCACCCCGATCCCCCCCCTCTTCCGCCCAGACCCAGGACAGGGCGGCCTCGTCGCTTCCACCTGCCCGTGGACCTCACCGGGCAGACGGGAGCGGGGACAGCCTGGCTCAGGCCATCTCCCTTCCTGCCGCCGCCGCCGCCTCGGGCTTTGTTGTTGATTCTTCTAGAACCACCTTCCCTCCCTCCCTCCTCCTCCCGCAGCTGCAGACCCGGGAGGCGTGCCAGGAGCAGCCCGCGGCCGTGGCGGTGGTGGAGTCGGTCCTGGACGTCCTGGCCGCGCTGCTGCGCCGCGGGGAGGGCGCCATCCGCAGCCCGCACCACGTCAGCCTGGCCTTCGGCGTGCTGCTGGCCGTGCCCCTGGACCGCCTGGCGCCCCCGGAGCTGGGGCGCGTCTTCCCGCGGGTGCACAGCGTGCTCTTCGCCATCCTGCAGTGCCACCCCAAGGTGAGGGCCACCCCAAGGTGAGGGCCGGACAGCAGCCGTTCCTTTCTCTTTTTTGGTTTTAATGTGTTTTGATTGATTTTGGTGAAGAAGAGGGAGAGAAAGAAGCCTCAGTGATGAGAGAACCATGGACCGGCTGCCTCCTGCACGCCCCCCACTGGGGACGGAGTCCGCAACCCGGTGCCCTGACCTCCTGTGTCCATGTTCGTTCCAGGTGATGCTGAAGGCCATCCCTTCCTTCCTGAACTGCTTCCACCGGCTGGTGCTGTCCGTGATACGTGAGGGACGGCAGAGAGACAAAGGTAATTCGGCGTCCTTTCTCTCTCTCTCTGAAAATCAGTAAGCTGCTCTTTTTATACAGATATACGTTTTTATTGATCTCAGAGAGGAAGGGAGAGGGAGGGAGAGGGAAACATCAACGATGAGAGAGAATCAGGGTCAGATGCCTCCTGCACACGCCTAGTGGGGATGTGCCCACAACCACAGTACACGCCCGGGACCCTTCAGTCCGCAGGCCGATCGGCGCTCTATCCACTGAGCCGCACCAGTCAGGGCTCTTCCCTTTACAAAGAGCTAAAGAGCGGGAGAGAGGAGAGCTGTGAGGAACGTGGGGCCGCGGGGACCAGGTGGGATCAGCAGGAGGGAGCGCCCACGCGGGGCCTCACGGGCCCGGACACGCTTTGCCCTGCAGGCGGTGCGGAGGACCTGCCGGGGGTGCTGGCGTGCGCCCGCCTGGTGGAGCGGATGTACAGCCACCTCGCCGCGCGGGCCGAGGACTTCGCCGTGTTCTCGCCCTTCATGGTGGCCCAGTACGTGACCGAGGTGCAGAAGGTAAGCCGGCTCCCTGGCCTCGCTCGGGTCTCATTCGTGCATCTCGGTTTTTCACCTTTGACCTTAGAAGCCAGAGGCCTTGGGACTCTAACCACTGAGCCACACCAGCGAGGGCCAGAGTCCAAGTTTTCCTGCTCCCAGTAAACACATGGCCGTCACGTGCTTATTTACCTGAAGCGACCCCTGTGGTGCTTCAGCCCAGGTTTTTGTGCACTTGAGTTGGCTTCTGTTTTTCCCTGAAATATGAGCTTGAGATAGGCATGCTCAGTATGTCAGCTGGTGTAAGACGGTGTGTTAAGTTGGAGGCAGATGTGGGAACTCCTCGCCGGGCCTGCCTCCGTAGCCTGGCCCCGCCTTCGCGCTCACGGGCATGTCCTTCGCCAGGTCACCTTGTACCCGGCCGTGAAGTGCCACCTGCAGGAGGGCATCTACCTCATCCTGGACCTCTGCATCGAGCCCGACGTGCAGTTCCTGCGCGCCTCGCTGCCCCCGGGCATGCGGGACGGCTTCAAGGAGCTGCACAGCGACTACGTCAAGTACCACCGCGCCAAGCACGAGGGCGAGAGGCGGTACGCCGTCTGAGGACACGGGGAGAGGCAGTGCCCCGTCTGAGGACACGTGGGGAGAGGCGGTACGCCGTCTGAGGACACGGGGAGAGGAGGTGCCCCATCTGAGGACACGGGGAGAGGCGGTACGCCGTCTGAGGACACGGGGAGAGGCAGTGCCCCGTCTGAGGACACGGGGAGAGGCGGTACGCCGTCTGAGGACACGGGGAGAGGCAGTGCCCCGTCTGAGGACACAGGGAGAGGCGGTACGCCGTCTGAGGACACGGGGAGAGGCGGTGCGCCATCTGAGGACACACGGGCCGGCATGGCTCGGGATGAGCGGCGACCTATGAACCAGGAGGTCAGGGTTCAATTCCAGGTTAGGGCACTTGCAGGAGGCAGCAGGTCCATGATTCTCTCTCATCATGGATATTTCTCTCTCCCTCTTCCTCTCTGAAATCAATAAAAATCTACTTGTGCTTTGTGTTGTGTTTTTTCCATTTCATTCTTAATCTATTTTTCTTATTTAAATTCTTTGTTCAAAGTATCACATATAGTCTCTCCCCCCCACTGACCACTCCCCGGTGCTCCCACCCCCAGCACCTGCCCGCGCCACCTGTTGTCTGTGTCCGTGGGTTATGCTGTGGGGATGGTGCATTGGAGCAGCAGGCGGCCTTCGCAAGGGCACAGGCTGTCTCCAGAGCTGGACTCCAGGCCGTGTCTTTGGTTTTGCCCGTGGGGTCCAGTGCTCAGACCGGAAGGCCACTGCTCTCATACCACCTCTCTCAGACACCGACCCTGCTGGGAGGCAGGGATTCTAGCCCCCGATTCCTCTGCTTTTGGAGTGTCCCTGGGGCACAGACCAGCATGGAGCAGTCCCCCAGGTGTCCTGATGGTGGCACTGCAGAGCTGCGTTGGGAAGGGAGCTCAGATGCCTTCACTGGGAGGAAGGAAGGAGGAAGGAGGGGTGCGCACCCCATGTCCTCCCAGCCCTGGGCCCCACACCCAAGCAGGGCCGGTTCAGCTTCCTCACCGCCATTGCCGCTGGCACTCCAAACCTTCTTCCTCAGGAAAGAATAGTTCCCAACGCTATTTTTTAAGAATGTTTTTTAAAGTGATTTCAGAGAGGGGAAATATCAATGATGCGAGAGAACCATTGACCCAGCTCAGGGGGGTGCCGGGAGCTCAACCCACGTGGTCACAGGCCCCTCCCGGTCCTCGGTGCTGGGTGAGGGCAGATGCCAGGGCGGTGGTTATTCCTTGAGAAGCAGGAGGACCGTGCGTGAGCGGAGGAGTATGCATGCGTGCAGGATGATGCATGAGCAATCTCTGCACCCTACTTCCCCCAGGCCTCCCCGGCATCTGCCCCCAGGCGGGGGTGAGGCTGCTGGAATGTCTAAGCTGCCAGTGTCCTGGGCCTCCAATGTTCTCCACAAAGAGCCGTGGTTTGGTGGGGGGGGGGCCTGAAGGCACCCATCAGGGGGTGCTGACAGAGGCGAAATGTCACGGAACAGAAATGGCATTTGGGCGTGAAACCACATGGAGCTTCCAGAGCCGTGGAGGTGGCGGCGAGGGCGGGAGAGAGAACTAACATTTAGCCAGCGCACCTCCTCCCCAGTGTGAGCGGGACGGGCACAGCTGACGTGCGAGTCACACAGAGGGACAGACTCAGAACTGACACGTTCCGCTTCCACTTCAACCGCCAAGCTGATGTAAGGCCGAGACCGAGTCTTGGAAGACGGGGCCCGGCCCCCCAGCCCAAATCACGATTCCTGCAGGAGCCACACCTGGGGTGAGGGCATTACCCACGGTCCCCAGCTTAGAACCCTTGAAAGCCGAGAGAGTCTTAAAGCTACAGGAGGGCCACGGAGCGAAGACTCTCTAGGTTTTTAACTGTTTCCCTCGCTCTGCAGGTGCCTCACGTGCATGTGATCGGACAGTCATTTTTACTTATTTTTTTTATATTTTTACTAGATGCACGAAGATTTGTGCAAGAGTGGGCCTTCCTTCTCCTGGCTGCCAGCACCGCCTTTGCGTCTGCTCCATGCTTCCGTGCCTCTGGGTCTAGTTTGTGCATCTGTGTGTTTTGTGCACGCGATTCCACGTATGAGTGAGATCACGTGGTGCTTGCCTTCCTACGACGGAGCGTGCGGGATGCTCCCCGCACACCTGAGGGCGGTGTGGGAGGCTGTACGCCTGCTGCCCAACCTGCCTTTATCTGGGCCCCAGGACAGGCCCCACGGAAGGCAGTGGAGGCGGGCAGGCAGGGAGCTCCATCCCTCCCCCAACCAGAGGCCCCTCTTCACCGGGGCGGGCTCAGGAGAAAAAGCCAGAGGCCTCGAGGTGGGCGGGCGGAGAACACCCTTGGGTTCCTCTGGCCGCTGCCTCTTTTGCAAACAGGAGACCCTAGAAAGGCCTGGGGGGCAGGGCAGCCATGGGGGGGTGCGGAGGGGCGCTCGGCTGGAGTCTGATTCTGTCCCTGGAGCTCAGAGGAGCCCACGCCCCCGGCAGGAGAGAGGGGCCGGAGCCTCGGAGCCTCCGGGGGGCGCCCGTCTCTCTGCGGTTCATTCTCAGCACACTGGTTCACGGCCAGGGCTTCTGCCCTCCCAGCCCCAAGCCCTCGTCGCTATGGCAACAGTCTCTCCCTCCGGCATTGGCAGCGGGTTTCCTGAAAGGGCCTCTGTTCTGGACTCAGTGAGTCCACCTGCTGCTCCCCCAGCCCACCCAGCCTCTGCCACCGCCTGCCCCTCCGACCCCACTGCCTGCGGGGACACCAGGTCCTCTGTCCCCTGTCCATGGGCCACCCGGCCTCCCGGTCCCTCATCACCTGTCCATGGGCCACCCGGCCTCCCTGGTCCCTCATCACCTGTCCATAGGCCACTCGGCCTTCCTGGTCAAAAGTCCGACTGGATAGAATTAAAACATCCAGCCCGGCCAGTGTGGCTCAGTGGCTGAGCGTCGACCTGTGAACCAGGAGGTCCCAGGTTCGATTCCCGGTCAGGGCACATGCCCCGGTTGTGGGCTCCATCCCCAGTAAAGGGCCTGTAGGATAAGGTGACCAGATCGTCCAGGTGTTGGTGGGATAGTCCTGATTTCTAACAATTTTTCCCCGCGTCCCACGGCGTTTTAAAAAAGTCCCGGTTTTTGGAAAGAATCTTTCCAATGTTTCCAATCTTTCCAAAAATCAGGACTTTTTTTAAACACCTCGGGACGCCGGAAAGATTGTTAGAAATCAGGACTGTTTTGGAAGTGGGGTTGGAGGTGGCGTTCAGAGCAGTCTGGAGCCCCAGTCTCCTTCCCGCCAGGGCAATCCCGCGGCACAGCCAACCGTCCCTTCTCTGCGCGCAATGTGTGCGCCTCCGGGGCTCTGCCTTTCACCGCTCCCCCGAGGTTCCGCCTTACAGCCTAGCTCCCTCTGTTTGAGCCTGGGTCCCCAGGATCTGGCCTAGAACTGGGGTTCAGAGCAGTCGGAACTGGGGCCCAGCACAGTCGTAGTTTTATCTCCTTCCCGCTAGGGAACGCCAGCCAGGCACTCGGCCTCCCTCCTCTCCGGCTCCATCCTCTCTGCACGCACAGCGTGTCTCCGTACCTTAGGCTTTTACAGCTCCTCCGCTCTTCCTTCTGGCTTTCTCCTTGCTTCTCGTTGTAGAATTTCCAGTCAGATGACTTTCCTGTAGTTCTGGGTAATGTCCATTTTATATTTTAGTTGTATTTTATTGAAATTGTTGTGTGCGGCTGCGGCTAGCTGTTTCGCTGTGCAGCCATCTTGGATCCTCTCTCGGATGTCGAAATCAGGACTGTTTATCGCCAACACCTGGACGATCTGTCACCTTACTGTAGGAGGCAGCCGATCCATGAGTCTCTCCCATCTTGGATGTTTCTCTCTCCTCTCCCTTCCTCTCGGAAGTCAATGAAAAGGTATTGTTTAAGAAAAGGCACGAAGAAGTGGTGATGAAATGGGGGACGCACAGGAGGCCTGTATTTTAAGAATCGCTCTGAGGGGAAGAAGAGAGTCCTTGCCAGGGAGGGAGACCGTGTAGAGCAATGGTCGGCAAACCGCGGCTCGAGAGCCACATATGGCTCTTCGGCCCCTTGAGTGTGGCTCTTCCACAAAACACCATGTGCAGACTCGCATACACGTACCGGTGTTTGGCCTGGATAAGTCTATTTTGAAGCAGTGGCGTTAGAACACTCAAGGGGCCAAAGAGCCGCATGTGGCTCGCGAGCTGCAGTTTGCCGACCCCTGGTGTAGATCAACGCCAGCAAGCCTCTTGATTCTGGGTATTTTCCTGACAAGCCGACCTGCCCCATCGGGAAGCTAGAATTGGGGGGCAAAAGAAGCCTAGACACCCTCCCATCAGACTGTCCCAACACCTCCCGATCGAAGGCACACGTTGCCATATCTGTGAGCACTCTACGAGGGACGGGGCAACGTTCTGACTCATAAAGAAAGATACCTTTGAGCCGGTTTGCTCAGTGGTTAGAGCATCAGCCTGTGGACGGAAGCAGTCACAGGTTCAATTCCAGGTCAAGGGCACGTACCTTGGGGTGCAGGTTCGATCCCCTGCCCAAGTCAGGGCACTGATAGATGTGTCTCTCTCACATCAATGTTTCTCTCTCTCCCTCCTCCCTCCCTCCCATTTTTTCTAAAAAAAAAATCAATGGGGCTGAAACCGGTTTGGCTCAGTGGATAGAGCGTTGACCTGCGGACTGAAAGGTCCCAGGTTCAATTCTGGTTAAGGGCACGTACTGTACCTTGGTTGCGGGCAGCTGATTGATGATTCTCTCTCATCGACGTTTCTGGCTTTTTATCCCTCTCTCTTCCTCTCTGTAAAAACTCAATAAAAAATATATTTTTTAAAAAAATCAATGGGAAAATAGCCTTGGGTGAGGATTGAAAAAAAAAAAAAAGATAGCTTTGAGCTGTGAGCCGTGACCTCGAACTGGGCAAGAGACACCGTTGTTCTGCTCTGTAGGAATTTGTCATTCGGGACCTGGGCAGAAGGGATGAATACAGAATACATTTTCTGTATTCTCACGTTGTGTGTACTCACGTGGGTGTGGGGACGGGACTCGGGGAGCTGTGTGGCTTATGGCCGTTCACGTAGGGACCACGGCGCGGAATCAGAAGCAGGCAGCGTCGGGGTGACTGCGGGAGAGGAGAACCTGATCATTTACATTCCTGTCCAGGCACAGACGTCGCTCCAGCCACTCGAGAGCCATTTGCGTTTAGGGTGACAGATGAGCTGCAGGTCCCGCCTGAATGCAAAATCTCCTCCATCCACGATGCCTGGCGATGTCAGTTGACGAAATGGCGTTACGGTGCCTGCAAAGGGTCTCTCCTGTTTGTGGATCAAATTATAACACAAACTGAATTCTGGGGGGTCTTAGCCACGCCTTCACATTGGGGTGTCACTCCGTCCACAGGATAGGGCCAGGAGGAATTTCTTTTTATTTATTTATTTTTTTAATATATTTTATTGATTTTGTACAGAGAGGAAGAGAGAGGGATAGAGAGTTAGAAACATCGATGAGAGAGAGTCATCGATCAGCTGCCTCTTGCACACCCCCTACCGGGGATGTGCCCGCAAGCAAGGTACATGCCCTTGACCGGAATCGAACCTGGGACCCTTCAGTCCCCAAGCCGACGCTCTATCCACTGAGCCAAACCGGTTTCGGCTCTTTTTAAAAAATATATATATTTTATTGATTATTTTTGTTTGTTTTTTTTATAGAGAGAAGGGAGAGGGAGAGAGAGTTAGAAACCTCAATGAGAGAGAAACATGCATCAGCTGCCTTCTGCACTCCCCCTACTTGGGATGTGCCCAAAACCAAGGTACATGCCCTTGACCAGAATCTAGTACATGCCCTTGCTGTCCAGCCAGGCTGGCCAGGGGGAGGGGACATGGGTCGTTGGCCGGCCTGCCTGCTGGTCGAACTCCTGGTCCAGGGGACAACTTGCATATTAGCCTTTTATTCTATAGGCTACACACATTTAGCAGCCAGAAGATTATGTGTTCAGAGAGCATCATCATCATCTGGCCACTCTGTGTGTATTTCATTCCCTTTTGCTGGTTTTCCAAGTAAAACTCTGTGAAATCCAATCCAGACCTGTCCCCAGGGGTTGGGGTGGGGGTGGAAGGGGGTAAGAAATACCGCCGCTGACCGAAGTGACCCCGGGTCTCCTCCTGGCCTCGCTGCCGTAAGGAGAGCCCAGCACAGGAGGAGCCGGAGGAGGGAAAACGTGATCGATGAGAGTTTAACCTCCGGTTCAATACGCTTTGTCTCGCGGTCGGGCCTGAAAGGGCTGAGGCGGGCGGCTCTGTGTGAAAAGTCGCCTTGATGACTCATCAGAAGCACTTACGTCTGGGGGATGGCGCGGATAGGAGAATGCTCGAGAGCCATTCCTGTGCTGCTTAGCATTTATACGACACCGGCCCCCAGTCCTTCATCCTTCGCTGCGGGGCCCCGGGGCCACGCTGGAAAAGGGATGAAAGAAAAACGTGAATTGTGCCATCTTTAGCCTCTGTGCTTCCAGATCCACGGCTTCATCATAGGAATATACGTTTCGGACAGCTTGTTTAGATCCTAGTGTGACATGGGACAGCTGTAAGGTTTAATACCTACGATTCAGAAACTCAATCTTCAGGGTCAGTGTCTCTCAGACACAAGCTGTCCTTGACTGTCATGTGGTCAGGGAGTCAGCAAGGCTCACCTGTCTGAAGCTGTACCCCCCCTCCCTCTCTCTCCCCCCCGTAAGCAAGTACAGGGTGTCACAAGCTGTTTGGATGAGATTTCATTGTCTGCCAGACACTGACCTGAGATCGTTCTGTTTTTTAACATATTCACCGAGTCTTCAGAGCAGACCTGTCATGCATGTGTTTTTTTAAATAGACATTTTTTAAAATTGATTTCAGAGAAGAAGGGAGAGGGAGAGCGAGAGAAACATCAATGATGAGAGAGAGTCATGGATCGGCTGCCTCCTGCACACCCCACACTGGGGATCCAGCCCACAACCGGGGCCTGGGCCCTGACTGGCAATCGAACCGTGACCTCCTGGTTCCTGGTGGATGCTCACCACGGAGCCACGCCGGCTGGGCGCGTCACGTTTATATATTTTTCACATATTCATGCACACCTTTCTCCTGTTTATAGGGGAAAAAATAGGCCCACAACCGCACAGCAGCGAAGTTCATTAAAACCATTTCAAAAATCACTTAAGCAATTAGCCGACGAGAGGTCTTTGGAGCTAATGGCGTGCCGGAGCGGAGTAAGCACTGGCAACGCCTCGGTTAAATTAATTAATCCGGAGTTAACGGCGCTGGCCGCCCGCCCTGGCTCGGGCGATGGCGTCGGCGTGGGAAATCGCCGACAGCTTGCTCGCCGTGAGAGTCAGATCCGACGTTCGTCGTGGTCAGCGACCCACCTGCCCACAGGGCTGAGGTGCTCTGAGGATGGGCCCCAGGACCCGCGCATTAGAGCAGAGGAGTCGGTGACAATACAGCGAGGAGGACCGGGAGGACACGCAGGGAGCTGGGGCAGGAATGATGGGAGAGGAGACTGCAGGCGGAGGGCGGTCTGAATCCGCAGGAGCCAGGAAGACAATAGCAGAGCCCGGCCAGTGTCGCTCAGTGGATAGAGCATCAGCCTGCGGACCAATGGGTCCCGGGTTCGATTCCAGTCAAGGGCATGTACCTCAGTCACAGGCTCCTCCCCAGTCTGGGCGCTGGTTGGAGCATGGGCAGGAGGCAACCCATCCATGTGTTTCTCTCCATCAATGTTTCTCTCTCTCTCTCTCTCTCTCTCTCTCTCTCTCTTAAAAAAAAAAAATCAATGGAAGAATATCTTCAGGAAAAAAAAAAATAAGGCCAAATACTGGCAAATGGCAAGGAGACAGAAAGGGCGTCCCCAGCAGCCGCCGTCGAGGTAAACATGTACATCATCACAGAATGTGCTCTGAGGAGCCCTGGCCGGTGTGGCTCAGAGGATAGAGCGCCGGCCTGCGGACTGAAGGGTCCCAGGTTCGATTCCGGTCAAGGGCATGTGCCTTGGTTGCGGGCACATCCCCGTTCGGGGGTGTGCAGGAGGCAGCTGAGGGATGTTTCTCTCTCGTCGATGTTTCTAATCTCTCTCTCTCTCCTTTCCTCTCTGTAAAAAAACCAGTGAAATATATTTTTAAAAAAGAATGTGCTCTGCGGTTCTTAAGGGGGCCCTCAGCTCACGCTTTATCCGGCTTTCGGGGGGTGTTGCCACTCACACGCTGCATGATGTGTAGGGGAAGCTCCCGGGTTGGATTTCACTGGCCGAGTGCGTTGGCTCTGATAAGAAAAATGCAGAGGAGAACTCTGCTAGCCGCTGTGATAAATGAGGCCTCCCTCGGCAGGGCCCGGCTCCCCAAGGTGCTCTGGATGGAGCACAATACAAACACACGCCAGGGATCCCCAAATAGCAATTTACCAAGGCCCCCTCATCCAGCGGGAAGATGGATGGGACGCCACAGGGGTGGGCGGGACCATCCCAACTACGGGTTAGCATGGCTGTAGCTAAGCAATCCCAGTGTGAGTGTGTGTGTTGTGTATCATGTATTATTTTTATTATTTAAAAAAATATATTCTATTGATTTTTTACAGAGAGGAAGGGAGAGGGATAGAGAGTTAGAAACATCGATGAGAGAAAAACATCGACCAGCTGCCTCCTGCACACTCCCTACCAGGGATGTGCCTGCAATCAATGTAAATGCCCTTCATCGGAATCGAACCTGGGACCCTTCAACCCACAGACTGACGCTCTATCCACGGAGCCAAACACGTTTTGGCATTGTGCATTATTTTTAAAATATGTTTTTATTGATTTAAGAGAAAAAGGAAGATTCCTGGTCAAGGGCACAGGCCCGTTTTGTGGGCTCAATCCCCAGTGGGGGGGCATGCAGGAGGCAGCCTGTCGATGATTCCCTCTCATCATTGATGTTTCTATCTCTCTCTCCCTCTCCCTTCCTCTCTCTGAAATCAATAAAAACATATTTAAAAACACACACATGCACACACACACACACACAAACCTAGAGGCCCAGTGCACAAAATTTGTGCACAGGTAGGGTCCCTAGTGGCTGTCAGCCGAGGGCACCCCCTGCTACCACTGGCCCCGCCCCCTGGTCAAACCTCCCAGTCGAGGGGGCAATTTGCATATGAGGCTTTTATTCTATAGGATAATTTAAAAAATGAAGGAGCTCTTATCCTAAAGAGCAAACCCCTGCTCTCACCTGTCTCAATGCCTTCACGCCAACACGTGGGTTATTTTTTTTCCATCTTCTGCCTTTCCTGGGATTTCTTTGGAGTTCGTCCGCTGCTTCGGGGCACACGCTGTTGCAGGACATGAATAATTGAACATAACCAATTTGGGCGATAAATTATGGATCGCAGATGCAGAGTTATTTGGGAGCCGGGGCTCTGCGGGTTGTAGCAAGGCCCTGGAATATTAAGAAGGCGCATCTTTAAAAAAATGTGTTATGAGCCGAAACCGGTTTGGCTCAGTGGTAGAACATCGGTCTGTGGACTGAAAGGTCCCGGGTTCGATTCCGGTCAAGGGCATGTACCTTGGTTGCGGGCACATCCCCAGTAGGGGACGTGCAGGAGGCAGCTGATCGATAATTCTCTTTCATCGATGTTTCTAACTCTCTATCCCTCTCTCTTCCTTTCTGTAAAAAATCAATAAAATATATTTAAAAAAAAAACACAGAAAGAGCCCAGGACAGCAGCGAAGGCCGTGGGGCGTCTCCCCGGAGTCAGGTGACCCCCTCCCTCTCCTTCCCCACCCCTCTGATGGGGGGGGGGCAGGAGGACAGAGGTGGCCCTGGAGAGGAATCCGTGGATTGTGCAGCCATTCTGGGAGCCCGGGGGGGGGGGGGGCGCGGGGCAGAGCTCAGTGAAGGAGGAGGCGTGGGCACCTGGGCTGTGCCCCCAGGGGCCGGAGGGGGCAGCCAGGCCTGTCTCCGCGGGAGGCCTCGGGTTTCGTCCTGATCGTAAATGGACCAGAACCGCCGCGGGTGTACGCTATCGATTGTGTCCTTGGGTGAGCAGAAGCTTCTGGTTTCGGTGTAGGCCAATTTGTTATTTCTGCTTCCGTGTCTCTTGTGTTTTTGGTGTCACATCGGAGAAATCGATGCCAAATGTCTCGAGGTATTTTTGAAGACGACATTGTGTGGGAAATGTCCTTGTAAATTATGAAGTGCTATAAAAACATTAACAGTTATACACGGAGTGGCCAGATGATGATGATCTCTGAAGGCATAATAACCTGGCCACTCAGAGTGTGTGTGTGTGTGTGTGTGTGTGTGTGTGTATGAATTCGTGCATGGATGGGGTCTGGCCAGCCTGTCTAGGGGAGGGGACATGGGGGGTTGGCCTGCCTGCCTGCTGGTCAAACTCCTGGTCGAGGGGACAATTTGCATATTAGCCTTTTATTCTATAGGATAGACACTGAGTGGCCAGATTATTCTGTTTAGAGATCATCATCATCTGGCAGCTCCGTGTATATAAAGACTCAAGTGCCCAACATGCAGCCAAGCCCTAGAGGGGTGCTTGAAAAATTACCAAAAAAAAAAATTGTTAAATCAAGATAGTAGATTAAAAATACATATAATTGGCCCTAGTCTGGCTCAGTGTATAGAGTGTTAGCCTGTGAACTGAAGGGTCCTGGGTTCAGTTCTGGTCAAGGGCACGTACCTCGGTCGCAGGCACTTCCCCGGCCCTGGCCCTGGTCCGGACGCATGCAGGAGGCAACCAATCGATGTATTTCTCTCTGTGTTTCCCTCTCTCTTCCATTCTCCCTAAAAATCAATGGAAAAATATCCTCGGGTGAGGATTAACAAAACACACACCACCCCAGCCCGCATGGCTCCGTGGTTGAGCATCGACCTAGGAACCAGGAGGTCAAGGTTCAATTCCTGGTCAGGGCACGTGCCCGGGTTGCAGGCTCTATCGCCAGTAGGGGGGGTATGCAGGAGGCAGCTGATCAATGAATTATATTCTCCCACCATTGATGTTTCTTTCTCTCTGTCCCTCTCCCTTCCTTTCAGAAATTGTATATATTAAAAAAGAAGTAGCTGCTTGGATGTTAATTGGAGTGTGTTGAATGTATATATCTGTGGAAAATAGACATCTATGTACAAATCCACAGACATGATTTATGTATGTACACATTTTTAAATTCTTTAAACTAAACTTTAAATTCTTTAAATTAAGCTTCCACAACTTTTGTTGGCGTTATTCTTAAGGATTTGATTTCTGAAATGATATTGTAGCTGATACTAGTTTTACATTTCTTTTCTTACCTCTTGCTACTGCCATAAAGAAATACAATTGACTTCTTATTAGCATTTTATCCAGAGACCTTGCTAAACTCACTCATTAATTCTGCTAGTTTATTTGTAGGTTCTTTTGGATTTTCTCTAGGCACCGTCATTTCATCAGCGCATAATGACAGTTTAATTTCCTTCCATCCATCTTATTCCTTTCGCTTCTTCTTCTTCCTTTACTTTGCTGGCGAGGAACGCTGATAAATGGTCGATTAGAATGATAATAGCAAGCATCCTTGTCTCATTTCTCATTTCCGAGAAGGAGGTTTTAACATTTCACCGTTAAATATGACAACTTTTTAAATTTTTTTTGTCTTGTTTTGTTTTCAGAAGAGAAAAGCATTTGCTGCTCCCCTAGCTGACGGAGAGGGGATTTTAAAAATTCCAAGCATGTGGTAGGTATGCCCCTTACAAAATAATTGCATCATGAGTTTTCCCCTTTGTGGTTATGTATAGCTATGCATCGCCGTGTAACACGTGACCCCCACCGATTGGCATCTTAAGCAAGACGCATGTATGACCTCACGTACCTCCTGAGGGTCTGGATGCTGAGTGGCTGGGCTGGGCCCTCTGGGTTTCCCACGAGGTCAACATCTAGCTGGTGGCCAGGGGTCCAGTCATCTCAGGACTCAGCTAGGGAAGGAAATAATAGAGCTCAGAGCAGAAATAAAGGGCACAGAGACTAAAAAAAAAAAAAAAAAAAAAAGATACAGAAGATCAATAAAACCAAGAGCCGGTGATTTGCAAAGATAAACAAGATTGATGAACCGTTAGCCAGAACCTTTCTTTCTCTCATCGAGAAACAAAGAGAGAGGATCCAAGTAAACAAAATCAGAAATAAGCCGAAACCGGTTTGGCTCAATGGATAGAGCTTCGGCTTGGGGACTGAAGGGACCCGGGTTCGATTCCGGTCAAGGGCATGTACCTTGGTTGCGGGCATATCCCAAGTGGGGTTTGTGCAAGAGGCAGCTGATCGATGGCTCTCTCTCATCGATGTTTCTGGCTCTCTATCTCTCTCTCTTCCTCTCTGTACAAAATCAATAAAATATATTTAAAAAATAAAGAAAGAAAGAACACTTCCTAATCCTATCATTTAAAAAAAAAAAATCAGAAATAAAAGAGGTGAAGTAACAACTGGCCCCACAGAAATGCAAAGGATTGGGGGGCGGGGAAGGAGAGAAAATACCATGAACAACCATATTCCAACAAGCTCGACAACCTGGACAGAATGGGCCTAAGCCCAGAAAAATACGCTCTTCCAGAACTCAAGCAGGAAGAATTGGAAAACCTGAACAGGCCGATAGGTACCATGAATGCTTCGCTGTGATTCCAGATGCCGCAAGGACATTCCTTGTCCACTGCTCTGATTGCACCAGAGAGTTTTCATTTGCCGCTCACAGTCTAAGGCCGTGGCCAGCAAACCGCGGCTCTTTGGCCGCTTGAGTGTGGCTCTTTCACAAAATACCAGGGCCTGGGCCAGTCTATCTTGAAGAAGTGGCGTTAGAAGAAGTTTACGTTTAAAAAGTGTGGCTCTCTTGCCGGGACCGGTGTGGCTCAGTGGATAGAGCGTCGGCCTGCGGACTGAAAGGTCCCGGGTTCGATTCCGGTCAAGGGCATGCACCTTGGTTGCGGGCACATCCCCAGTGGGGGGTGTGCAAGAGGCAGCTGATCGATGATTCTCTCTCATCGATGTTTCTAACTCTCTATCCCTCCCTCTTCCTCTCTGTGAAAAATCAATAAAATATATTAAAAAAAATAAAATAAAAATGTGGCTCTCCAAAGACATTTCAATCTTCGTCCCGTTGATTTTGGACTCAGTGGACCAGTAAGTTTGCCGACCGCGGGTCTAGGGGAGGAGGGAGTGGAGAAAAGGAACTTCCTTGAAATGCTACCGACCGCAGACGCAGACGATCGGCCAGTTCATTACCAGCCGTCTGGAGGTGTGTAATTGGATTGTGTGCACGTATAATTAACTGTGTCATATCTCCGAAGGTCAATTCCATTAGACCGGAGGGGGTGCTTTTTTGAGCGAAGTCAAGGCACGGCTCCCGGTGCCCGGGGGTGGTTCAGGGGCGGCACCAGAATCCTGGAGGATGAGTCAGAGTTGACATCGAATTTGTGTCAAATCAGGAGCATTCTCAGGCAGATGCGAGCGGGGGCCATGCTCGTGTGTGTGTGTGTGTGTGTGTGTGTGTGTGTGTGTGTGGCACTGACGTTCCAGGGTGAGCTTTGCGGCTTTGGCCTGAGACCCCATAGCATCTAGTCAGCATTTGTTCCTCATCTGGGTCTTTCTTTTCTAAAAATATTTTTACTGATTTTTTTTTTTTACAGAGAGGAAGGGAGAGAGATAGAGAGCTAGAAACATCGATGCGAGAGAAACATCGATCAGCTGCCTCCTGCACAACCCCCACTGGGGATGTGTTTGTAACCAAGGTACATGCCCTTGACCGGAATCGAACCCGGGACCCTTCAGTCCGCAGACCGATGCTCTATCCACTGAGCCAAACCAGTCAGGCTTCCTTTTCTTTTCTTTCTTTCTTTCTTTCTTTCTTTCTTTCTTTCTTTCTTTTTAAAAATATTTTTATTGGTTTTAGAGAGGAAGGGAGATGGAAAGAGAGAGAGAAACTGAGAGTAAACACAGCATCTACACTGAAGCCAAGCCCTGCCGGCCTGGCTCCTGGGTTGAGCATTGACCTATGAACCAGGAGGTCAGGGTTCGATTTTCAGTCAAGGGCACATGCTCAGGTTGCAGGCTGGATCCCCAGTGTGGTGCATGCAGGAGGCAGCCGATCCCTGATTCTCTCTCATCATGGATGTTTCCATCTCTCTCTTCCCTCTCCTTTCCTCTCTGAAATAAATTAAAAATACATATTTTTAAGCAAAGACGTGCAAAAAATGATTAACAGTGGCAGCAAAACACGCCTGGAGAGAGAGGCGCTGGGCAGAAGGGGGCTGTCAGATTCGGGGTGAAGATCGCTGAGCTGGGGCGAGGCTGCCTGCATTCCGCTCCCAAGCCCGCCCCTGCTCTCTGCATGAGCCGAGGAACTAATCCGTCTGCGCCTTAATCCCTTAATCCATTCCTTTTTAAACTTTAATCTCCCGGCCGCTCCTTTTCCTCCGCGGTAACCAGGTCTCCCTCCTCCGCGGCGTGGGGAGGGAGGAATGGATGAACACCTGTGCGGGGGCAGAGCCAGGCCCAGCGCAGAGTCCATAGAAGTGTTTGCTTTTATGACCTGGTCAACAATAAGTGGAGGAACCCGGCCGGCGTGGCTCAGCGGTTGAGCGTTGACCTAGGAACCAGGGGGTCAGGGTTGGTTTCCCGGTCAGGGCACAGGCCCGGGTTGCAGGCTCCATCCCCAGGGTGGGGCGTGCAGGAGGCGGCCGATCTTTGGTTCTCTCTCATCACTGATGTTTCTCTCTCTCTCTCTGCCTCTTTCTTCCTCTCTGAGTCAATAACAATATATATATATATATATATTTTAAATATATTTTTATTGATTTTGTATAGAGAGGAAGGGAGAGAGATAGAGAGTTAAAAACATCGATGAGAGAGAGTCATCGATCTGCTGCCTCTTGCACACCCCCTCCTGGGGATATGCCCGCAACCAAGGTACATGCCCTTGACCGGAACCGAACCCCCGGGGCCGTTTAGTCCCCAAGCCGACGCTCTATCCATTGAGCCAAACCGGTTGAGGCAACAATATATTTTTTAAAAATAAGTGAATGAGCCCAGGCCTTGTGAGGTAGGCTGGGCCTACTTAAAGTGCACCTTGAACCTCACTCTGTTTCTCTCTCTCTCTCTCTCTCTCTCTCTCTCTCTCTCTCTCTCTCTCCCTCTCTCTCTTTAAATATATTTCTATTGATTTCAGAGAGGAAGGGAGACAGAAACCTCAGTGATGAGAGAGAATCATGGACCGGCCGCTTCCTGCACTCCTCACACTGGGGATGGAGCCTGCAACCCGGGCCTGTGACCTTGAACCGGGAATCCAACCGCTGAGCCACGCCGGCCGGGCCTCACGGAGCCTCTGGTTGCGGCCGTGAAATGGGAGAACGTGAGTCACGGGTTGCGAAACGCTCTGCAGCTCGGAGACAGGGTTTCTCAGGGGCCTTAGAAGAAGCGCTCAGGACCGGAGGCCAAGCAGGGGCCGGGCCTCAGCTCTTTGATGGGGAAAACACAGATGTTCCCGGGACACATCTGGAGGGATGTGAGGGGCGGGAGAGAGGGACCGTGTCCGCATCAGACCATCCCCTGGATGCCGTGGCCGCGACCTTGGCCGTTCTTCCTCGCCCTCCTCCCGCCAAAGGGAAAACAGGAAGTGATGCCTCGAGCATGCTCTCCACCCTCCCTCCCTCCCTCCCTCTCTCCCCAGATTTCTTACTTTTCCTTCTAAAAGTAAGAAATCTGCCTCTTGGCCTAGCCATCCCAAGAAACACCTGCCTCCCGCTCAGAGGCTGGAAGGTCATTGCCAAGAGCGAGGCCACCGTGCCCGCCGGGGACCGGCCGGGCCGGGATGCCCGCCCCACGGAGCGAGGGTTACCGTCTTCGCAGGAGAAACCGGCCACCCAGTTGGCCAGATCCCCGCTCCCCCGCCTGCTCTGTCTCCTGAGGACACATGTGATCCCAGCCCCTGGGGCCAACGATTCCTTTGCAGTGGACGTGGGAGAGAGCGAGGGGAGCCCTGGCCAGTGTGGCCCAGTGGATAGAGCGTCAGCCTGCGAACGGAAGTGTCCCAGGTTCACGTTGATCACCAGGGTGGGGAGTGCAGGAGGCAGCCGAGCAGTGATTCTGTCTCCTCGTGGAGGTTTCTCTCCCTCTCTCTCTCTCTCTCTCTCTCTCTCTCTCTCTCTCTCTCTGTCTCAAAAAGAATCAATAAAAACATATCCTCGAGTGAGGATTTTTTTTTTTTAAGCCCTAGCCTGTTTGGCTCAGTGACTAGAGCATCGGCCTAAGGATTGAAGGATCCCGGGTTCGATTCCGGCCAAGGGCATGTGCCCACACAGGTAAGGAGACACGCTCACCATGTGCCCACACAGGTAAGGAGACAAGCTGCCCCTGCCAAGCTCCATGGAGACAAGCGTTAACAGGCCTCACACACACACACACACACACACACACACACACACACACACACACGACTCTGCAGCCGTGAGACACCACTTCCGTCTGACTGCCGAGCGGTGGCCAGCGCTGGTTCTGGTCCCGTTCCCAGTGTTTGCCTAACGGGAGGCCCGTCACCGCTATGTACCCGGGGCGCCCGGATGTTTTCTCTGGAAGCCGAGGCGGGAGGCCCCGCAGACCGGGCTGGGGCCCCCCGGAGAGGCAGACCGCCGGGGGCAGTGGGCAGGCGGCCACGGGAACTCCCTCTTCGGCTCACCGGCCAGAGAACAGGCAGGTCCTGGCGGACAGTCATGTCCGGGAAGCACTTGGACTTTGGCTGCTGCGTTTCACATGTTCTTTCTTGATCGGCCAGAGAGAGAGAGAGTTTATGAGAAGAGGATACAGCCTGGCCGGCATGGCTCAGGGGCTGAGCGTCCACCTATGAACCAGGAGGTCACGGTTCCATTCCCAGTCAGGGCACGTGCCCAGGTTACCGGCTCCATCCCCAGGGTGGGGCGTGCAGAAGGCAGCTGATCCATGATTCTCTCTCATCATGGATGTGTCTCTCTCTCTCTCTCTCTCCCTCTCCCGTCCTCTCTGACATCAATAAAAAACCAATTCATTCATTCATTTAATTAAAAAATAAAATGTTGACATTCATTGCAAATTTTTGACCCTGGAGATGGCCATCTGGCTCTCCAGCCCCATCGCGCCCGTTCTCATTCCCACCCACAGGGGGCAGCCTCGAGCGCTTCCTGGCGCCTGTCACTGAGCACATGTTTTCGTCCTCGCCACTCGGCTGTGCAGAAACAATGACATCTTGTTGCTCCGGCTCCACGGCACCAGGGAGGAGCATCCTGGGACGGAGCCCCGGACCGTCTGTCCCGTGTGAACAACGGGGCCTTTGTCCGGATGCCCCCGGGGCGGGTCTCGCGTCCCCTGTGGGCTTAGGCGCTGTCTGTGCGCCGGTGGCGTGTGGACGGGCCCATCACCAGGGGGAGCGTCCCTTCGGCTTCCTTCGAGCAGCTTCCCCCCCGACCTCGCTTCTCCTCTGACCCCCCCAGGGCGTGGAGTGAGTCCCCATCCTGGACCCCATCCCAGGCGTCCTGACCTGTGTGTCTGCCTGGGACCCCCATACCCACATTATTTATGTGTTTTTTTCATATATTTTATTAGTTTTGTTTTGTTTTGTTTGTTTTTTCTTACAGAGAGGAAGGGAGAGGGATGGTTAGAAACATCCATGAGAGAGAAACATTGATCTGTTGCCTCCTGCACCCTCCCCACTGGGGATGTGCCCGCAACCAAGGTCCATGCCCTTGACCAGAATCGAACCTGGGACCCCTCAGTCCGCAGGCCGACGTTCTACCCACTGAGTCAACCTAGACAGGGCACCAAATTATTTTTAAAAATTCATTTCAGAGAGGAAGGGAGAGGTGGGGAGAGAGAGAGAGAGAGAAACATCCATGAGAAGAGAGAATCATGGATCAGCTGCCTCCTGCATGCCCCCCACTACGGGATCAAGCACAAAACCCTGGCACGTGCCCTGACCGGAATCGAACCTTTATTGTGATGTAACCGCCATCTTACAAAGGACGCCTCAAAAAAAAGTGGAACTATGGAGTCATTTATTAAAAGCCGGTGGCAGACGAGAGAGCGAAAGTGCTCCAGACCTCGCAGCCCCGAACAGCTCGCCGCGTCTGGCTCACACGGGCAGAACATCACAAGGGTATCAATTACATCTCTGGGTCTGCAAGGAGGAACCTGTTTCTCGATGTTACAGAAGTAAAACTGAGCGAGTTAGTGACCTAAAGTATCTACGAATCACTGAATGGACAGGAACACATGATCTGGGGCCATCGGGGAAATTTAGGATGATGGTGCTGTCCGGATTCCCGGACCACTGAGTCAACAGGAACGCACTCTCTGTAGCTGCTGAGGCCATTTGGGATAATCGATCTGTCCTGGGTCCCAAGAATGTGCTTTGACAGCCAGTGAGATCACAATCAATGGGACATTCAAGCCACCATCCATGGAGGATCGGGATAGCATACAGGAGTTCAGAAAATCCAAATAACTTTTAAATGAGCACAGAACCCAAAGCAGCAAGGTTAAAATATCAGACAGCTATTTATTTATTTATTTTACTTACTTATTTTTAAATATATTTTATTGATTTTTTTTACAGAGAGGAAGGGAGAGGGAGAGAGAGTTAGAAACACCGATCAGCTGCCTCCTGCGCCCCCCCCCTCACTGGGAATGTGCCCACAACCAAGGTACATGCCCTTGATCGGAATCGAACCAGGGTCCCCTCGGTCCTCGGGCCAAGGCTCTATCCACGGAGCCACACCGGTTTTGGCGGGACTCTATCTTCTTGATCTCATGTCATTGTCGTCTGGGTTCACAGCCCTCTGGTGTGGGTGTGAGTCGCAACCATTGATTTCTCTCAGCTGCTTGTAACAGAGCGGGTTTCCCACGGAGACGCTGTTGGGGTGCAAGCGGCCTGCCGCTGTGGTCTTCCATCAAGTCCCCGGGCCGATGTCAGGGCCACGGATGGTGCCACGGGTGCGGGACATTAGTGCCTGCCCCCGGGCCCTGGCTCTGCCCACCTGGCTGGGCACAGCAGGCCCTGGACAGGGAGGGCCGTGCCCAGGAGCGGCCGGGACGTGTGAGGAGAGGCCCCCCGCCCCGGGGCGCTGATGGCCGATGTTGTTTCTAAATGAGACAAATGGGGCTTGGACAGGCCGGGGGCCTCCGCTATTGAGCCATCATCAGCGTCCTCGGCCAAGTCACGCCGGGCAAGTGCAGCCCGATCTGTGCCAAGGGGCGGGAGGAAAACAGATCGCATCTCAGTCCTTCGCTAACGCAGATTTATAGGTTGTAAAACCCGCTTTCCAACAACCCTGGCGTGAACACAGAGGCCCGCCTGGCCACAGCCTACGAAACCTGTCTCTTTCTTCCCCTCCAAAGGATGGGATTTATGTTTTTATTACTTTTTTATTTTTAAAAACATATGTTACTGATTTTTTTTTCTTTTTATAGAGAGGAAGGGAGAGGGAGAGAGAGAGTTAGGAACATCCATCAGCTGCCTCCTGCACGCTCCCTACTGGGGATGTCCCTGCAACTAAGGTACATGCCCCCCGACCGGAATCGAACCTGGGACCCTTGAGTCCGCAGGCTGACGCTCTATCCACTGAGCCACACCGGTTTCGGTCAAGGGCATGTACCTTGGTTGCAGGCACGTCTCCAGTGTGGGGTGTGCAAGAGGCAGCTGATGGATGACTCTCTCTCTTGTCTATGTATCTGTCTATCTCTCTCCCTTCCTCTCTGTAAAAAATCAATAAAATATATATATTTTTTTAAAAAATGGGGGAGATGCCTGTATAATAAAAGCCTAATATGCAAATTGTCCCTTGGACCAGAAGTTCGACAACGGGACAGGACCCGTCAACTGCCGTGGCCCCTCCCCCTGGCCAGCCCCACCTACCCCCCCCCCCCCCCCCCCCCCCGGTGGTCGGCCAGCAGCAGCCGCTAGGGACCCTACCCATGCATCGATTTCGTGCACTGGGCCTCGCGTAAGTAAATAAATAAAAATGAAAAACGGGAGAGGCTGCGGCTGCTTCTCGCTGCCGGCTGTCTGTTTCCTAAAAGCCCGGCATCCCGGCAGGACCAGCACTAAATCATTACCGGAGAGGTGTTTTACGGACTCCGCCGCGACCGTTAAGTCCCTGCGGCCGAGGACGCTGATTTTCTCCCCTCCCGTTCACCGGGGCAGCTCCTCCGGCTCACGCTGGGTGGCGGGCGCGGTGCTGTCGGGGGTGCTTTCCTGGTTTTCAGAACGGCCCTCTCTCCATTCCTCTGACTTTTCCAGACGCCAGGTGTCCCCCCCAGGCGGCCAGCTCCTGCCCCACCACCCTTCAGACCTCTCCTTCCTCTGAAGCCAAATAAAGGCCAGGCCTGCGAGCGGCTTTCAGCCCTTGGACACCATGGGAGGGAGCGCGGCTGGAACTGGAAGTCTTTCCTTCTGTCGAACAAGTAACGTGGAGTTCAGTTCCCGGCATTCGGGAGCCGTGAGCGTGGAAGGCCAGTTGGCTTGTGCTGGTGTTTCGTTGAGGATGTGAGCAGACTCAGATGCGGGAGTAAAGGTGGGGGCGGGGGGGGGGCTCCCAAATCAGTTTAAAATATCAAGTGCTCAGTCACAGCTATTTCGTGTCTGGGAGCCGCTGGGAACGGCGCGGAGAAGGGCGGCGTCAAGGTTACAGAGATTCTGTGACCAGACCCATCCGTCTTGTCGCCTCTTTCTAGATGTGGAGTGTGCAAACTCTTGCTTCTTCTCTTAGGAGAGCAATTGATGAAAAGGATTTAAAGACACAGGGACACATTGTTTCCCTTTCCCTCCTTTCATGTTTCCTAAACACACACACACACACACACACACACACACCAACCACCCCGGACATGCAACACCCTGCTGGGAGGCGCTGTGTTCGCTCCTGGAAAAGGTCCCAGGTCCTCACCTGGGCCCAAGTGGATCAAGACAACGGACCCCAGAGGATCAGGGACCTGTGGCTGCAAGATCGGTGACAAAACCGCCGGGCGCTGCTGGGAAGTGAGGTGCAGGAGGGAGGGGGGTGCAGCAAAAAGACTCAGTTGGGTGAGCCCCCGCGCCCAGGCTGCAGGCTCGATCCCCAGGGGTGGGGCGTGCAGGAGGCAGCCCATCCACGATTCTATCTCCTCCTTGATGTTTCTGTCCCTCTCTCTCTCCCTTCCTCTCTGAAATCAATAAAAAGAGAGAGAAAGAGAGAGAGAAAGAGAGAGAGAGAGAAAGGGGGAGTTTGAGATGGTCTCCCCGACCAAGGCCTGGAGGTCACCACGTCCGCAGAGCAGCGCCAGGCCGTGGGGACCAGGAGTCCCAGGGCCCGGGAGCCCGGGAGCGCGCGCTCCCCCCGGGGCCCAGGCGGCCACCTGTCACTCACGCCGGCAGCAGGGGGCGCGCGCGGGGCCCGGAGACCGCGCTCCTCCCGCCTCCTCCCGCTGATTGGCCGCCTCCTCCCGCCTCCTCCCGCCGATTGGCCGCCCTTTGCTCCCTGACCCGCCCCCTCCGGCCGCCACCGAGGCCGCGCTTCCTGCTGGTGCCCGGGCGGATGCGGGCGCCCCGCGCGCCTCCGGAGCCGGAGCGGGGCCGGGAGCGCGCGCCGGGGGCGGGGCCACTGCGCCCGCCCCTTCCTCCCTCCGCCCGCGCCCGCCGCCTCCGCCCGCCGCCGCCCGCCGGCCCAGGCTGCTCCGGGAACGCGGCGCCGCGGCCGGCGGCCCAGGGGCGAGGATGCGGCGGCGCTCGCGGCTGCTGCTGTGCTTCGCGCTGCTGTGGGCGCTGGGCATCGCCTACTACATGTCCTCGGGGGCGGGCTCCACCCTGGCCGCGGGCGCCGGCAGGAAGGTGAGTGCGCCCGCCGCGGCCCGGCCCCCGCGCCCCGTCCCCGGGCCCCGGGCCCCGATCCCCGGTCCCCGCCGCCCCCCGAGCCCGGCCCTCCGCGCCCCACGCATCCCCGGCCCCGCTCTGACGTGGCCGCCGGGCACCGAGCGGGGGCGCCCCGCGCGCCTCCCGCGCTCCTCCGTCCGGGCCTCGGGCCGGGCCTCCCCGCGTCCCCGGAGCAGCAGGGGGCGGCGGAAGAGGCCCCCCCGGCGCTGCCCATCGGATGCCCCTCTGGTCGCCGCCCCCTCCCCAGGCGCCCCCACCCCCTCCGGAGACGCCCCCTCCGCTGCGTCCTGTCCCGCCGCCGCCGGGGCCCCGGCCCCTGCCCCTGCGCGGGGAAGTTTGGGGGTGCGGAGGCACAAAAGGGGGTGGGGAGGCGGAGGAGGCGGCCGTGAGCGGGAGGAGAGGGGAGCCCAAGTTTCTCTCCAGCCATGGTCCTCCCCCGGCCCCGGGTCCTCCCCCGGCCCCGGGTCCTCCCCCTGCCCCGCGTGGGGAGGGGAGGGGGCGCGCGCCCGGACTCTGCCCCCGGCTCCGCGCGCTCCTCCGGGGCGGGGCCGCGGACACCCCGGGGCCGGGAGCACGGACTCCCCTCCGCTGGGTCTGCGGTTTCCATTCGCCCTGAGCGAGGCCCCGGCCCCGGCCCGGCCGTCGCCTCCGGCCCCCGCGCTCCTCTCGCCCGGCTGGGCCCGGCCCCCTGCGCCTCCCCCGCGGCCGGTGACGCGGGGATGGTCCCCGCGGTCTGCACAGGCCCCGAGGGCCGAGCTGGGCACATGTTGCCGGCGCCGCGGGCGGGGCCGGGTGGTTGGCCGGTTCAAAGGCAGCGTTATCTTTTCCAAGATGCTGCAGCCCCCGTGCCCGTGACGTTCGGTGTCGCCGCAAACCCTGGAAATTCTGAGTTCATGGAGGTGGAACCAGGGGGTGGGGGCCAGGAGCCAGCGGGACCCGCAGAACTGGACCCGAACCGAACCGACCTGAGCCTGCAAGGCTGACCTGTGAACGTCAGCGTGGAGTTGGCTGCGTCAGGGGTTTCCTTCCTCTCTTCTTCCTTCCCTCCTCCCTCCCACCCTCCTTCCCTCCTAACCTTCTTCCTTCCCTCCTTCCATCTTTCCTTCCGTCCTTCCCTTCCTTCCTCCTTCCTCCTTCCCTCCCTCCTTCCTTCCTTCTTTTTTTCCTTCCCTCCCTCCCTCCCTCCTTCCTTCCCTCCTTCCCTCCTTTCCCTCCTTCCTTACTTTTCTGTCTTTCTTTCCCTGGCTTGGTTCTTGGCCAATAGTGTACCTTTAGCCCCCCCCCCTCCCCCCCCCCCATGAGAGGACGGCTGTGTGCACCCGGAATCCCCATGACTCCTGGGCGGTGAAGGGCCAGGGAGCCCAGGAGAAGCGGTGCAGCAGCTTCCAGAGCGAAAACCGTGGGCACGGTGTGCGGGGATGATGTCAAACCCGAGTCCCGGCCCCTGTGCCTGGGCGGGTCCGCGGGGCCCGGCGTGCTGTGCTGGTGGCACCTGCAGGCGGTCTGCCTTCCAAACACGTAAGCCGGCCTGGTTCTTCTCTTTCCTTGGCGCGCCTGTGACTAGGAAGGGTCGCTGTGTGAGCGTGGCGTTGGCAGAGGCCGGACCCCTGGCGGGGGGTGGGCTTCTGCTGGTGGACGGGGTTGATCTCCGAAGAGTGATCCTTAGTTTAAAAAAATCATCATCATCATCCGAGAGCCCTGGCTGGTGTGGCTCAGTGGATAGAGCATCAGCCTGCAGACCGAAGGGTCCCAGGTTCGATTCCGGTCAAGGGCACACACGTACCTCGGTTGCAAGCTCCATTCCCGGCCCTGGCACGGGGCAGCCAGTGTGTGGGCCTCTCTCACACGGATGTTTCTCTCTCTCTCTCTCTCTCTCTCTCTGGCTCTCCTCCTCCCTTCCTTCCCACCGTAAGAAAAAAGAAAAATCTTGGAAAAAAAGAATCCAAGAACTTCTGCTGGGCCGGCAGTGGGAAGGAACAAAGAGCGGGCAGGAGGAAAGTGGGAAATGCATGGGTGATCTGGGGTTGTATTCTCTCTGTCCACCAGCCGTAAGCGTGAGTCCGGCCCCGGAATGGGTCAGGGGCGGGCGGGCGGGGGACGAGGCATGCAAAGGCAATAGTAGTAGCAGCAGCCTTTGAAGCGGCAGGAGGAAGACTCGTGAGCGTAGTTGGGGGACCGCGTGTAAAAGTGGGAGTTGAGACTCTCCGGACTTCACAGAACCCCCGCCGCCGCCCGGAATTTAATGACTTGGCGTATGAAACGGCACAGGCTTCCCGCCGTCCGAACTGTTTCCCTGAATTTTAGAGACGAGCAAGGCTCTTCCTTCGGAGTTAGCACATTTTCTCGGAGCAGGGATGTGCGTAATATTTTTAGCTGGGAAAGTCTGGGTGCGAAGAGAGGCTGTGGCATGCATGCACAGGCAGGATTCAGATCCTGGCTGCAGCCCTGGCTGGTGTGGCTCAGTGGATAGAGCGTCGGCCTGCAAACTGAAGGGTCCCGGGTTCGATTCCGGTCAAGGGCATGTACCTTGGTTGCAGGCACATCTCCGGTGGCGGGGGGTGTGCATGAGGCAGCTGGTCGATGATTCTCTCTCATCGATGTTTCTAACTCTCTATCCCTCTCCCTTCTTGTCTGTAAAAAAAATCAATAATTTAAAAATTAAATTGTGTACAGTCGGGGTGTCGCTGTGGAGGGTCCCTCCGTGGAGGTCCCCATCCTGCTCCCTGCCCAGGGCTGGGCCCTCCCCTGTCCCTGCAGCCCGGTCCCTCCCGGCAGGCGGAACGAGATGCTCTCATCAGTCAGTGCGCCCGGGGGAGGTTGAGCAGGAGACTGCCACGCGCCACTCCGGGCGTCAGCAGGGCCGAGCGTGCCCCCGTGGGCGGGTGCCAAGGGGGGCTCCGTATCCCACCCGCCACCTAATCCGGGTGGAGTTGGAAGACGCCCCATGTGTGGTGACAGCTTGAGGTGGCGGGAAGGAGGGCAGTCGCAAGGGAAGACTTTGTAGGGCGGGGTTGTTTGTTTTTATATTTTAAGATATTTTTTGATTGATTTCAGAGAGGAAGGGAGAGGAAGAGAGAGATAGAAACATCCATGGTGAGAGAGAGGATTATTGATCGGCTGCCTCCTGCATGCCCCCTACTGGGGATCGAGCCCGCAACCCCGGCCTGTGCTCTGACCGGGAATAGAACCCTCACCTTCTGGTTCCTAGGTCAATGCTCCACCGCTGAGCCACCCCAGCCGGCCTGGCACAGGGGGCAGAGACTCTGACACAGCGGCTGCGGACTACCAATTTTTCTCTGAAGAAAACAGAGTTCCCATCCTCTGGGGTTACGTGGTGGCTTCCTCCGGGGACTCACACAGAATGGAAACCGGTTTGTGGCTGATAATAAACGGAGCGAAACGAACTGGCTCTTCCGTTAACCCCGGGAGAAAGGAGGGAGAAGCTGTGGTCCCCAGGTGCGGAGTGGGGTCCGCTTGCTTGGGCCCTGGCAGAGCTGGGGGGGTGGGGGGAGATGGGGGAAGAGGTGGCGGGGCAGGTGGTCAGAAACGTGGGTGGGGCTGGGGCAGCATGCATATACTCAGTGCCTCATTGCTTTCGTTCGTGTTTCTCAGATCTTTTTTTAAAATACAGTTTTTCATGTTTCTCAGATCTTTTTTAAAAATATAGTTTTGCTAGAGGCCTGGTGCATGAATTCGTGCACAGCTGGGAGGAGGGGCCGTGGGCCGTTGGTAAGCTGGCCCCACCTCCAATCAGGGTGCAGGGAGCTATTGGGGGTGGGATCGACCAGGGAAAGGGGCCGCAGGTGGTTGTGGGCTGGCCCCGCAAACTCCCAATTGAACCCCTGGTCGAGGGGACAATTTGCATATTAGCCTTTTATTATATAGGATTGACTTCAGAGAGGAAGGAAAATGGAGAGAGAAAGGGAGAGGGAGGGAGGGAGGGAGGGAGAGAGAGAAATACCAAAGATGAGAGAGAATCATGGATCGGCTGCCTCCTACTGGGGATCGAGCCCAAAACCGGGGCATGTGCCCTGACTGGGAATCGAACCCTGACCTCCTGGTTCCTAGATCGATGCTTAACCCTTGAGCCACGCCAGCTGTCTCAGATCTTTGGGGAGAAGGAAGTCGGTCTGAGAGGCAGCTGATTTCAAAGCTGTGGGGCCTGACTCCTAGCGAAGCCAGAGGCAGCTGGCTGGGGCAGGGACACGGCAGGCCCGGGAGCTGACTGGAGGTCCTGGCGGGGGTCCCGGGCAGGAGGCGGGGTATGCCTGGGAAACAGCTGGCCCTGCAGGATTCCCAGCGGAGCAGCCAGCCAGACCTGGCCCTCCCGTTCGCCTCTCGGGCTCCCTGCTCGGAAGGTGTGTTGGGAGGAAGATGCTGAGATGCTCCGAAACCAGTGTGGCTCAGTGGATAGAGCGTCGGCCTGCAGACTGAAGGGTCTCAGGTACAACTCCAGTCAAGGGCATGTACCTTGGCTGCGGGCACATCCCCAGTGGGGGGCGTGCAGGAGGCAGCTGATGGATGTTTCTCTCTCATTGATGTTTCTAACTCTCTCTCTCCCCCCCTTCCTCTCTGTAAAAAATCAATAAAATATATCTTTTAAAAAACCATTGGGAACACGTCCTTGGGTGAGGATTTAAAAGAGTTGGATGGAGCCTGCCACCAGGCGGCTCTGAGGCCCCGGCTCCGTGCCCATGTGCGCTGAGTGTCCCTCGGTGACTTTGGAGGGGACGGAAGGGGTGAGGTGTGAGTCTCCCCACCATGACCTGAGAGATCGCTGTCCCCGCTGGGGAAACCCTGGCTGTCCGTTGCTTCAGGCCCGTGGTCGGCAAACTGCGGCTGGAAAGCCACAGGCGGCTCTTGGGCCCCTTGAGGGTGGCTTTTCCTCAAAACACCACGGCCTGGGCGAGTCTGTGTTGAAGAAGTGAAATTAGAAGACGTTCGCGTTTAAACAATGTGGCTCTCCAAAGACATGTCCATCGCTGTGCTGTGGGTAGTTGGCTCCGTGGACTCATGAGTTTGCCGACCCCTGACCCAGGTCCTGGATCCCCGCCTCCAGGCCGCCTCGTCGGGTGGTTTTCTGGGGAGGACCTCTTGGCACAGCCGCCAGCAAGCCCTCCCGGCGGGTTCCAGCGCAAGTGCCCTGCATGTCTGTCCTCGCCTCGGAGTGGAACTTGGCCTTGCTGTCTTCCAGGGGTGGCCGAGGGTTCTGACCTTTGGCCGCGGGCCCGCCCTGCAGGAGGAGCGGGGTGTGGAGGTACCAGGCACTTCCTGTGCCACCTTTCTGCCTTCAGACCTCGGCCCCTCCTGGCAGCCTGCCTGCCTCCTGGTGGCCGCCACGCGCCTCCGTTTCCTTTGCCAAACGCAGGAGCCGGTTCTCTCTGCCGGAGGCTGCTGCTGCCTTTGGCTTGTCAGGGGCGGAGTCTCCCCATCACGTGGGAAACTCCTTATCCACACAGGGTCCTGGGTTCTGTGTGTGTGTACTCACCTGTGTATGCAGGGCACCCCTCCTCCCTCACCCTTCCCTCCTTCCCCCCACCTCCCACCGCAGACTGAAGTCTGACCACAGACTGGGCCTCCCCCTGCAGACCGGAACCTCCCCCTGCAGACCGGAACCTCCCCCTGCAGACCGGAACCTCCCCCTGCAGACCGGGGCCTCCCCCTGCAGACCGGAACCTCCCCCTGCAGACCGGGGCCTCCCCCTGCAGACCGGAACCTCCCCCTGCAGACCGGGGCCTCCCCCTGCAGACCGGAACCTCCCCCTGCAGACCGGAACCTCCCCCTGCAGACCGGAACCTCCCCCTGCAGACCGGAACCTCCCCCTGCAGACCGGGGCCTCCCCCTGCAGACCGGAACCTCCCCCTGCAGACCGGAACCTCCCCCTGCAGTCCAGGGCCTCCCCCTGCAGACCGGGGCCTCCCCCTGCAGACCGGGGCCTCCCCCTGCAGACCGGGGCCCCTAGGGCCTCCCCCTGCAAACACCTGCCCTCCTGGGACCTGCCCCTGCCAGGAGCAAGCTCTCCGGGCACTTTCTTAGCTCGCTCCCTTCCTCTCGCTCTCAAATCAGGCAGATTCCAGACACCAGATCAGTGATCATCAGTAACAGGAAGCGAAACGGGTGGGTGAGCTGACTGGCTCGGGAATGGGAAGGGACGAGAGTGGGAAGAGGGAAGAGAGAAGAGAGAAAAGGGGTCAGCCTTCTGCAGGTCACAGAGCTAACGCTCAAAATCAAGGTCACCGGGAAAGGCCTGGAGGCAGGAAGGACCCAGGCAACAGGACCCAGGGCGCCTGTGCCAGCTCCTCACCCAGGGCAGCCATGCCACCCCTGACACAGAGCTCCCACTTCCTGGGCATGACGACAGAGGGCCTCCCTTTGGCCTTTGACTTGCCCCCGCCCACCACGCCCTCCCAGGGCCCGCGGCTCAGACGGACCTTCCTCTGAGGCGTGTGTGTCGCCGCCCAGAGCAGCCTCCGCTCCGGACGCCCAGAGCTCGCTCCCCGGGCGCCCCCGGAGCCCTGGCCGAACTCCAGCAGCTGCTCTGGGGGCTGGGGTCTTCCCCATCCCCTTTCCCCGCGGGCCTCCCCGTCACGATCCAGCTGTTCGGCCCAGAAGCCCGCGGGCGGCAGGCCCCTGACCCCATAAAGTGCCCCATAAAGCGTCTAATGACCCTCATAAACGCCAGCAGCTCCTGTGCGGGGCGGCTGGAGGCCGACAGCCGAGACCCGGGAGGACTGCCACTTCCCACGCCCCGCCTCCCAGACCTCCGACAGCGTGTTTCATTTCCCATGCTACTCCAGGTCACAGCCTCCAGGTCACAGCCTCCAGGTCACAGCCTCCAGGTCACAGGGCCTCCAGGTCACAGGGCCTCCAGGTCACAGCCTCCAGGTCACAGCCTCCGGGTCACAGCCTCCGGGTCACAGGGCCTCCAGGTCACAGGGCCTTCAGGTCACAGGGCCTCCAGGTCACAGCCTCCAGGTCACAGGGCCTCCAGGTCACAGCCTCCAGGTCACAGCCTCCGGGTCACAGGGCCTCCAGGTCACAGGGCCTCCAGGTCACAGCCTCCAGGTCACAGCCTCCGGGTCACAGGGCCTCCAGGTCACAGCCTCCAGGTCACAGCCTCCGGGTCACAGCCTCCGGGTCACAGGGCCTCCAGGTCACAGGGCCTTCAGGTCACAGGGCCTCCAGGTCACAGCCTCCAGGTCACAGGGCCTCCAGGTCACAGCCTCCAGGTCACAGGGCCTCCAGGTCACAGGGCCTCCAGGTCACAGCCTCCAGGTCACAGGGCCTCCAGGTCATAGCCTCCAGGTCACAGGGCCTCCAGGTCACAGCCTCCAGGTCACAGCCTCCAGGTCACAGCCTCCGGGTCACAGCCTCCGGGTCACAGGGCCTCCAGGTCACAGGGCCTTCAGGTCACAGGGCCTCCAGGTCACAGCCTCCAGGTCACAGGGCCTCCAGGTCACAGCCTCCAGGTCACAGGGCCTCCAGGTCACAGGGCCTCCAGGTCACAGCCTCCAGGTCACAGGGCCTCCAGGTCATAGCCTCCAGGTCACAGGGCCTCCAGGTCACAGCCTCCAGGTCACAGGGCCTCCAGGTCACAGCCTCCAGGTCACAGCCTCCAGGTCACAGGGCCTCCAGGTCACAGCCTCCAGGTCACAGGGCCTCCAGGTCACAGCCTTCAGGTCTCAGCCTCCAGGTCACAGCCTCCAGGTCACAGGGCCTCCAGGTCACAGGGCCTCCAGGTCATAGCCTCCAGGTCATAGCCTCCAGGTCACAGGGCCTCCAGGTCACAGCCTCCAGGTCACAGCCTCCAGGTCACAGGGCCTCCAGGTCACAGCCTCCAGGTCACAGGGCCTCCAGGTCACAGGGCCTCCAGGTCACAGCCTCCAGGTCACAGGGCCTCCAGGTCACAGGGTAGATGCTCTACCCACTGAGCCACACCAACTAGGGCCACCTCTGTGATTTTATAAATAGAGGCATGGTGCACAAATTCGTGCATTGGTGGGATCTGGCCCGCCCACCCCTTATCAGGGCTGATGGGTGGGGGAGGGGCTGTCCACGATCTGGCTGGGGGAGGGCCAATCAGGGGCAGGGGTGGCCAGGGGCAGGGGCTGCGGGTGATTGGCCAACCAGGCCTGCCCCTGGGCCGAACTCCCAGTTGAATTCCTGGTTGAGGGGACAGTTTGCATATTAGCCGGGGATATAAACACAGCGCTGTCCACTGAGCCACAGCAGAACCTCCCGTAGCCACAGTGTCCCTCGGGCCCCCAGTGCTGTTCGTATGCCCACGGGTCTTTCGGGAGTGACGCAGGCTGGGATGGATCCGTCTCCCTGCGTCCTCGGCCGGCTCTGGGGCCCCGGTCCCTGAGCCATCGGCAGGTTACAAATGGCAGGTTCCTTCGTTGCTGACGCTGAGCGGCAGCTTCAGGCCTGGAAGGTGCTGATTACGGGCTGGGCCTTCATTACTGCTGCTGGAGGGGGGGCCAGAAGGGGCCCCGTCTGGGCTCTTGGGTGGTCTGAGCTACAGGCCTGAGGCCAGGTGGCCGGAGGGGCACGAATCAGGTGCTGAAGTCCTGGGGGGAGGGGGGGGCGCCAGGCTCCCCTTCCCTGTGGCCTGTGTCCCTCTCTCGGGCCTTAGGGAGTCGTCATGGTCCTGGGAAGGTCCTCCTTCCTTCCTTCCTTCCTTCCTTCCTTCCTTCCTTCCTTTTAAATCCTCACCTGGGGATATTGTTCTGTTGATTTTTAGAGAGCGTGGAAGGGAGAGGGAAAGACAGAGACACATCGATGTGAGAGAAACACAAAGCCCTCCTGCATGAGCCCCGACCAGGGCCGGGGCCGGGGCCGGGGAGGAGCCTGCAACCCGGGCACGTGCCCTGATCAGGAATCGAACCCTGACCTCCTGGTTCCCAGGTCCATGTTCAGCCACTGAGCCGCACCAGCCAGGCTGGATTATCTATTCTTGTCTGCAGCCGCAGACACATACATGTGTGCACACGGGCACACACGCCTTCCCTCCTTCCCGGCGGAGGAGGGCGTGTGGGGCATGCCATTAGCACGGCGCACGGGTTCTGCGGGGGTCAGCACACGGGTCACCCGTCCCAGACAGGAAGGTATGCGTTGCGCCGGGCCGGTGCCCGGACGGCCTGCTCCTGCCGGGGCAGGTCCGGGGCGGCGTCTGGCACGGCCCCTGCCGGCCTCGTGCGTGGTCCCCGGCGGCACCGGCTGGCCTGTCGGGGCACGCTCACTCGCCCTGCTCCCGGAGCTGCTGGGGACGGAATGTCACGAGTCGATGTGTGAGGCGGGCTGCGGGAGAAGGAAGTTTCGGGACTGCGGTGGCCTCGGCTGGCCCACCATCAGGCGTATCTCTGTGCCCACAATCAGTCCCGCTCCCCAGGGTCCTGGCAGAGGCTCGTTTTCCAAACTGCCCAGCCTGCAACCACCCTCTCGGCGCCAGCCTCCCAGACGCTGCCCTGGGATGCCCCAGCCGGGACCCTGCCCCCTGGTGGGCCGTGCTGGGCGAAGCGGGGACGGTGACGGGCCCGGAGGCGGGGCCCCTGAGGTCCTCTGAGCTCATTGGGCTAGGTAGCTCAGCATCATTGTCCCTCTGCCCCTCAATCCTGGGGGAAGGGGGAGGGCAGTGGCTGCTCCCTGGCCGGGCTGCCCCCAGGATTCCTTAGCGTCTCTTTTGTGTCCTTTCTGTGGCCGGTTCACAATGGGCACCGAAGCCTCCGCGTTCAAAAGCTCGGGGCGGGAGTGTCTGCCGTCTGGAAATCGGATCCCGGCTGATTCACCCTCGTCCCCGATGGCTCAGCAGGACGGTTTCCCGGGGCACCGCCGGCCTCCTTAGGTTGTGGTGGACCTGGGCTCCTGAGGGCTCCTGCTCCAGGCTCCCCGGAGACCGGAGCCGCGGCCCCTTCTCCCCGGCGCCCCCTGGGTCTGCCCCTCCCCCACAGCCCCTCGGCCGTCTGTGTGGAAGAAGTGGCGTTAGAAGAAGTTTACGTTTTAAAAAACGTGGCTCTCCAAAGACATGTCCATCGTTGCACAGTTGATATTTGGCTCTGCAGACTGATGAGTTTGCCGACCACTAGGTTAGGGCAAACTATAGTCATGTATCAACTATACATTGTATCATGGTTAACACTTCACCACTTAGGGCAACCTATAGTCGTGTATCAACTATACATTGTATCATTAACACTCATCCAGTGAGAGCAACATAAAGTCATGTATCAACTATACATTGTATTGTTAACACTTCACCACTTAGGGTAAATATATAGTCATGTATCAGCTATACATTGTATCGTTACCACTTGACTGGTTAGGGCCACATATAGTCATGTATCAACGATACTTTGTATCATTAACACTCAACCGGTTAGGGCAACCTATAGTCCTGTATCAACGATACATTGTATCAATACCGCTTCACGGTTTGGCCATGTAGCGCCACCTGTCCTTCTGAGTCTGTAGGGTCGGCCTCTGTCAGACGGATAATACCGGTTCTGCTTTGGTCCCAGGGTTAAACATGAGGGAACAGGCGAGTGTGCCTTGTAAGAAGGTGTGTAGACACGTTAGTCGTTGATAACCAGGATGCATGCTGGCTTTTCTCGTCTGCTTCTGGGGAAGGGGATGTTGATAGTCGAGAGCTTCCAGAATAAGGTCGTCCTTCCAGAAGTTTCAGACGCTTCACGCTCACCCTTTTGCATGCACGTGGCCTGCAGGGTGTCTGGTGGGGCCCTGGGGCTCGAGGCCACGTGTTCTGCAGCGTCTCTGGCGCCGGGGCGGCAGGAGCTGTGCTGCCCTCCCACGGGACCCACGTTCCTGCGTGGGTCCCCCTGTGGAGTCCACGTCGTTGCCACAAATGCCCCATGGCAGTGTACCCGGATGTGGGCCTCCACCCTGGACCGAGTTAGCTGGTGTAGACCCACCCCTTCCCAGGCAGCAATCCTCCTCTCTCTCTCTCTCTCTTTCTCTCTCTCTCTCTCTCTCTGGAATAGTTATCAGAACCGGCTGTGCAGCCCCATTGTAGCTGAAGGTCCAGGCTCTGTAGCTTCGGAACTGGAAGCTTTTACAGTCCCTGCCTTGAGTCGTGAAATAAATGCAAAGTGGGGGTGGGGAGCCAGTGGGGGGCGCTGCTTCAGGCTCCCGCCCACCTCGGCTCCTTTCCTCATGGGCAAACCCCGGAATGCATGATTCACCAGCCACCGGTTCCACCCAGTGCCCCCTGTGGCTTCAAATTGTGGTTGAACGTGGCAGAGCCGGGAGGAGGGGCCTGGGGTGGGCAGGGAGGGAGCCCCAAGTGGCCACCGGCCCCGCATTCCCGGTCCCCGGTCCTCTCACTCAGGAGCTGACGAGGGTCCAGGGGCCGCCCTGCCGGGTGTGGCTGGGCTGAGTCCCAGCCGCCTTGGGAACTGCCACCCAGGACGCCTGCAGCTCCCCTTTTCCAAACGGGGGTTGGCAACGGCAGGCTCAGAGGACGGATCGGCCAGGGTTTGGCTCGGTGGAGAGGGCATCAGCCTGCGGACTGGAGGGTCCCGGGTTCGACTCCCAGTCAGGGCATGCGCCCGGGCTGCGGCTCAGGCCCAGTGTGGGGCGTGTGGGAGGCGGCCAGTCCATGGTCCAGGGTGTGGGGTGGTCCAGATGTGAGGTGGTCCCGGGGCTGCTGCTCAGAAACTGCCCTGGGGGTGTTGGGGCTTGGCCTGCCCGGGGGCCGTGGCCATGCCAGATCAGCCCTGACCGATGACCGACCAACCGGGACTTTTCCTGGGAAGGAGGAGGGTCCTGCCTTGGGCGTGTCCCCTGGAGCTCAGCTCCGCCCGTGTGTCCCGTGCTGTGCCATGTGTGCACGGATCCGCGCACCTCTCCCCGCTGACCCAGCTGGACCGCACAGTCCGGGCCGCCTGGCTCAGAGCCAGACGTGGAAATGGTCCCGGCCTCTCACTCGCCCTTCCCCGCGATGACTCATGGCCCTCTCTTTCCCAGGCCCCTGGGAGACGGTTTCTCCCTCCCTCACACGCTCATGCACGTGTGTGCACACATGACACACCCGCGCACCA
The DNA here is from genome assembly GCF_964339955.1 of Pipistrellus hanaki. Classification (NCBI taxonomy): domain Eukaryota; kingdom Metazoa; phylum Chordata; class Mammalia; order Chiroptera; family Vespertilionidae; genus Pipistrellus; species Pipistrellus hanaki. The sequence continues at coordinate 2,340,889 of NC_140522.1, forward strand.
ACGCGCACACGTGTACATACACACGTGTGTGTGTGCACGCACATACATGCACAATCTTCAGTAAGTTTCTTCCCAGCAGCCATGGCCCCAGCCCATCACACACGGTCTGCGTGGCTGATTGGGCCCCACGGGCCCCGCCTCGGTGCCCAGGGCTGTGTGAGGTTCCCCCAGAGATAGGACTTGAAATGTCAGTCTCGCCTGTGACTGACATGACTTTATTGTCTACCAAAGGCCCCGTGCACGAAATTCACACAAGGGGCTCGGCCCTCGCAGCCCTGGCTTCGTCCGGAAGGTCGTTCGGCGGGGCCTGTTCTGGGTACCAGAGTCACGGAGGGTGTCAAGGTCAGCAGTACGCCTGTGCCACGGCCCACACTCCGTGGCCACACAAACTTGGCCCACATTCCATAGCCACACGCCACGGCCTGCACTACGTGGACACTCGCCACACGGCCACACAACGTGGCCCACATTCCATAGCCACACGCCACGGCCCGCACTACGTGGACACACGCCACACGGCCACACAACGTGGCCCACATTCCATAGCCACACGCCACGGCCCGCCCTCCGTGGCCGCACGCATAAGGAACGCAGGGTATTTTGGGCGCACTCATAATTCCGCGATGAGCTTGCTGTCGGCCTGCAGTCTGCTTCTCATTGGCTCGTTAGGAATTGGCAAATGCCTCTCGTGCCCAGAATAGACGATGCTGTCACGCACGGCTCGGAGCCACGCTCTGACTGCAGGCGTGCTGCGCGTTTTTCCCGAGCAAGTGCTGGCTCTCCTTCCCCCCCTGCAGCCCGGGTGCTATTTGGGGAGAGAAACCCACCCGTCTGCTGCTTGCCGGCGTGTCGGAGCTGAGGGACCCCCGCCGCCGGCAGCCCCCGGCCCCCAGGGGTCCCTGGGCCACCCGGAAGGGTCTGTGCCGCTTCGGTGTTCTCCCGGGTAAAATGCAGAATCAGGCCCGGCCGGCGTGGCTCCGTGGCTGAGCGTCGACCTGGGAACCAGAGGTTTGGGTGAAACAAACCGAAGTCCTCGTGGTCTCGCTGAGCCTGTTGCCGGGAGCAGCGTGCAGAGGGGCCGCGGGGCCCTGCCGGCGGCCGAGCTGGGATTGGAGGGGAGGTGCGCCCCGTCTCACCCCGAGGTGACCTCGCTTCCCCTTCCTCCTTCCTTCCTTCCTCCCCTGCACATTCCCTCCCCGCCTTCCGGACACAGCCAGCTGACATCTGACATCAACCAAATCGCTTTTCTTTTCCCAATGTATTCTTTATTGATTCAGAGAGGGAGGGAGGGAAGGAGGGAGGGAGGGAGGGGGAGAGAGAGAGAGAGAGAGAGAGAAAGAAACACAGAGAGAAAGAAACACAGAAAGAGAAACACCAATGATGAGAATCCTGGATTGGCTGCCTCCTGCACCACCCACATTGGGGATGGAGCCCGAAACCTGAGCTTATGCCCTGAACGAGAATCAAACTGTGACTTCCTGGTTCATAGGTCAGCGCTCAACCCCTGAGCTGCACTGAGTGGCCTGAAACAATAAGTGTTGAAGGCTCGTTCTTAGCACTTTAAGGTTTCTTCTTATACTTCCTCCTCCTCCTCTTCCTCCTCCTGCTCCTCCTCCTCTTCCTTCTCCACCTCCACCACCACCACTATGACTGTTTGGGAACCACAGAGAAAACATACCCATAATCCTCTCTGCCTGGGAACCCAGTCCCCCTGACAACCGGTGGGCAGAGAGCGTCCAGCGTTGCTCTGAGGTCACCGGCACCCAGTCTCTCCAGGGGCCCTCGGGCCCCACCCGCTTCCTCTCCATCGCCCCTCCCCGGGGTCCCCTTTGTCAGACAGTGAGCTCAGCCTCCTGGCCCCCTGCCCGCTCCCCACTCCCCTCTCCTCTCTCCGTGAGATGCATGCAGCCATTGTTCTCCCCGTCCCCCCTCACAGCCCCCCCACAGCGCCGGCTGGAGGCCACGGCCCCTGGGACCGCCCGCCCCCTCACCGGCCCTTATCACCGCTCTTTCCTGCATCGCAGTCTGCCCAGCCCGATAGGCTGACAAAGGCCGCGGGGCCAGCCCCTTCCCCGCGTCTCCTGTCTGCGGGCCGTCTGTCTGGCCCGGGCCCAGAGAGGGCGGCTCTCCCCCATTCTTCGAGAGAAGAATGTGTCTCTGTCTGCTTCGCCTCCCGGGGCTTTGGAAAGGGCGGCGCGATCGGAGTGTCTGCCGGGTGTGACGCCGGGAACCGCCCCGGTGGGCAGCGGGTGTGTGTGTGTGTGTGTGTGTGTGTGTGTCCCCAGCCCGTCACTGTTCAGGCTGTCAGAAGCCCAGCCGCCAGGCACACGGAGCTGGGAGTTATGGGGCTGTGGGACCTTCCTCCCATGGGGCGCCATCTTCCTCGGTGGACGCCTCTTGAGGGGTTCTCCGACCCCCCCTGCGGCTTTCCCGCGGTGGGCGTGGCCTCTAGCAAGAGCCTCGGGCCCAGGCTGGTGTGGCTCTGTGGATAGAGCGTCGGCCTGCGGACTGAAGGGTCCCAGGTTCGATTCCCGGTCAGGGCACAGGCCCAGGTTTCGGGCTCCATCCCCAGTGGGGGGGCGTGCAGGAGGCAGCCGACCCGTGATTCTCTCTCATCATGGATATTTCTCCCTCTCTCTCTCTCTCTCTCTCTCTCTCTGTCTCTCTCCCTTCCTCTCTGACATCAATACAAATACATTTAAAGCAACAACAAAACCTTTACGAACATAATGAAATGAGTGGGAAACTGCAAATCCTCCCTCAGAGAAGCTTCGTCCCGCTCTCTCCCCTGCACCTCTCCCCGCTGAGAGGCGCTCGGGGTGCAGGTCCCGGGCGTGGAAGAGGTGAGACGGGGTGTGTCTCCTGATCGTGTCCCTGGGGCTCCCAGACGCAGTGCGTGGGGGCCGTGGGGGCCTGGAGCGTGGAGGTGTGCTCGGGAGCCGGGCCTCACGGGGTCTCTGTCCCGCCAGGACGACTGGAACGACATCGACCCGGTGAAGAAGAAGGACCTGCACCTCAGCAACGGGGACGAGAAGGCCCAGAGCGTGGAGACCCTGCCGCCAGGTACGACCGACCGCCCGCGGCCAGGTCACGGGTTCGATTTCCCAGTCCAGGGCGCCGTGTACCTCGGTTGCAGGCTCGATCCCCTGCCCCACGGGTCAGGGGATGCGTGCGAGGCAACCAGTCCATGTCCCCCTCTCTCTCTGTCTCTCTCATCCACGTTTCTCTCTCTCCTCCCCTCCTCCCTCACTTTCACTCTCTCTAAATAAAAACCAATGGAAACATATCCTCAGATGACAATTAAAAAAGAAAGAAAGAAAAGAAAAGAATGGGCCGGAGTCCTTCTTTCACAGTTTCTCACGGGCGAGCAAAGCTCCCCGTCTCGCCCGCAGCCCCCGTGACACGTGAGCCGTCATGTAAATGGACGTGTTTGTCTGTAATCCCGGCGTCTCCCTCCCGCCGCAGCGTCATGACCTTTCAGAGGGAGAATATCGGCGGTTTTCTTTTATTTTTTATTTCCCCCCTCTTAAGCAGAGTGAAATGGCATTCAATTGGACGCCACCCAGGAGGCCATAAATACATCGCCGAGCTTTGTCCTTTGATTTAAAATACATTCTCCTTCCCTTCTTGGCCCCGTGCCCAGGCCGGCTGCTCCCCGCGCTCGGGGCTGGCAGTGCGTTAAGCCCGTCTTCCCACGAGGGCTGGCGTGGAGGCTGGCGGCTCCGGGGTGAGGCCGGGGCAGGATGGAGAGCCTCCTGCCGCCCGGCCCCCTGGGACCCACGCCGACAGGCCTTTCCCTGGCCCGGGCCACCTGCGGGTGGTGCCCAGGTGTCTCCCCAGGGGCACCGGTCAGCGCCCGTGAGGTCTCTAACCCGAGAGCCACGTATGTGTGTCTGAGTGCCTAGGTGTCCATGTGTCTGGTGGTGTTCATCCTCGTAAGGTTCATTTTCATAAATTTGCATCATCATTTATTTATTTACTTATTAAAATATATTTTATTGATTTTTTACAGAGAGGAAGGGAGAGGGATAGAGAGCTAGAAACGTCGATGAGAGAGAAACATCGACCAGCTGCCTCCGGTCAAGGGCATGTGCCCGCAACCAAGGTACATGCCCTTGACCGGAATCGAACCTGGGACCTTTCAGTCCGCAGACTGACGCTCTACCACTGAGCCAAACCATATATCAGTTGATCTCTTACAGCCCCCCCCCCAGACTCCCTTGCATTTCCGCTATAGTTTGACAGTCTGTTCAATGGTTCTTTATAACTATTTTTCCCCATTTCTTTGAAAAAAATCTTTATTTGTTTTTAAAATATATTTTTATTGATTTCAGAGAGGAGGGGAGAGGGAGAGAGAGAGAAAGAAACATCTATGATGAGGGAGAATTGTAGATCGGCTGCCTCCTGCACGCCCCCCACTGGGGATGGAGCCCACCACCCGGGCCTGTGCCCTGACCGGGAATCGAACCCTGACCTCCTGGTTCCTAGGCCGATGCTCAGCCGCGGAGCCACGTGGGCGGTGATTCTGGACGTGGCACTGCCCCGGGGGATGGGGGGGGGCGCCCTCACGCAGGTCTCTGTGCCCTGTCCCACGCCCTCTCCGCTCCCCACAGGCAAAGTGCGGTGGCGAGACTTCAACCAGGAGGCGTACGTGGCGGGGACCATGGTCCGCTCGGGGCAGGACCCCTACGCCCGCAACAAGTTCAACCAGGTGGAGAGTGACAAGCTGCGGATGGACAGAGCCATTCCGGACACTCGGCATGACCAGTGAGTACACGGGGTGTGTGTGTGCGTGTGTGTGTGTGTGTGTGTGTGTGGCCTGGCGGGGGCTCTCCCGGCAGCGGTGCTGACCGCGGTGGTGTCTTCACGGGGCCGTCCCGGGGGACCTGAACCCCAGGGGTGGGGAACTGGGCAGAAAGGGCCCATGTGGGTGTGAGGAGGGGCCTGGCCCACACTCCGGAGCGGGCTGAGGTCCCAGCCGACAGGGGCGCAGGAACCCTGCCTGGTGCCGGGGACACGGCTCGGTTCTAGCCCCATGAGACGGCGGGAGTCCCGTGTCTCCGCTCGGTTTAGGTTTAAAGGCGGGTGGCCCTGCTGTGGCTTGTCCTCTTCCCAGTGGTGTGCTGTTCTTTTTAAAAAAAATTTCAATATGTTTAATTGACTTTTTACACAGAGGAAGGGAGAGGGAGAGATAGAAACATCCATGATGAGAGAGAATCACGGATCCGCTGCCTCTTGCACGCCCCACACTGGGGATCGGGCCCACCACCTGGGCCCCTGCCCTTCACCGGAATGGAACTCAGGACCCTTCAGTCCGCAGGCCAATGCTCTATCCACTGAGCCAAACTGGCTGGGGCCTCTCTCTGTTGGTTTTTATTTATTTATTTATTTATTTTACAAAATTCCAGCTCGAGGGCCGGCATTTCAGTCCCGGGCTGCGCTGGGGGGCCTCGGCAGGAGGGCAGGGCTGACGTCAGCTGTTTGAAAAGGGGGCGGAGCGGGATTAAGGGCTGTGGGGAAGGACACGGCCAGCTCCTCCTCTGCACGCAGGAAGGATAAACATTGCCGAGGCCAAGGAGAAAGTTAGCGTAAACGCAGCCCCGCGGAGGGCCGGGTGCCTGGGGGAAGGCAGTGATGATGGGACTCGGAGTCTTCTTTTTAGGGGAATGGAATCGGCGAAAACAGCAGACTCAGGCCCTGGCTGGGGTGGCTCAGTGGATAGGGCCCCCAGTTCGATGCTGGTCAAGGGCATGTACCTCTGTTGTGGGCTCGACCCCCAGCCCTCGTCAGGGCTTGTGCAGGAGGCAACCCATCGATGAGTCTTCTCTCACATTGATGTTTCTCCCCCCCCCCCCCCCCCTCTCTCTCTCTCTCTCCTCTCTCCACTCTCTCTAAAAAATCCACAGAAAGATAACCTTAAGTGAGGATTAACAGGCAAATGTAAAGAAGCTCAGCCGGCTTGGGAGGGGGCTTCTGCCTTGCGTTAGTGGGCGCTGCGAGGGGTCTCATTTCGGGGGGCCCGGGGCCTTGTTCTCACTTCTCCTTTTGCTGAGGAAAGCGGTGTCTCCTTCACGTGCTCAGCCCGCCTCCCCTTGTCCGTCGGCTGCTCAGCGGCACGTAAGCAGGTGAATGCCCGGCCCACTGCGCCCTGCAGGTATGGTCTTTGGGTTCAACACCAGCCTCTCACCGTTTTGTGCTCCTCTTCCCGTCTCGTCTCTTCGGGATTAAGTATTGCCCCTCCTTCGGCTTGTCGCATTCCTGGCATATCAGGGTCTCCCATCAGTGAGCACTCCTGCTATTTCCCTTATAAGGCGCAGGCCCAGCACTCCGCCCTCCACCCACGCCCCCCCTCTGCCCTGACGCTTGTGCGTCACACGGTTGACGTGTGAATTCCGAGGGACCGCTTTCACGGCCTCCTGCCGTCCACGGGGCTCAGCTCTGTCCACATGTTTATGTTTCCGCGCCCCGCCTGCGGCCTCTTTCTCCATCGTTCGCTCAGTGACAGTTCGCCGGCGGCGAGTTCAGGGCTCTTTTTTCTTCTTCCCGTCTGAACACATCTTTATTTCGCGATCGCTCCTGGAGGGTCTTCTCACTGTTGAGCCACTGTCTCCTGCTGCCCCCGCTCCGGTGGAATATCAGCCTGATCTTATTGGCCTTTTCCTCCCGCTGCCTTAAAGGCGTTTCTCTTTCCCTCCGGTTTCCAGCAGCGTGTCGGCGACGTGCCTGGATTTCTGTTTTGTTTTATTTTTTATATGGGAGCTGTTTGGAGTTTGCAGGAGTTTCTGAGTCGTCAGCATCACCCCGCTTTCTCTCCCCTCTCCCTTTGGGCCCCTAATTGCAACTTCGTCGGGGGTGTCCCTGGGTCTCTCCCCCCCCCCCCACCCCGCCCCCGTCCCTCTCATGCTCTCGTCTGTGTTTTAAGCGAATTGGCGATTCCCTGTGCTATGATCTAGTTGCAATCCTATTGGCCTTCCTTCTGCTCCCAGACCCGCTCCTTTATCTTGAATATATCTATTCTGCTTTTCAGTCCACTTATGGTATTCTTTATTTCTGTTGTATCTCACTGAGAATGAACAAATAAAGTGCCTCTCTCCCCCTCCACACACACACACAAAACAAATGCATACACACACTTTGAACAATTCTAAAGGCGGTTTTGATTAAAATACATTTCATTGTCAGAATCGAGCTGGCCGCCGTGTGTGTGTGTGTGTGTGTGTGTACATGCACGCATTTTGTCGGGGACACGCTGTCGAGAGAGATTTAAAAGCTCGGATCATGTTCTCATCCCCCTCTCCCTCTCAACAGGACGCAATGTGTACTGTATGCTGATTGAATTGGTTTCTGAGTGCAGCCCTGTGATTTTTATCTTCCAGCCCACTTCTAAATCACCAAAATACTCTCTGTCTCATCCGTCTGGAATTGGGCTTTTCGTTTCCTTCTTAATGCTATGTTTATGTAGAAGAGAGTTGCAGAATGGCAGGAAATGGGTCTTTTTCTTTTAATTTTTTTTACTTTTTCTTTCTGCTCTCACTTTATTGCGACGTCGGCAGACGTTCTGGCGTGCTGGTTTCCCTCGGCAGCTGGGGGGGTTTTCCCGGTGGCTGAAAGATCAGCGGGAGCCGAAAACGGGGTGACACAGCTCTGTTAGGGAGAGGCCTGCCGGCTGTCTCTCGAGGGAGAGCAGCGGCCCTGGCAGAGGGGAGCCCCCTTTCGAGGGGAGGAATGAGGAAAGGATGGGCTCAGGACTGGTGGCTGACCGTATGGTCCCTAACAGGTACACCGTTAGGCCCTCAGGTATTTCCGGGGTACAGGGTATGTCCCCGGGGCCCCTGAGTGTCAGCACCCACTGTGCACACACCCCTGGGCACCCGCAGGGGACAGGGGATCTGGGGGCCGACAGGACCTACGTACACGGGTTCTCACGGTGTTTGAAACCTCCGGCCTCTCTCCTGAGCCGTCTCCCCTGGCCCGCAGGGGGCGCGTGGAGCCTGGCACCAGTCAGGACCTGGGTTTGCCAGGGAGACGGAGTCCGAGTGGCCCCAGGGCGCCCTTTGCCACCCCGTCGCCCGGCCCGGCCCTGGGCGTGCACCTTGGCACAGGACGGGGAAAAGCCACGTCACGCTCGGAGTTGGTAGCTAATCACTGCCCCTCAGGGCCCTTGTCTGCGCTTTGCCGCCCCCCCCCCCCCCCCCCCCCCGGGGTTGAGCACAGAACTGCCCTTGTGTCTCTATGGAGTGGATCAGATCAAAAGCCACTGGTTTGGTTCAAAGACGGAGCCCCAGGCTCAGGAAGGCAGAGAGGAGCCTGCAGGGCAAACACACATCAGAAGCAGAAGGAGCGTGGCTCAGGGGTGGAGCATCGACCTCTGGAACCCGGAGGTCAGGGTTCGTTCCCGGTCAGGGCACAGGCCCAGTGGAAGGACGGGAGCAGTGTGACCCCCTGTCCTTGAGGTGGGCGAGGCACCGAGACACGGCTGTGGGGGCAGCGGGTCTGCGTCCCGTGACGTGGGAGAGATGCCGGGATCTGGGACCCGCCGCTTCCCGCGTGTCACGTGGAGAAACCCGCTCACGTATGTAACATGAGTGTGTTACATACATCAGATGCCTTCACGGCCAATCCCAGGCCCTGGCTCGTGAGGAGGGCGTGTTGGGGGAGAGCGTGTTTGCCCGGCTCTGCCTCCCGGGGCCTCGGCCGGCCACTGCGGCTCTGGCAGGAAGTGTGGTCTTGCTCTGTGGTCAGGCTCTGGTTCTGGAACTCTCTCTTATGCCTCTCCGCTCCCCTCGCCCACCATCACGTGAGCTCTTCCTGCAAACCCAGCAGCGCCCCGCCCCGGCAGTGACCGAGACGCCCTCCGCTCGGACGTGTGTGTGTGTGTGTGTGTGTGTGTGTGTGTGGATGGAAGCGTGTCTCAGCCCATCCAATGGCCGCAGCCTTGGGGGACTAGAGAGAGTTTCGCTCTGACTTCGTGACGGCCGTCATGGGGAACACACAGCCACATGCGTGTTGACACCTGTGTTAGAGTCGTGGAGACCTTTCCAGTTTTATTGATTCCAGAGAGGAAAGGAAAAGGGAAAGAGAGAGAGATATAGAGACATCAGTGATGAGAGAGAATCACAGATCGGTTGCCTCCTGCACGCCCCACACTGCAGATCAAGACCACAACCTGGGCCTGTGCCCTGACCAGGAACCGAACCGTGACCTCCTGGTTCCTAGGTCGACCCTCAGCCTCTGACCCCTGCTGGCCGGGCAGCCCCCGCTCCCCAGTCCAAAGACACACAGGTGATTAGCTCACGGGCTCTCGGTCCACCTCAGGGCGTCTTTCCTCGTTGCCATGGAGATGGGCTCGTTTCCCATCCAGTCGAGAGTTCAGATATTGTTGGCCTGTGCTCTTGGGGGAATTTAAACCTTAATTAAGGGTTAAAAAAACCACACACATTTGTGTGCCCAGCTTCTTCAAGCTTCGTTCTGCTGGATAAGACGTTACCAGCGTGGCCACGGCCGTACCAAAGCCTCGGAAAAGGGGGTGAACTTGACCCCGCAGCCCGAGCTGTCCTCAGCTTCGCGCTCCTGCACACGCCTCCTCTGCTGACTGAGATCAGCTCCCCGCGAGGAAAGTGGGAAAGTCCCGGCCGCCACCCCCCTCCTGCCTGCCCCCCCACCCCGCCCCGAAGGACTGTGTTGGGCGTCTCTCACTGGCTCTGGGCCGTCCAGACCGCTTGGCACGGATGTGGCTCTTTAGACGTAAGATTTATTGTTTCTTTTGAAGGAATCTCCAAGCCCTGTCTCCCTCGCTTGGCTCCCAGGGAGGAGGACTTAGGCCCTAGATGCACAGACACACACGCACACACACACACACACAACACACACGCACACACACACACACACAACACACACGCACACACACACTCTCTGACCGCATGGGCAGGAGCCTGTTTTTTTGGTTTTTGTGTGTTTGTTGTTGTTTTTTTACTTAAAAAACGGGATGGATGGCTGCTGCATGTCCTGATTGCCAATTCTGGGCACAACGTGGTGCCTTAGGGCCGAGGAGGAATTTTAACGGAGACTCCTTTGCCCGGCCGGCGTGGCTCGGTGGCTGAGCATGTGACGTGCCTTCTGAGGAATGCCGCCCAGGCCCCGGGGAGACGGGCTTCCCACGGAGAAAAGGGAAAGGAGAGAGCGGGGCGGGATCCGGTCAGTTAAGCTGACTATGACGTGAGCATGAAAACGGCTTCCTCCTCCCTCTTCTGATTCTCCCAGGGCTGGGGACGCGACGGAGGTGTCTGCTGGGCCCAGCAGGCCCACTGTGCGCCCACTGTGCGCCCGCCGCGAGCCCCACTGTGCGCCCACCGCGAGCCCCACTGTGCGCCCACCGCGCGGAGAGGGGCTAACTGCTGGGGCCGCGGCCTCCTAGCAGGAGGCTTCACATCACAGACCCCGATCTAGGGGCGGTGTTCGTTCACACACACGTTGAGCCTCGGAGATTCTTTCTCCGCCTGCCGGTCAGCTGGTTCTCGAGCTGGGAGGAAGTGCCTGCCTGTCCTTGAAGACTTTGCCTCGGGCGCTGTGATGGTGGACATGACTGGCGTTCCTTCCGGAACGTGCTTTTCCCCACCCACAGTGTCTGGCCGCTTCCTCGCGGTTCGTTAAGCCCCGCCGTGCAGACGCCTAAAATCAACCAACGCGGCCGGGCCGGGCCTCGGACCTTTTCAGTTGCAAGGATTTCCTTGCTCCTTTGCAGGATCTGCTCCTCAGGAGCGGCTTTCCCAGCCAGGAAGGGAAACCGGTGACCGCTGGCCCTTTCCCAGGGAGCGCGCTGGTCACTGGACCCACCGGTCCTCGTCCGCAGCCGCCTGAGCCTCCCGTCCCGTCCTCACTGCTTAGTGCGCTGGCCGCGCTCCGGAGATTGTAACGCCTCCTTCCCTCTCCCGTGGATGTCCCGTTAAACAGGGACTCCTTTGCCCGGCCGGCGTGGCTCGGTGGCTGAGCATCGGCCTAGGAACCAGGAGGTCACGGTTCGATTCCCGGTCAAGGGCACAGGCCCGGGTTGTGGGCTCCATCCCCAGTGCGGGGCGTGCAGGAGGCAGCCGGTCCATGGTTCTCTCTCATCATGAATGCTTCTCTCTCTCTCCCTGCGCCGTCCTCTCTGAAGTCCGTACAGACATATTTAAAACAAACACACGTACTTCCGGGAGCGTTTTTTCGTTGCCTCGCGTCTTGCTGTTACGCTGGGTCGACCCGCCCGTGCCCCCCACCGGGGCCTGGCATGGCTGGCCCGGTCCCTGGTGCACAGGACACACCTCTCTCCCTCAGGTGTCAGCGGAAGCAGTGGCGGGAGGACCTGCCGGCCACCAGCGTGGTGATCACCTTTCACAACGAGGCCCGGTCCGCCCTGCTCAGGACGGTGGTCAGGTGAGCGAGGGAGGTCCCTCCCAGGGACCCTGCACGCGGGCTGTGACCCTGCACGGCCAGGCCGGGGCCGGCCGGGGCTGCAGGCGGGTCTCTGAGGGTGCAGGACAAGGAGGGGCCGGCAAGGATGGGGCAGAGACAGAATTTCCCGCCCTCCCAGCCCTGCAGCTCCGTGTCTCTCTCTCCCCCTCAGCGTGCTGAAGAAGAGCCCGCCCCAGCTCATCAAAGAAATCATCCTGGTGGACGACTACAGCAATGACCGTGAGTACCGGGCCGCGTCCCCCTCCCCCGCTGGCCGGGCCGGGCCCCCCCAGAACCCGCAGGCCGCGCCCCGGGACACGGCGGGGTCCGACGCTCTCCTCCACTCTCCCCCCAGCGGAGGACGGGGCGCTCCTGGGGAAAATCGAGAAGGTGCGGGTCCTCAGAAACGACCGGCGAGAAGGTGAGACCGATTCTGACTCTTCCTGAGCCCGGGGACCACGTAGAGGGTTCAGCCCGGCCGGCGGCCGGCGTGGCCCAGGGACCCGTGAACCAGGAGGTCACGGTTCGATTCCCCATCAGGGCACAGGCCCGGGTGCGGGCTCAAATCCCAGTGGGGGGGCTGCAGAGCGTGTGTGGGCGCAGGTGTGGGTGTGGATGTGGATGTGGGTGCAGGAGTGGGAGTGGGTGCAGGAGCGGGTGCGGGTGCAGGAGCGGGTGTGGGTGTGGCTGTGGGTGTGGGTGCAGGAGTGGGAGTGGGTGCAGGAGCGGGTGCGGGTGCAGGAGTGGGTGTAGATGTGGATGCGGGTGCAGATGTGGGTGTGGGCGTAGGAGCAGGTGCAGATGTGGGAGTGGGTGCAGGAGCGGGTGTAGGTGTGGGTGTGGGCATGGGTGTGGGTGTGGGCGCAGGTGCAGGTGTGGGTGTGGGTGTGTGTGTGGGTGCAGGAGTGGGAGTGGGTGCAGGAGTAGGTGCAGGCACAGGAGCGGGTGCGGTGCGGGCTGCGCGGTTCCTGCCTTTCCCCGGGCGCCCTCCCGCCTGCCCTGACGTGCGTCTGCTCTCCCCCGCAGGCCTGATGCGCTCGCGGGTCCGGGGCGCCGACGCCGCCCAGGCCAAGGTGCTGACGTTCCTGGACAGCCACTGCGAGTGCAACGAGCACTGGCTGGAGCCGCTGCTGGAGCGGGTGGCCGAGGTGCGGGCGGGCGGGGGGCCGAGGCGCGGGCGGGCGGGGGGCCGAGGCGCGGGCGGGCGGGGGGCCGAGGCGCGGGCGGGCGGGGGGCCGAGGCGCGGGCGGGCGGGGGGCCGAGGCGCGGGCGGGCGGGGGGCCGAGGCGCGGGCGGGCGGGGGGCCGAGGCGCGGGCGGGGGGCCGAGGCGCGGGCGGGCGGGGGGCCGAGGCGCGGGCGGGGGGTGAGGTGCAGGCGGGCGGGGGGCCGAGGTGCGGGCGGGCAGCGGGCTTCTCCCCGGTGCTGGGAGGGGGGGCTCGGGAACCGTGCTCACTGGGGGACCCGTCAGCAGAGCCAGCCGGGGGCAGGGATGGGCCCGGGGGAGCACCCAGCAGGGTAGGACCTTGTCTTGGGACCGTCCTTCGTGCACCTCTGCACCCGCTCCCTGAGCCAAAGGGCAGTGTGCCCAGCACCCTGCCTGGCACCCCGCCTGTGCCTGTGAGCGCCGGGGGCGGCGGGCGGCGGGCGGGGGCGCCGGGAAGGCCAGTGCCAGCCTCGGGGTGGGGAGCCTGTCCGGGGCCACGGGCACCTGTGGGGCATCTACACTCATCGCCACGGGCACTGTGCCGGGCCCTGCGCCCTTCTCCTGCCTCCTGCCGGCCTGTCCGCTTCCCTCCCCGCCAGCACGGCCCTTCTCCTGGGAGGGGAGAGGCAGGCGGGAGGGAGGGCCGGGAACCGCTCGGGGTGCCGGGTTCTGGGTGCTGACCCCGGCTCCTGTCTGTCTGTTCCAGGACAGGACCCGCGTGGTGTCGCCCATCATCGACGTCATCAACATGGACAACTTCCAGTACGTGGGGGCGTCCGCGGACCTAAAAGGGGGTAGGTGCTCAGGGTCCCCGCCCGCCCGCCCGCCCGCCGCCCTCCCCGTCTGCGCAGCGTCCGGGCCGCTCCCAATCGGGGTCCCTGTGACCTGGGTCCCTGAGTTACTCTCTCCCCACCCATAAGCGATCTTCTTTAAAGAGAGATGGAAGCCCTGACCGGTGTGGCTCAGGGGATAGAGCGTCGGCCTGTAGACTGAAGGGTCCCAGGTTCGATTCCGGTCAAGGGCATGGACCTTGGTTGCGGGCACATCCCCAGTGGGGGGGTGTGCAGGAGGCAGCTGGTCGGTGTTTCTCTCTCGTCGGTGTTTCTAACTCTCTGTCCCTCTCTCTTCCTCTCTGTAAAAAAAAAAAAAATCAATAAAATAGAGAGATTGCAGAGAGATGTTTGCAGGCCCGGGAACCTGCCCCTGCCCCCTGCCCCCTGCCCTGAGGCGTGTGGGAGGCAGGGGGCAGACTACCCCACACTTTCCTCGCCTCCTTCCAGTCCCTGGATACGCCGGGGGCCCCCATTCCTCCTCTCATTTCACCTGTGTCCTCGGCATTTTAATTTGAGAGGGAAGGTGGGGGGAAACGGAGCCAGCGGCCGGCTCTCGTCAGCGCCGTGTCCTGTCTGTGCCCGGCAGGCTTCGACTGGAACCTGGTGTTCAAGTGGGACTACATGACGCCCGAGCAGAGGCGCGCCCGGCAGGGCAACCCGGTCGCCCCCATCAAGTAAGTGCCGGTCGCAGAGAAGTCTCTGCCCCCCAAACCCCACGTCCCCCGCTCAGCTCACGCGGGACCTGCCCGGAGCACGGAGCGCAGTCTGTGGAGGTGTCTGTCCCCATGAGGCCCCGCTAGGCAGGCTGCTGCTCGGGGTGCCCCGTTCCTAACAAGGGACCAGCGAGGTCACGGGGTGGACCCCAGGGACCAGTGGGGTCACAGGGTTGACCTCAGGGTTGCAAGGTTGACCTCTGGGACCAGGAGGAGGGCAGGGCCTGGCGGAGGCCCCGGCTGCTGCCTGTCCGATTGGCCGTGTAGAGGCACCCGTAACAGAGCTGCTGAGCTGGCCTTGACCTCTCTATCCTCTCCCCCCGTGCCCGGCAGAACCCCCATGATCGCCGGGGGGCTGTTCGTGATGGACAAGTCCTACTTTGAGGAGCTGGGCAAGTACGACATGATGATGGACGTGTGGGGCGGCGAGAACCTGGGTACGTACATAAGCGCCCCCGTCGGCCGCCACCACGGCATCCGGTTCTGGGGGACCCGGGTCCGGGCCTGCCCCCGCGCGGGGAGAAGCGGCGAAGGGCGGCCTGGAAGAGACCCCGGGGCGTGCAGGGTGCCGATTGGAAAAAAAACACCCATTCATCGGGCACAATTGGTCCCCACGTCAGTATAAATGGCCTCCCTTTTAGCCTTTTTGTGTGGAATACATATTTATTTCAGAGACGGACAGGGAGAGAAACATTTATGATGAGAGAGAACCATGGACCGGCCGCCTCCTGCACGCCCCACACTGGGGATGGAGCCCGCAACCCGGGCCTGCGCCCTGACCGGGAATCGAACCCTGACACCCTGGTTCCTAGGTCGATGCTCAACCACTGAGCCGCACCGGCCAGGCCGTAGTTTTGTGTTTTTGAATGTATTTGCATTGATGTCAGCGAGGGGGGGAGAGGGAGAGGGAGCCCTGGGGGCGGGGGGCTGTGTGCAGAGCCCCCGCCCCGCTTACCCGCCTCCGCCCGCAGAGATCTCCTTCCGCGTGTGGCAGTGCGGGGGCAGCCTGGAGATCATCCCCTGCAGCCGCGTGGGCCACGTCTTCCGCAAGCAGCACCCGTACACCTTCCCCGGCGGCAGCGGCACCGTCTTCGCCCGGTGAGGGCCGCGGCGAGGCCGAGGCCGAGCGGACGGGGACCCTGCGGCCCCACCCGGACGGGCCATCGGGGACGGGGGACGCGGCCCATCCACAGGCCCCGGGCGCCTCTCCCGGGCACCGGGCTGCGTCCCGTGTTGTCCCGGGACTTGCAGGACTGTTTGGGGACTTGCCGGGGGTCAGGCTGGGACACGTGTGACGATGGGGCGGCGCGAGGGGCCGGGCAGGGAGAGCCACACGCGTGTGGGAAGCTGGCAGAGCCGGGTTAGGGAGGACAGCCTACACTCTTCCTCGAGGGACGGTATGTGGGTAAGACGGCAGTCCAGCCGCAGGACACGCCGGCCGGAAAGACCTGGTGACCTGTAGTTCCGGTGTGGCTCAGTGGATAGAGCGGAGGGAGGGGCTGCGGGCCCAGGACGGCAGGTGCAGGCGCTGAGGTGGAGGGGGTCCAGAGCAGGAGGACGGGGAGTGACCGGAGCCTGGGGGTCAGGACGGTGGACGGGGCGGGGGGCACAGACCCGCCCAGCCGCACCCTGTGGGTGCTGAGCAGGGCCAGCCGGCCCCCTACCCCGGGGACCTTCCCGCGGGCCCCCCATGCGGACGCGTGGAGGGCAGCTGCCAGGCGAGAGCACCCCCAACTCACTGGACCCGCTCTGTCCCCAGCAACACGCGGCGGGCGGCGGAGGTGTGGATGGACGAGTACAAGAACTTCTACTACGCGGCCGTGCCTTCCGCCCGGAACGTCCCCTTCGGCAAGTACGTGCCCTGGGCCCCGGAGGGCGTGGGGGGTGGGCTAGCCTGAACCCCGAGAACCGACAGCGTTGAGAAGAGCCGCCCAGGTGGCCCGGGGGGACCTTTCTCTGCTCTAGGGGGACGGGGTGCAGGGACAGGGCTGATCCCGGCTCCACGCCCGCCCGGCCCTGCTCTCAGGGCCGGTGTCTGGGGGACGGGGAGGCCCCCCCCGCGTTCCGGACGGGCATGCGAGCCTCTGGCTTCCCCCCCTCAGCATCCAGAGCCGCCTGGAGCTGCGGAAACAGCTCAGCTGCAAGCCGTTCCGCTGGTACCTGGAGAACGTGTACCCTGAGCTGCGGTAGGTCCGGGGCCCGGGGCTCCCCGACAGGGCGAGGGGCAGCGGGGGGCGGCCAGGTGCCAGGCGCTCGCCGTGAACCGGGGTGTGTGCCCCGGCCGGCGTGGCTCGGTGGACAGAGCGTCGGCCTGCAGACCGAAGGGTCCCGGGTTCGATTCCGGTCAAGGGCACGTACCCCGGTTACAGGCTCCTCCCCGGCCCGGGCCCTGGGCAGAGCACGTGCAGGAGGCAACCATTCGACGTGTCTCTCTCACATCCATGTCTCTGTCTTCCCCTCCCTCTCCCTCTCCCTAAAAACCAATGGAAAAATGTCCCCGGATGAGGACTAACAACAAAAATTAAAATTAAAGTGGGGTTTGTGCTCAGTGAGGATGGAAGTGCGGATGGGGGATGTGGGATGGGGGGCTGCGGGGCTGCCCACCCCTCCTTTCTCGTTCCTGCCGGGCCGGGCGTGGGCCGGCGTCCCTGGAGCTCAGCGGTCGGGTCTCCGTTGCCATCAGGGTCCCTGACCACCAGGACATCGCCTTCGGCGCCCTGCAGCAGGGCACCAACTGCCTGGACACGCTGGGCCACTTCGCCGACGGCGTGGTGGGCGTGTACGAGTGTCACAACGCCGGGGGCAACCAGGTGGGTTTACCGGGACCCCGGGGAGCGGGGGGCTGAGGCGATGCGTCCGAGCTGCCCCTTTCCTGGCCTCGGGGAGGTCTTCTCCTGCTGGCCACCCCTCCTGCTGACCACCCCCTCATGCTGACTACCCCTCCTGATAACCACCCCTTCCTGCTGACCACCCCCTCCTGATAACCACCCCCTCCCGCTGACCATCCCCTCCCGCTGGCCACCCTCCTGCAGCTGGGGGGCAGATGGGGTCTCCCAGGTTCTGACCTGTGCCTGGAGCCAAGTTGAAGGGCCGAGGGCACCAGCCCAAGTCTGAGGTCCCCTCAGGAGAGAAGGAAGCCAGGAGAGGTTGTGGGGTCACCACCGATTGCGGCTCCCCGATGCCCCCCAGTGGTAGGCTTGCCTTGAGGCAGTGGTCGGCAAACTCATCAGTCAGCAGAGCCAAACATCAACAGCACAACGATTGGCATTCCTTTGGAGAGCCGAAAACTGACTTCTGCGCATGGGCCATGAAGCTTCAACCGCACTGTACGTGCGCGCCCACACGTGGTGTTTTGTGGAAGAGCCACACTCAAGGGGCCAAAGAGCCGCGTGTGGCTCGCGAGCTGCAGTCTGCCGACCACTGCCTTGAGGCATAGAGTCATCGGATGGCTCTGGGCTGGACAGGTTCACACACACACACACACACACACACACTCACTCACACAGACACACACACACACACAGACACCCCGGCCCGGCGCCCGCTGACACGCGTGTGTTGCAGGAGTGGGCGCTGACCAAGGAGAAGTCGGTGAAGCACATGGACCTGTGCCTCACGGTGGTGGACCGGACGCCCGGCTCGCTCATCAAGCTGCAGGGCTGCCGGGAGAACGACAGCAGACAGGTACGCCCGCCCGCCCGCCCGCCCCGGGTGCCCACCCCCAGGGGCCGCCCGGCTCCTCCCGCCCGCACCCGGGCTCCGCGGTGCCCGCTCCCACGATGATGTCCAGCCGCCGCGTTGCACTCAACTCCTGCTGCCCCTGCACCCCACATGGCGGGTTCCTGGCATTGGGGGGGCACACAGTAGGTCCTGATGTCGGGGAGCGGTGGGTGTGGGCGCTTGAAGGCTGGTGGGTCTCCTGTCGGCACCCGCCCCAAGCACCCCACCACCACCCCATCATCAGCTCCTGCCCTGGGGTCATTGTCCTGAGCCCAGTCTTCCCATGTCTTCTGTTCCCATGGGCCTGCCCTCCAGGCTGACCAGGCAGGGCTCCTGCGAAGGCTGGTGAGCCCGGCTCTGGGCTGGGCAGGGGGAGGGCCTGCGATGCCTGCCCGTCATTTCCCTCGGGGCCTGCGGGGGGCGTGCTGCGGTCCCTCTGGGGAGCTGTCTGTGGCACCTGGACGTCTGCTTGCGGCCGGCAGTCCCGGTGACTCCCGTGTCAATGAGGTGGTTCTGACGGGAGGGGCCTGTGTGGCGAGGAAGTGACTGTTACACCGAGAGGCCACGGTGCCCTGCCCCAGGCATACGGGTGACGGCTGAGGGGAGCCGGAGCGAAGGGGTGATGGGCAGCAGCAGTCACCGCCCCAGCTCACCTGATCGCCCTGAGTTTCAGGGTCGCAGGTCGTGTGGCCAGCCCAGAGCTGGGGTGCTGGGCTCCGCGTTGCTCTACTCCCCTCCCCCGCCTTCCTGGCCTCCCCTGTTTGCCCTCGGAGGAGAAGTTCTCGGCTATTTTTATCTCGATGCCGCGCGGTCTTGCCAGGTGGAATATTTGGTTTCCAGACACATCCGTGTGTGCGTGTGGTGAGCACATTTGCAGAGTCGTGTGTGTGTGTGTGTGTGTGTGTGGGGGGGTGTTTCTGACCTGGTAGGCGGATGAATGGATTGAGGTTGGCTGGTTGGGTGAGGGATTGATTGGTCATTGAGTTTGGTTGGTTGGTTGGTTGGTTGGTTGAGTTCATTCTGTTGGTAGGTTGATTGGTTTGGAGTTCAGTTGGTAGATTGATTGAGTTCAGTTGGTAGGTTGATTGGTTGAGCTCATTCAGTTGATTGGTTGGTTGAGTTCAGTTGGTAGGTTGGTTGGTTGAGTTCATTCCATTGGTAGTTTGATTGGTTGAGTTCAGTTGGTAGGTTGGTTGAGTGGTTAGTTGGTAAGTTGGTTGGTTGGCTGAGTTGTTGGCAGGTTGGTAGTTTGGTGTTAGGCCGTGCGTGTGTGTACACCCACAGTGGTAGGACAGTTACAAGTATTTGGATGGCTGTATTTTACAAGTAGGACATTCAGAACCCAACAAAATGGTTTGGTTCCAACCATGCAGGACGTTGGGGACTCTGAGTCCAGTTTCCCACACGCACCTAGGAGCCCACACACGGGTGGGGGAGACACAGCATAGAAACAGGTTCCTCAACCGGACGCCCTGTCCACAAAGGCATTTCCTGTTAGTGGACCTGACACCCTGCCGCTGGCTCACCTGAGCGCGGTCCCTAAGAGGGAGCCCCCAGGCAGGGGCTTGAGGTGGAATGGGGGGGGGGCAGGATTAAGCCCCTGAGCTGGGCAGCTTCCTGCAGCTCCTTTCTTAGGGTGAGATACCAAACAAGCCTCCTGGTGAGTGGATGCCGTTGGTAGTTTGATTGGTTGAGTTCAGTTGGTAAGTTGGTTGAGGGGCCCCAGAGAAGAGCTTTGAGGTGCAAACCAGCCTGGCCCTGGGCTTCTCTCCTGGGCCGTTGGTAGGCCTGCGGCTGCTGCAGCATGGGACACTTGCCGACTGCCCTCCTTTAGGACCAGAAACCAGAGAAGCATGTGTATGTTGGTTTTGATGCAGCGCTAGGGCCCTGGACACAGGCCTGCTGATGTGTGTGTGTGTGTGTGTGTGTGTGTGTGTGTGTGTGTTAACACCCTGCTAATTTATTTAAATACGCACACACACACACACACACTTATCTCTCTCCTTCTCCCTCCTAGTTGGAGGGAGAGGGTGAGAGACAGAAACTCAATGATGAGAGAGAATCACGGATCGGCTGCCTCCTACTGGGGAAGGAGCCCACAGCCCGGGCGTGTGCCCTGACCGGGAATCGAACCCGGACCTCCGGGTTCCCGGCGGACGCCCAGCCGCAGAGCCGCGCCGGCGGGCTGCCTGTGTTCCTGCCGGAGCTCACGGCAAGGCGTCCTCCTGTCTTTTGCAGAAATGGGAGCAGATCGAGGGCAACTCGAAGCTGCGGCACGTGGGCAGCAACCTGTGCCTGGACAGCCGCGGGGCCAAGGCGGGCGGCCTGAGCGTGGAGGTGTGCGGCCCGGCGCTGTCCCAGCAGTGGAAGTTCTCGCTGAACCTGCAGCCGTAGGCGCCGGGCCGCGGGCCGTCGGGGGTCCGTGCATCGATCGCGCCTCTCGAACTCTCCGCGAAACGATATACCTCAGCGCTCCACCGCGTGTGCGGCCGGCACCTCGGCCCGGACACCTCGGCCCGGACACCTCGGCTCAGACCGGGCGGCGGACGCAGCGGCGAGGGGAGAGCCTGATCTTCCCCCTCCCTGGGCCACCGCCCCTTCCCGGCGGCTCCGCCTCCTGGCCCCGCCCGGACACCGGGAGCATCTCCGGGGGCGCCACAGCCCGGGCTCCACGGGGACGGGAGGCGAAGGGGCACTGCTCCATCGCCGCGGGAGAACTCTCCGGAAACCTCCGTGTGCCCCATCGCAAGCCCGCGGGGCCCACCGCGCCGACGGCCACCTGCAGGTCTGGTCCACCTCCCGCCGCCTCCACACGCCGAGGAGGACCTGCCGTGTCTGACCGTGAGCGTGACCGTGAGCGTGTGCGGGGACACGCACTATAAATAGATACAAACAGCGCAGGGCGTGCCCGGTGGTTTCTGTAGCTCCGCCCCCTGGGATGCCCCCCCGGAGCAGCGGCCGGGCCCCTGGGGGCGGCCCTGGCAGCCGGGGTTCCCGGAGGCTGGACGCCTCTCTGTCCGGCGCCAGCGCGTCCACTCTGCGTGCCCCTGGCACCCGCCAGCCTGGACTGGTTTGGACAGACGTTGCTTTAGGTCTTTTTAAATGAGATTTCTTTTCTCGACGGAAAAATAAACAACAAAACTGACCCCACAGCTCCCGGTAGCGGCAGGAACTGTTCCAGGCCAGCGACGGGCCGAGGGCTGGCGGCCTGGCAGCTGGCTGGGGCCCGGGCCCTGGACGCTGGGGCCTGTCCGTCCCTCCGGGCCCAGGACGATGGGAACAGCCCTGCTGCTCAGTGACACTGAGGCCCCGGGCCTGAGCGGCGGCCGGGGGTCAGGGGTCGGGGAGCAGGCGTCCATGTGAACCAGGGATGGTGAGAAGGGAAAGTAACCACAGGGAGAGATGCGGGCGCCCCCTGGAGGGCGGGGTGTCCCGTGGAGCCTCCTTGCCTCTGGAGGGACAGGCCAGCCCCAGCCCCAAGGAGGCGCTGTGGTCACCTGGCCACGCTCCCCTCGCCCCCCCTGGCCCCCCCCCGGCCCCCCCTCTCACACCTGCCTGGTCTCATTCCGGCCGCACCCCCAGCGCCCAACACACACACAGGGTGGCCTGTGCCTCCTGCGGGCACATTCCCGGGCCCCTCTGGGAGGGACGGGGCATCACCGACCAGAAACGGCCCCGGGAGATCCTGCCAGTCACACTGCCACGGCTCCTCTGTCCTGCTCATTCCCTTCTTTTAAGATCAAAGTTCATCTTTTTTTAAAAAATTGATTTCAGAGAGGAAGGGAGAGGAGAGATAGAAACATCCATGATGAGCAAGAATCATGGATCAGCTGCCTCCTGCACACCCCACCCTGGGGATGGAGTCTGCAACCCGGGCCTGTGCCCTGACCGGGAATCGAACCGTGACCTCCTGGTTCACAGGCTGACTCTCAACCACGGAGCCACGCCGGCCAGGCCTGATGGTCTCTTTTGGGAGCGGGAGCACGGTGGGTCTCTCTTCCTCCACGTGTGTTTGCTCGTGACATGGATGGGGCGTGGCACCGTGGCGGGGGCTCCCTCACCCCCCGCTTCTCCCTCCCGCCCCTGCCAGGCAGTGCCAGGGGTGGCCTCACACACGAACGCCTCCAGAGGCACCTGGAGAGGCGGGCACCTGTGCTGGCCCCGGGCACTGCCCACAGGCTCCGCCCCACACCTGTCCCCGCGCTGTTACTACTGTCGGAAAACCACGTCCCCGTGGGCACCAGACCCGGCTCAGACCGGAAACATCCTCATCGGGTCCCTGATCCCCGACCCAGAAGCCTCGGCGCCCTGCCCCCCAGCGGGCAGGCCCGTGGCCTTGACCTTGGCCCTGGCCCTGGCCCTGGGGGCGCTGGGAGCAGAGGTGGCCGAGCCCCCGCCCCCTCCCCCAGGCCAGCCATGTTTACAGGACACCGCGTGCCAAAGCGACTTCCTGCGGCGGGTGGCGGCGTATCTTGTCGTCTCGGGGCCCATCTCCCCCCCCCACCCGCCACCCCCTTTTTACACACGAAGGTTCTCCCTCCCAGAGCCCCCCCGAACAAAGCAGGGCACCGCCCCCGCCCCCTGTGGCCGTCTCTCCGGGGTCTCCATCCATGGCGTCCGTGGGTCTGTTTTGCAAATTCAAAAATCTAGTTTGGTAACTTGTTTCTTTTTTCCCCCCACCCCCCGGTTGGTTTTTTTTTAAAAAAAAGAACTGCTGTACAGAGCTTGTGCTTTGTCCGTTTTATAGATGGAAACCATCCTCGAAAAACGTTTTAACTTAAAATAAAGAGACGATGCTTTATAGAGAAGGCGCCCTGTGCCGCCGCGGCTGTCCTTGCGCTGGGGGAGGGCGGTGTGAGGGCGGAGGGGTGTCTGTCTGTCTGCGGGGAGGGGGCTGCTCGCGGCCGTTTCTTATCGCACGTCCAGAAAGCATCCACCCTTCACACACACACACACACACACACACACACCCCGCCCTTGTGTGGTTTATTCCCATCTGAGGGTGATCATCATCATCTTTCCCTTCCGACAGCCACACAGGCCTGCTGCCCCCGAGAGGCCAGCCAGCTCCAGTCAGCACAGCGGCGCCGTGTCCATCCGAGTGTGTGCGTGTGTGTGTGCAAACCCGTGTGCATGTGTGTGTGTGCGCGTGTTGCTCTGGCAACGGAGAAGGCTGTTCACGTCACACTGTCTGCTGAGCAGCTCTGTGCTGCCCGCGGGTCCTGGAGGCCCCGGGGAGGGAGGTGTGTCGCCCGCCAGCAGGAGGGCCAAGCGCCTTGTCCCCGAGTCTCTCCGGGGGGGTTTGGGGAAGGCGGCTCTGGGCCACAGCCGCCGTCTCACAGGCCTGGCCTCACCTCACCAGCCAGGCCCGCCCTCTCCCTGGCCTGTCTCTCTGTCTCTGTCTCTGTCTCACTCTGTATCTCTGTCTCTTTGTCTCTCTCTGCCTATCTATCTCTGTCTGTCTCTCTGTCTCTGTCTGCCTGTCTCTGTCTCTTAATCTGTCTCTGTCTCTCTCTGCCTGTCTGTCTCTCATTCTCTGTCTCTCTGCCTCTGTCTATCTCTGCCTCTCTGTCTCTCTCTGTCTTTGTCTCTCTGTCTCTATTTCACTCTGTGTCTCTGTCTTTGGGACTTTCTGTTTCTCTCTGTGTCTCTCTCTGCCTCTGTCTCTGTCTGTATCTCTGTCTCTCTCTGCCTGTCTCTGTCTGTCTCTGTCTCTGTGTCTCACTGTCTGTCTCTCTCTGTCTCTCTCTCACTCTGTTTGTCTCTGTCTCTATCTCTGTGTCTGTCTGTCTCTGTCTATTGAAAAAGCCCCCGTTTCCTCCCAGATGCAGCTTGTTCACTGCTGCCTCCTTTCCCTGGAGCAGAGGCATCCTGGGAGGCAGGAAATCCGACGTGTGGACGTCCCCCGTGCAAGGCGTCAGGGCGGGGGGTCTGTCCGCGTGTCCGTGGGTCCCTCCATGGGAACAGGGACCAGAGGGACACAGCCCGCCTCTCAGGGCCCAGGCCCAGGCCCGCGCTCACAGCCAGGCTGCCCAGGTGAGGGAATCATCGATTCCTAACCCCTAACCAGTGCCACCTGGGCACCAGCCCCCGGAGAGGGGGGCCAGAGGGCAGGCCTGGGGCCGCCCAGCGCAGGACCTTCTCTGCGCCCCGCCCGCTGCTGGGAGGGGGCCAGTCCAGGCTCCGGGACAGGCGGGCCGGCCCCTGCTCTGGGCACTCGAAGGCCGGGCCCTGCTGGAGGGGAGAGGGATAGAGAGCTAGAAACGTCAATGAGAGAGAAACATCAACCAGCTGCCTCCTGCACAACCCCCAGTGGGGATGTGCTTGCAACCAAGGTACATGCCTCCTGACCAGAATCGAACCCGGGACCTTTCAGTTCACAGGCCGACGCCCCATCCACTGAGCCACACCGGTGAGGGCGTGGCTGTGTGGTTCTTGACCGAGTTGCTTAACCTCTCTGTGCTTCAGCCTCTACGTCTGGAGGGAGGGGTCACCCTGGAGCCTAGGTCCCAGGACTGTTGTCAGGACGGCAGAGGGGCTGTGTGGGGGGCACTCGGGGTGCCTGTGGTCGTTACCGGGCGGCCCAGAACCACAGCAGCTGCCTCGTTAACCCTCCGTGGGGCCTCCGGTCCGCCATCAGTGACGGGCCTGAGAGACGGCACCTGTGTGAGGCCCCGCACGCCTGGCCTCCTCCCCCGGCCTCACTCCCATTGGCCTGTGGGGTCCCAGAGGAGTGACGAGCTCGGGGTCCCAGTGGGCCCCACCCTCCATCAAGCCCTGCCTCCTCCTTTCCCGGAGGGCAGGCCTGGGGCACAGTCGGCCCTGCCGTCCAGCGGCGCAGTCACAGCCGAGCGGGCGGCGCGAACCCCTGCGAATCGCTCGCGACATCGGGAACCAAACGGGAACCAAACGGCGCTTCCCCGGAGCCCGGCCCTGCCTCCGGCGCGACCGAACGGCCTGAACCAGACGCCGCATATGCCCTCTGCCCGGCAGGGCCTCCCATGTCCGACCCGGAGAGACCACGCCCCGGCCCACGGGCCTCTCCGAGGTGCAAGCCGGGAGCAGGGACCTGACCCGTCCAGAGGCTCTGCTTCCCCGCGGTGTGCACGCCTCCCCCCGCCCCCCCAACCCGGAGTCACCCCTCCCCGCGCTCTCCCCTCCTACCTGCCGCCTCCTGGGCTGCTCCAGCCTTCGCCCCGCCTCTGGCCCTCTCCTGCCCGAACCTCCAAGTTCCTCTGGGCGTCCCCGCGTGGGTTCGAGGGGTGTCTCATCCTGAGAGCTGAGGAGGGAGCAGGAGTTATAGAACCTTCGATGTCCGTCCTGCCCCCCCCCGGCCCTCAGATCTAGAGAGAGGGGCCCCCCAGGAGCCAGCGCCCCTCTCTGCCCCCTCCCCCCAGCCCCATCCCCGGAGCCACAACCCCTCTGCGCCCCCTGCACCCGCCCCACGTTGGCTGGACCGGGCGTCCTCGGCCCCGTCTGGTTCTGTGGGGCTGTGTGGGGGCGTGGGGAGCCCGCTGCCCGAGCTCTCACCTTTGTGGGGTCCATCTTCTCCCAGTCCCGTCGGCCTTCTTCCCGGATCGAGTCCTCACTTCCAGCCGGGCCCCGGGCCGGTGTGTGGCCAGCGGGAGGGGCCCGTCTCCTCCGCCGACAGCCCCTCAAACGGACGTTGCTCCCGCCCCTTTCCGAAGGAGACCCCCGTGCGGCCCCCAGGGCCCACACTGGCCGTGTCCTCAGGCCCAGGCACCCACCGGCGCTGTCCCCCAGCTCCGCCCTCCGCAGCCCTCGCCCCGGCCACGTGACGCGGCCTATCCCTCTGCGTGCGGCTCCACGGCCCACACCTGGCTGCCTCCTCCTTAAAGAGCCCCGTGTGCCGGGCTCCGTGGCTGAGCATCGGCCTAGGAACCAGGAGGTCAGGGTTCGATTCCCGGTCAGGGCACAGGCCCGGGGTGTGGGCACCATCCCTAATAGGGGGCGTGCAGGAGGCAGCCCATCCAGGATTCTCTCTCATCACTGATATTTCTCTCTCCCTCTCTCTTTCTTTCTGAAATCAATAAAAATGTATTTATAATTTTTAAAGAGCCCTGATCGCTTTCCGGGACGGGGAGAGGGTGGGAGGCTGCTGATGGAGGTGAGGCCGGGCCTCCTAGGGAGCACAGAGCACGGGGACCAGGAGCCAGCGGGACTGGGACTCCCGCAGGCCCCCCGGTTTCCCTGCGCAGGCGGCTCTCCCCGGGAGCGGGGGGGGTGCTGCCAACACATGGATGCCCAGAGCTGAGGGAGAGGCCTCAGGATGACTGAGGTCCAAACGGGGTGTCCAGGCCTCAAGGCAAAAAGACACCCCCCATCTCTCTCTCTGTCTCTCTGTCTCTCTCTCTCTCTCTGTCTCTCTCTCTCTCACCTATTTATTATCAACCTATTATCTGTCACCGTCTCACATCATCTCTATCCACCGCCGATCCCTCACCTGCTGGGCATGCAGCTACAGCGAGGAGTTCCTGCCTCATTTCCTAGCCCAGTGGTCGGCAAACTCATCCGTGTGCAGAGCCCAACAGCAACAGGACAACGACGGACATGTCTCTGGAGAGCCACATTTTTTAAACGTAAACGTCTCCTGACGCCACTTCTTCCACACAGACTCGCCCGGGCCGTGGTGTTTTGTGGAAGAGCCGCCCTCCAGGGGCCAGAGAGCTGCAGGTGGCTTGCGAGCCGCGGTTTGCCGACGGCGGTTCTAGCCTGTCCTGAGCTGAGGAGGCCACAAGCGCCCCTCCCAGGAAGCACCTGCAGGCACCTCCCAGTGGGCCACACCCTCCTTCATGGAGAACCGTGACGGTGAAAGGTGGCCCGGAACCGCGCTGACCCACGTGCACTGGGCTGTCACTCAGCTGGCTGAGCCCCCAGCCGACCCCACCCCACCCCACCCCACCCCATGCTGGGCGTCCCATCCGCACTGTCACCCTGTCATCCCAGGACCATGACTGTGACCATGGGGTATCGGCCCACCCCCCTCGGTAGCCGCCTTCTCTGCAGCCAACATGCCTGTGACACGTGTGTCCTGGGGTGGCTAGGGTTCACGCCTCCCCTCCCGCCCTCCCCGCCCCCTGAGGCCTGCTCTGTGGTCCCGGCCTCGGAGAAGGGACACACCATCCCGCACACTGAGGCTCATAAGGTGTGTTCTGCTGCCCTCTGCTGGGCAGACACGGGAGCGCACCATCTCAAGGCAGACAGACAAGACCAAGACCCCACATTTCGGTTTGAAGAGGTTGTTACCTGAGGTTGTTAAATAGTTCTCTCCCCTCTCCACGCCCCCCCCCAACACTGTTGGAACCGACGCCTTCCCCTCTTCCCAGGCCTCCCTCCGTCCATGCAGCAATCCTCCGTTCTCCAGGCTGTGGGTCTCCCTTTGGGGGTTCAATCATCCCCTCGGACGGATCTCTAGACTTCTCACCGTGCTGGATGGTGAATGCAAATAAAAACTCACCAGGCTCCCCCGGCCGGCGTGGCTCAGTGACTCAGCGTCAGCCTAGGAACCAGGAGGTCAGGGTTCGATTCCCGGTCAGGCCACCTGCCCAGGTGCAGGCTCCATCCCCAGTGTGGGGCGTGCAGGAGGCAGCTGACCCATGATTCTCTCTCATCACTGATGTTTCTCTCTCTCTCCCTCCCTCCCTGCCTGAAATCAATAAAATTGAGGGCCGGGTGACCGGGAGAGGGGTCACTGCCAAGGTCAGCGCAGCTCGCACTGGAAGGCTTGGTGGGAAGACCGGGATTCCTGAAACTTGAAGAGGGGGCCCGGGGATTGGTGGCTTCTGGCCCTTACACCTCGCAGCGTGCGCTCTGAGACGGCCTCGGCCGGAAACCACGGCTTCTCCGGCCCCCATTCCCTGCCGTGATGACAGGAAGAACCTGGACCATGGGCCCCAACGTCTCATCGCACGTAAAGCTGCTCCTCATTCACGAGAACCGTCCCAGCTCCCGGCCGCCCGTCACACCCAATGACCTTGTCACAAACGCACGTACAGACAGACGCAACATCTAAATAGACTTTTATTTTTCCCTTTGACTGGTTTGGACAGAAAAGAAAACTCACCCCCTCCCCCCGCCCCCGCCAGCTTGCATTCGCGTCTCCCCAAGCAGGGGCGGGGGAGACACACACTCAGCTCAGAAACGGCGGACCCTGTAGAAAAAGCGCCACAAATTAAAAATAGATTCTCACGTGGAAAAAGCGCTCCCGGTCCCCGGGGACGGGCGAGGCGTCCGGACACACGGGTTGGGATCCGGCCGCGCCGAGGGGCCCCGAGGGGACTCCGGGGGCGAGGTGGCCGTCGTCGGGAGCCGAGGACACGGGGCACGGAGGTGGGCATGCTGCCGGCACACGTGACTGACGGGGGACGATGGTGAACTGAGGGCCTCGCCCGTCGGCGGGAGGGGAGCACGTGGTGCCAGAAGGGGCTCGTGGCTCATTTTGGGGGCCGTGGGCCCCGGCTGCCCGCGGTCTGTCCCGTCATGGTGTCCCCTCGGGAGATCACACAGCCCGGCCAGCAGCCCGCCCCCCGTGGGTGTGCGACGCCGACCCCCGTCCAAGTGCCACCGAGACAGGCACACACAGGCCGTGGGCCGTGGGCCGTGCCGTCCTGGCGACGGTCTGTCTGTTCCGGCCACGCTGCGTGTTTGCCGATACCAGTCGTCCCGCCAATGACACGCGAGAGGCCCTCGGGCAGCCGGGGTCCCTGGCTCCCCATCTGAGCTGCCCTCACGGGCCCGAGCCTGGGCACGGGGTGCAGAGCCCAGACCGGGACCGTGCTGGGAGCCGGGGGAAGCGGGGGGGGGGGGACCCCATGGGGGAGAAGGGAGACATTTTCTTTTACAGACGACCTTGAGCAACAGTAAGAAAATAACCTGAAGATATATTTAAAAGTAAAAAATAGCATCGCACTTCGTTCGCGCGTACGGACGGCAGGAGCGGGAGGCCTGGCTCAGCCCCAGCGCGGAGCCCCCTCTGTGACCGCGCAAACCGCCCCCTCCGCGCACCGACCGGCTCAGCCGCACGGCCCGCCCGCTGGCTGAGGCCACGTCCACACGGCGGCGGCGAGCCAGGCCACACGTCTGTGCGGAGCGGGCGCCTCCAGCTCCCCCTGCCCCTGGCACCGCGGGGCACCAGCCCTCCCGGCCGTGGTGCTGAGCCGTGGCACCGGGGTGGCACACCCGCTGAGAACCGCCGGCGGCGCCTGGTGGCACGAGGCGTGTGGAGTCGGGGCGGGCGCCCCTCCTTGCACCGCGTCCCCCGGCCCTGGGCGGGCGGGCAGGTCGACGGCAGGCGCTCCCCCCACCCGGTCCGGCCCGAGCCCGGCCCTCAGGGCGTCGGGGAGGCGGCCTCCAGGCCCAGCAGCTCCCGCACGAGTCTCTCTCCGAACTGCGCGCGGCTGAGCCTGTGCGTGTGGTAGGCGTCCGAGAGCTTGTAGAGGATGTAGGCGTTGTTGACGGCGATGCTGACGGCGAACCAGAACACCTGCTGCCACGTCTTGTTGGGCTTGTGAGCGATGAAGTACCTGCGTGGACACGGGGGTCAGGGGCCGCCCACCCTGCCGGCCGGCGGGGCTCGGAGGGTGAGCATCCACCTGGGAACCAGGTCACGGTGCGATTCCCGCTCAGGGCACAGGCCCGGGTGGCGGGCTCCGTCCCCAGGGTGGGGCCACGGGCAGACACACGGCCACGAGCAGACACGGGTCATGGGCAGACACGTGGCCACGGGCAGACACGCAGCCACTGGCAGACATGCGGTCACAGGAAGACACAGGCCACGGACAGACACAGACCACGGGCAGACACAGGCCACGGGAGGGTCAGGAGCAGGTGGGACAGGGGTGCGGGGTCTGGGCCAGGGAGGCGGGAGAGGTGGGCAGGCGGAGGAGGCACTCTGGGCAGGGAAGGGGGGGCCGGGGAAGGGGCAGCTGCGGAGGACGCAGGGCTGCTGGCCGAGCCGGGGAGCCGGGAGCCGGGGGAGGGCTCCATACGGGCTGCTCTCCGGGGGCCTGTTCTTTCCATCTTTCCATGTGAAATGGGGCCACTCCCGCCCCCGGTCCCTGTGTCTGTGCGGTGACGGCAGGACCCCCGCGCCCGCCCCGCGCCCGGATGGGAGCCCGGGCACCCACTTGCTGTACTTGTCGTCGTATCTGCAGATGTAGCTGAGGTGCGCGGCGAACGCCTCCACGGCCAGGGGGCAGGGCACCTCCCCGCTCCTCCGCTTGATGATCACGCCTGCGGGGACAGAGCGGGGCGGCCTCACTCACCCGCGTCCCCCCAGCACCCCGCGCCCGCCCCGCCCGCCCCGCCCGCACGGCGCCCACCTTGCTGCACGGGCGAGTAGGCGTTGGTGAGGAAGCGGAAGTGGCCCTTGTTGTACCAGCAGATGAGCGACATGTTGCCCTTGGTGCGGATGCGGTGCTGGCCCCGGGCGGGCGGCGTGGCGGGGCTGGCCAGCATGGACCGCGGCAGGCCCGTGCAGTCGCTCTTCCGGGAGCTGAGCAGCCCGCAGCAGTAGATCCCTGGGGGGGAGGGCACAGACCATGATGGCATTGGCCCCGGGCCCCCCAGCCCGGCGGCTCCCAGCCCCGGAGGCCCCCCAGCCCCGGAGGCCCCCCAGCCCCGGAGGCCCCCCAGCCCGGAGGCCCCCCAGCCCAGAGGCTCCCCAGCCCCAGAGGCTCCCGAGCCTGCTGGGACGAATGCTCATCAGACTTCCTGTCTGAGGCGGGTGTGTAGGACACGTGTGTATAGGCGTGTGTGAGTGCATGTAGGTGTGTTGTGTGTGTGTGTACAGGCGGGTGTGAGTGCAATACACCCTGTGGTCTGTGAGCCCCGCCCTGTGGCCTCTTGTTACAGCAGCGAATGGACCGCACCTCAGGCTCCTGCAGCGGCTGCGGCCTTCCGGCGGGCTGTGTGCTGGCCGGTCCCCCGGAGCCGGGCTCGGGCCCCTCAGCTCCGGTGCCCGGCGGTGCCCGGTGGTGCCGGGGCCGCGGCGATCTGCTCCCTGGGTCTGTCCTCCTCGCACGGCCTGTGCTGGACGCCACCCCCGCCCCCCCAGCACCTCCTCTGGGCCGCACCCAGGACCCACCTTGCTTCTCGAACTCCTCGAACAGCGCCAGGCTGGTGATGCTGGGCCCCGTGAAGACGATGTAGTTCTTGCCGCCCGCGTTGCGGCACAGGCTGCGGGCCACGGCGCCGTGCAGCTGCGGCCGGTTCTTCAGCGCGTCCAGCCCGTCGGGGCCCGCGCCCTCCTTCAGGTGCACGTAGATCTGCGGGGAGACAGCGGGCCGTGAGCCACAGCGCGGCGGCGGCAGGCCCACTCCGGGCAGCACGGCTTCCGTCCCTGACGGCTTCATTTTTTTTTTTTTTTTTAATATATTTTATTGAGCCGAAACCGGTGTGGCTCAGTGGTAGAGCGTCCTCTGCGGACTGAAAGGTCCCAGGTTCGATTCCGGTCAAGGGCATGTACGTTGGTTGCGGGCACATATGTGCAAGAGGCAGCTGGTCGATGTTTCTCTCTCATCGACATTTCTAGCTCTCTATCCCTCTCTCTTCCTCTCTGCAAAATATCAATAAAATACATTAAAATATATATATATTTTTTTAATTGATTTTTTACAGAGAAGAAGGGAGAGAGATAGAGAGCAAGAAACGTCGATGAGAGAAACATCGACCAGCTGCCTCTTGCACACCCCCTACCGGGGATGTGCCCGCAACCAACGTACATGCCCTTGACCGGAATCGAACCTGGGACCTTTCAGTCCACAGAGGACGCTCTACCACTGAGCCAAACCGGCTTCAGCCCTAACGACTTCATTTTAACCCAATCATTGCTCTTTCTCTGAAATATATTTTTATTGATTTCCTAGAGGGAGCGGTGTGGGGAGAGAGAGAGAGAGAGAAGTGTCATGATGAGACTCATGGATCGGCTGCCTCCTGCACGCCCCCCACTGGGGATGGAGCCCACGATCCAGGCCTGTGCCCTGACCGGGAATCGAACGGTGACCTCCTGGTTCCTAGGTGGACACTCAATCGCTGAGCCACGCTGGCCGGGTGGGGCCTGCGTCTGGGTCAGTTTAACCGGAGGGCTGAGGTGGGTGGGACGAACGTGCAGGGGACAGCGCCGGCCACCCCAGTGCTCAGTGTGGAGGGAGCACGGGGCCCAGCCTCGGAGGGGAACATCTGCGTGATGCACAGCCAAAGGCCGTGAGGGAGCGGTCACCGTTACCCCGCCTCCCCTCGGCCCCGCCTCTCCTCGGCCCCGCCTCCCCTCGGCCACGCCTCCCCTCGGCCCCGCCTCTCCTCGGCCCCGCCTCTCCCTCGGCCCCGCCTCCCCTCGGCCCCGCCTCCCCTCGGCCCCGCCTCCCCTCGGCCCCGCCTCCCCTCGGCCCCGCCTCCCCTCGGCCCCGCCTCTCCCTCGGCCCCGCCTCTCCCTCGGCCACGCCTCCCCTCGGCCACGCCTCCCTCGGCCACGCCTCCCCTCGGCCACGCCTCCCCTCGGCCCCGCCCCCCCGGGCTCACCTGGACGATGAAGCCGGTGGACGAACACTGCCGGACCCACAGGCTGAACTTCCGCTTTTTCCTCTTGCGCAGCTCGCGCTCCGTGCACGTGGCGATGAACACGGGGTCCTCGTCAATCAGGGGTTCGTGTAGCACCTGCGGGGGGAGGGCGAGCAGAGATGCTCAGGGCGGCGGCAGCAGAGAGAGCTCAGGGCCTCAGCAGGCCTGGGCTCAGGGGTGGGGAGTGTGGGGGGCGGACTTGCTAACCGGCCGGCTCTGATTCAGCAAGCAGGGGGCAGGGCCCGAGGTCTGCCTCTCGGACAGGCTCCGGGGGAGTCCGGACGCGCCGGGCCAAGGGCAGAGCGGAGGGTAACGCTCACCTACCCTCCGCCCTCTCCTCCGTGCCGTCTGGATGCCATTACAAACCACAGGGGCGTCGGGTCCCGCCCCCGCCCTCGGCTTTCCTGTGGTTAGAGGGGGGACAAGCCCAGCGACTCCTGCTCAGAGGGGAGGCCTGGCGAGCTGCCTGGAGGAGGCGCCTCCCCCCTGCCTCCTGAACCAGCCGGCTCTGGGCGGCCCAGCAAACAGTCGAGCGCCTCTTGGAACCACTCTAGCCAGACGGCGAGTGCCCGCCTCGGAGGGAGATGGAGCAGAAGGGAGGAGGGAGGGGGACGCCGCAGAGGCCGCTCCGGCTGCCTGCTCCACGCACGCTTCCAGAGCCAACGCCTCCACTCCGCCTGCATTATCGGCGCAAACCACACGCCTCACCGGCGTGGCAGGGCCAGCGAGAATTTCTTTCCTGTCTGCATTAAAGTGAATTCCACCCGGCCCTCATGGCTCAGTGGTTAGAGTGTGACGTGTGAACCAGGAGGTCACGGTTCAATTCCCGGTCAGGGCACATGCCCGGGTTGCGGGCTCCATCCCCAGCGGGGGGCGTGCAGGGGGCAGCCGTCCATGACTCTCTCTCATCATGGATGTTTCTCTCTCTCCTCATCTCCCTTCCTCTCTGACATCAATAAAAACACTATTTTTGGAAAAATAAAATAAAGGAGAGGGAGGGTGGGGAGAAAAGAGGAGGAAAAGGGCATCTCAGAGCAAAACCCCGAGTTTTGATCGTCTGGGGTCGGGAGCTGCTGACCTGCACGACCCTGAAGTGACCTCAGAGTCCAGGCAGGAAGGGAGGACCCCAGGGTGACTCCCCAGCACAGCTGCCGAGCGGTGGGGGCCACGAGGGGCCCGCCGAGCCCGCCGAGCCGCCTACCTGGGTCTGGGAGGGCCGGAAGGCGGCGTCGAAGCCGCTCTGCAGGGCGTCGAGGAAGGGCTGCACCTTGTAGAGGCCGTGGGCCGCGGGGCCGGAGCGGAAGGCCACCACGTGGAAGTATTTGAGGACCCTCTCGAAGCGGGCCTGGCTCATGACGCCCGCCAGGCCGCGGTTGCTGTAGAAGCCGCCGCTCCAGATGCTGAGCACGGACTCGCAGTGGGAGATGCTGGTGGAGATCATGTAGCCCAGGAAGGCCTTCATCTCGGCCAGCGTCACGTCTGCCCAGGCGCCGTCGCCGCCGAAGCGCTCCTGGAACTTGCGGGCGTACATGTTGGTCTGCGCCGCCATGCTCTTCAGCAGGTTGTCGGGGACGAAGAGCTGGAAGAAGTCGATGGCGCTGGCACCGGGGGGCATCTTCCGGGTGGGACCTGCAACGGCAGGCCGGGGGCTGATTGCCGCCGCCCGCCGCCCGCCGCGGCCAGGCTGGGGGCACTGCCCTCGCTGCCCCTCTGCCCGCGGGCCACCCTGGGGCTCACGCACCAGCCCCCCCGAACCCCAGCCTCCTGCGACTCACACACCACCACCAGGGGCCCCTCTTCACGCTGCACACACCCTTCTTACAAATCTGGCAAATTCAGAAACACTGATCCAGAGCAAGGGAGCCCGGCCGGTGCGGCTCAGTGGTGGAGCGTCAACCTATGAAGCAGGAGGTCGTGGCTCGACTCCCGGTCAGGGCACAGGCCCGGGTTGCGTGCTCAGCTCAGGGGCTGCCCCCTGGTGGTCAGGGCGCTCCCTTAGAGGGTGGATCCACCCGCCCACAGCAGACAGATCTCCGCACTCTGCCCCTCTCCCTTACCCCCTCCCCCTCCCCATACGCCACCTAAGCGTCTAAGAAGGAAGAGGAGCAGACAAGCCCAGACACCCAAACTTAGGAGGCGGAGAGCAGCCAGGCCTCTGGGGATGAATTTTTCATAAGACGGTGGGGCGGGGGGGGAGAGAATAATTCTTTAAATGCTACGTGGGCATCAAATGCTCCTTTGTGCTGTCCCGGTTATAAATATCCCCGAGAAACCCGGGCTATTGTTTGCCAGGACTCGGAGGAAAGCAGCCTGAGCAGATGCTGCTGACATGCAGGGAAGAGCCCAACTCGGGGGGGGGGGGGAGGGCCTGAATGTCAAAGATGGGGAACCTCCCCACTTCCGATCGGCTGGGCGCCAGCCTGAACCCCGGAAGCAGGTCGGCAGCTTGAAACTGCCACACTGGCCGGAACCGGTTTGGCTCAGCGGTAGAGCATCGGTCTGCGGACTGAAAGGTCCCGGGTTCGATTCCGGTCAAGGGCATGTACCTGAGTTGCGGGCACATCCCCAGTAGGGGGTGTGCAAGAGGCAGCTGGTCGATGTTTCTCTCTCATCAACGTTTCTAGCTCTCTATCTCTCTCCCTTCCTCTCTGTAAAAAATCAATAAAATATATTTTAAAAAAAAAAAAAAAAAGAAAGGAAGAAACTGCCACACTGGCCGGGGAAGAACTCTCACCAGCCCCTTCCCGGTCAGAGCGGAGGCGGCTGGGGCCGCACGGGCCGTCTTCACCGGGGCCTGCCCTCTGTCTCTTTCCTGAAAGATGGAAGCGGCTCCCAGTGAGACAGCAGAATAGCCAGGAGGACGTGGGCAGACCGCGCCTGGCTTCCCTTCCCAGCGCCGACGTGGGCGCGAACGCATGAGATTAAAAAAAAAAAGAAAAGCTGTAGGTCTAGCTCTTTAAAACGCTGCCTAACTGTCCCCTTAAAACACAAGGCCATCCCTGCCAGCCCCCCCGCGTGGGAGGAAGCCGGTAATGACCGGGCATCTGTCCCTCCGCCCCCGGTCCAGGCCGCTCAGCCAGCCGCACGTGATTCTGCAGACACGGGGGCACCTCCATCCGGGCCCTGACACGCACGTGCCAGGGACAGACACCAAGCCGGGGCGGGTGTGAATACGTCGCGGGAGGGAGGAAAGAAAGAGAGAAATCCACTTCCATTCGGAACACGAGGCTGACAGGCCAAGTGAAAGGCAGCAATTTCGCTGTCACCTTTGCAAAGGGCAGAGTGGAGTTCAGTGACTAAAACCATAGTTAGCAGGAAGGTCCCTTCCCCGAGTCCTCACTATGGCTCAGGGGGGAGAGAGTGCGTTTGTCAGCCAGGACACCGGCAAGCCCGCAGCTGCTCCCTGGACCAACCGGGTGCTCCAGGAAGCAGCTCAGAGAGCGGAGAAGCCCCGAGGGGAGGGGAGAGGAGGAAGGGGACGAATAACTGGCCACGGCCCTGTGGGGTCAGAGGAGTGTGTTAGGACTTGAACACACAATTCCCTGGCATCACAAATACCCATTTCACAGAGGAGGAGACTGAGGCGAAGAGGCAGCGTGGCCGAAAGGGCCATCCAGCAGCCCTGAGGTCCTCGCTCTGCCCTTTACCAGCTGGGTGACCTTGGATGAGCAGCTTCGAGCCTCAGTTTGCGTTTCTTCACGTGTAAAAGGAGGACAATGAACCCCCGCCCCCAGACTCGGGAAGTGGGGCCCAGGGCACAGATGGCAGGTTCCTGGCAGGGTGCCCAGAGCATGGTGGGTGTGTGGCAGACGGAAGGCGCCAGGAGGGGAGGGTTTGGACTTGGCCCAAGGGCCCAGCCCCGCAGGCCAGAGGCAGGACTGGAACCCGGGTCCATCTCTCCCAGGGTCCCTTCACCCCCTGAGCAAGTTCCCCTCGCACCCGTCACTCAGAAGCCCTCTCCCTCACTGCCGCCTCCCCCCAGACACTGGCCACGCCGGCCGGGCACAGCAGAGGTTTTACAGACAGAAGCTCTCCGTGGCATCATTATAAAATGAACATGCTAAGGTGCCGCTCGTGGGGCACAGCATCAGCGACAGACACTAAGCAACATCAGACCCCTGACCTCCGACCTGCCAGCACCCAGGGGCCACGCCCAGGACCCTCTGCTCCCCGTCCCAGGGCCGCGTCCAGCATCAAACCGAGACGCAGGAGGACGGAGAGCGGCACTGGGTCATCCACAAACCAGCTCCTGCAGGAATTTGGTGCAATTACGAGGCTGTGCCATTTCCCAGAGAAATGAACCTCACCCTCACCATCGCTGACGGCAATAAACACAAGGGGCCTGGCACCCGTTACATGGCCCCAGAGGCACAGCCATCGACAGCCCGTTAGCCAGAGGAAGCCCGGGCCCAGCCGTTCCTCCCCCCCGGAGCGGGGCGAGCCCCGGCGAGCTGGCCACGGCCCCTGCCGGGCACCCGCTCGTTAGTGACGGCTGCAAAGAGAAGATGAAATGGCCTTTTTACGGAAAAGGCCGGACTGATGCTCCCGGGACGGTGAGGATTGCCCTCCAAGATCACACACCCACGGGAACCTTCCCGCCTCTGAACTGCTCAAAGGGCCTTCACAGGCTGATCCAGAGCAGCGGGGGAACTGGACCGGGGGGAGAGGAGGACTGGAGGAGGGCTGTCTATTTCTTCTGTCACCCCTCTCCCCCTCTGCTCCCCCTCCTCTCGCCCCCATCCCTCTCCCCCACCTCGTTAGATGAAGGTGGTGCCGGGTCCTCCCGGGGCCTGGCTCAGCCCAGCGCCCAAGCACCTCTCTGCAGTCACACCGGGCCAGGGTGCCCTCAGCCAGAACCACTGAGCTCCCGCTGCCCCCCAGGTGAGAGCCACATCCTTACAATGGCCTGGACGACCCTCCATGCTCCTGCCACCTGGGAGCCCCTGCCCCTCCCCTCCCCTCTCCTGCTGGCGCCAGCCCCAGCACACTCCCACCTGGCCTCCCGCTGGCCGCGCCCCACCTGCTGGGAAGGGTGTCCACATGGCCTTCCTCCCCCTCCCATCCAGGCTGGGAGGCATCAGTGGTTTCTTGCAGAGGAGCGAGCGGAGGCTCAGGTGAAGGGACTCTGGGGAGCGGTCCTAGAGGCTGGGAGGTGGGAGAGTTAAGGATGTGGCTGCACTCAGAGCAAACTCAGGAAGTTGGCTCAGAAGCCATGTTCTCACCTGGCCGGCGCGGCTCACTTGTTGAGCATCGACCTATGACCTGGGAGGTCAGGGTTCCATTCCCGGTCAGGGCACAGGCCCGGGTTGCAGGCTCCATCCCCAGTGTGGGGCGTGCAGGAGGTAGCAATCAATGATTCTCTCATCATTGATGTTTCTATCTCTTTCTCTCTCCCTTCTTCTCTGAAGTCGACTTAAAAATATATGTAGACATGTAAACATATAAACATATAGACGTGTAGATAGACATGTAGATGTGTAGATATGTATAAAAGCCTCATCCCCCCCCACCCCAGTCAGGGGCAGGGCCAGCCAGCCAACTGCCTGTGGCCCCTCCCTCCCACTGGTCCAGCCCAATGGGCCCCCATGGGGCAGGCTGGCCAGATCCCACCTGTGCATGAATTCATGCACCAGGCCTCTACTATAGCTATATAGATACATGGATAGAGAGGGCACCCGTGTTCTTTACAATATCACACGGACCCCAACATCACACCAGACACTTCCCAGACTCCCTTGCACCAAACCACGGGCTGGGGGGAGGTCACAGAACCCTGCTGAGCCACGACCCGAACACCATGGCTCCGCAGAGCTGGCCTTTTAATCTCCAGGTAGAAAGAGCGGAAAATAGGTCAAAACAATTTTAAGCTCTCCTGAAAGACCGAGGCTGAAAGCCTCCGATGATAGCGGCAGCAACATCTGAACGCGCCCGTTATATAACAGCCCAGAGGAGCACAGGCAACTCCCGGCCACGGCCGCTCCTGCACCTGTGCGTGCGGCCCTTGACCCTGGTTCAGGAGGAGGCTCTTCACGGCTGCCCCCCCATGGCTTCCATCTTCCCCAGGCAACCAACCACCAGACCAAGTCCTCATTACAAGGTCTGAGAGCCCTGGGTGGGTAGTACTGTTGGTTAGAGCATCGTCCAGCTATGCCAAGGCTGTGGGTTCAATCCCATCAGGGCACATCCAAGAATCAATGAATACATAAACAAGTGGAATAACAGATCAAAGTGTTCTCTCTCTCTCTCTCTCTCCCTTCTGCTCTCTCTACAATCAAATAAAAATAAGTTTTGAAAAAAGTAAGTTTGACCCAGCCAGGGTGGCTCAGTGGTTGGGCCCCCAGAGAAAACGGAGCCCTCGCATGCTCTCAGTGAGAGTGAGATGGCCCGGAAGCAGCAGAACCCGCATCCAGAGAGACAGCTCCTGGGAGATACAGACACAACTTGAATCTCAATGAAAACAATAATAGCTTTCAAAGAGATGCAGTGGAAAGCACACAGGGAGGGCGGGCCGATGTTCCTTTCACTGAAAACGTGATTTCTCAACAAAATAGCTCTTCAGACAGAGAGAGGGTGAGGTGGTCACACAATGATTTTTTTTTTTTAAATTGATTCCAGAGAGTTATCCCAGTAACTTCAAAAAGAATATTCTTTCAGATTGACTTTTATAAAATGTAAATAACGATACCAAGCAGTATAATAGAGTTTAAGTTATATCCTAATTATGATCTTGGTAGAATTATCCTATGTATTAGCTTTTCATAACATTAAACAAAATAGCCCTTAAGAATATAATGTAATTGTGTAGTCACTTGATTTCATTCAGGCTACGAGTATTTGGAGACAGAGTCCTATTTGGGAATTGTTCATCTGGTGACGATAAACTCAGAAAGTCAATGCTTCCACCTTAAAAATTCAGGTACGGGAAAAAATTCCCCAATTTTTACACAGAGGGATTGCCACCCACTGAGTCTTTGATTTTTAAATATACTTTCATTTATTTCAGAGATGGAGAGAGAGAGAGAGAAGCATCAATGATGAATCACTGATCGGCTGCCTCCTGCACACCCCACACTGGGGCATGTGCCCTGACTGGGAATCGAACCCATGACTGCTAGGTTCATAGGTCGACGCTCAACCACTGAGCCACACCGGCTGGACAAATCTAAAGCTTTTTTTACTGAGAAAAGTTCTCGGAGTTATTAAAAGAAAAAAGGGGGGGGCGCACCACCTTTTCTGAATGAAAGTCTGACCAGTTGATGGTGACCATTAACCGGTGATCACCCTTCTCACCACCCCCGACTCGGCCTCAGAAGACCCACCTGCGCTCTCTGTACTGGGCTGAGAAGCAGGGCGAGCCTTGCTCTGTGGCTATGGTCCTCGTCATGGGCGCAGGTTCCCCTGGCACATGAGCGGACGCCTTCTCCAGGAAGCCCCCCCGTGGTTTCTGGGGCCCGGCACATGCCTGGTATTGCGTGGCACTTCGTAAGGCTTATCCTGCAACAACCAAGATGCAGGACTCACATTCCTGGAGCCACAGAGCTCAAGGTAGGAAACACCTTTCCCCCGAGACAGGGGTCCAGGTAGCTTTGCTCATGAATCCTATTACACCCTGGCTGGTGTGGCTCAGTGGTTGAGCACTGACCTAGGAACCAGGAGGTCACGGTTCCATTCCTGGTCAGGGCACATGCCCGGGTTGCAGGCTCGATCCCAAGTAGGGAGCGTGCAGGAGGCAGCCGGTCCATGATTCTCCCTCATCGTGGATGCTTCTGTCTCTCTCAACCTCTCCCTTCCTCTCTCTGAAATCAATAAATATATATATATTTTAATCCTATGACTGGTGAATGCTGGTTTTAAGAAGAAGACTTTCCTCCTCTTTCTTGTTAGTCTTTATTCCCAACGCACCAGCCGGCTCTCCGAAGATAAAGCAGCGAGCAGTGCTAATTTCCAACGCCATCTGCTCCTCTGCAGCTTCCCAAGGTCGCGGCTCCTCCCGGAACGATTCCAGAGGCCACTGCCACGGAGCACAGGAGGGAAACTCCCGTGAAGTCCGACCTCTGATGGAAAATGCAAGCAGCCCGGCCCCCGGGCAGCACGACCCAGACCGACGACGCAGAACAGACAGCAGCCCGAGCCTCTGCGGCTCTGTCCGCTCCTTCCCTCCTCGGAGAGAACGAATCACAAGATGCTCAGAGAGAGAACCACACGGGCGGGAGCCAGAAGGCAGCCAGGCCTGCATCCCAGGCCGCCTCCCAAGAGCTCGCTCGCTCGCACGCTGCGGTCATTTGCAGGGTGGGCGGGCGAGGCCTATGGCCTGCGGGAGCTATTTCAGGGGGTTCGTTGCAAAACTGGTGGGAGAGGGCCCGGTCCCGAGTTCCCAGAACGCAGTAGCTGCCCCTCCATTCTAGGGGCCAAGAGCCTGCAGGCAGCCCACACGCAGTGTTTGCATTCACACCCTCCCTAGGGAACTCCTAATTCAAGACAGAGCCAGGCCCTGGGGGCGGGGGAGCGCGAAGGGGGAGAGATGGACCCTCTCTGCCCATCACTGCGGGCTGCGCTTCTGCAGAGCCTGACCCAGGACCTAAACCCATGAAACACACAGAAGGCAGAGGCTGGGAGGACTGGGACAGCCTGCAGAGCCGTTAGGGGTCTCAACTCCCTCCTCCTATCAGCTGGACACCAAGGGCCCCCCCTTTTCTGAAGGCAGATCGCGGGGCAGTGGTACCCAGTGCCTCCCCCCTTGGTGCACGGGGTCTCGGTCATCGCAGGTCCCAGACAGCAGTCCTCTCTCCGTCTCAGAGAAGAAACCTGACTCAGCCAAAGCCAGCACAGCAACGCAGTTACACACGAGACACAGTCACTCACACACACACACACACACACACACACGCACGCACGGGCACGTTTATGTAACAGGAGGTGGGCAGGACGCCTGTTCCTCATCTGTTCCTATCAGCAACATATATTCCTGTTACAAGTTTTCTATTAGGAAGATTGATTACAGATCAAAATGTCACCCTCTTCTCTTTCTATATATATATTTTGTAATTGATCTCAGAGAGGAAGGGAGAGAGAGAGAGAGAGAGAGATAGAAATATACATGATGAGAGAGAATCAAGGGTCGGCAGCCTCCTGCACGCCCCACACTGGGGATGGAGCCTGCAACCCGGGCCTGTGCCCTGACCGGGAATCGAATCGTGACCTCCTGGTTCCTAGGGTCGACGCTCACCCACTGAGTCCCGCCCGCCGGGCCCCAATTCCACTCTTTCCCTGAGATGTAGGGAGAGTCGCTGTGTCCTCTCTCCCAGGTGGACATGGATTTCAAGTGTTCCAAGATCACAAGCCAGATCAGACGCTCCTCGAATACAGCCTGCCAAACGAGGGCTGGCAGACTAACAACAAACCAGAAGACGCAGGGGGCAGAAAAGAAGCAGACAACCCAGCCAGCACGGCTCCGTGGCTGAGCGTCAACCTGTGAGCCAGGAGGTCACGATTGGATTCTCCTGTGAGGGCACCGCCCCAGTTGCAGGCTCGATCCCCAGTGTGGGGCGTGCAGGAGGCAGCCCATCAGTGGTCCTCTCCCCTCGGTGATGTTTCTATCTCTCTCCTTCTCCCTTCTTCTCTGAAATCAATAAAAAACATTTTAAAGAATAAAAATAAAAGGAGTGACTTTGAAAATTCCAAAACTCAGCTTAATCCCGACCGAGTACACGCTTTTAGACCTCCCACCCCAAGCAGTGCTGCTGAGGTGGAGGTTGTAAGCCGGCTGCAGCTCAGCACATCCCCACTGCAGCCTGCCTGCCTGCCGGCCTGCCTGCCAGCGGGCGGTTTGCAGACCACTCCCTGCTGGGAGCCCGCCAGGACCGCCGGCCGAGCAGCAGGCTGCAGCACGCGGTGCAGATCCAAGGCCGGAGGTCCCAGACTCAGCCCCTCACAGCTGCCTCCCGGGTGCATGTCACCACCAACACCACCACCACCAACACCACCATCACCCTCACCCCGCTCAGTGCGGCCACTCCCTGGCCTTCGGCAGCACGGGCTGCACACACACACACTCCCACCCATGAACACAACCGGTGCAGAATCCAGGGCCTGCCACCGCCGGTCACCGAGTGAGGAACAGAGCCTCCAACGTGGGGGAAAGGGCTGGTGTCCACTCTGTCCACCTGTCAGGGAGCAGGGGCGGCCCAGTGACATTTAAAAACAAACCTCCCTCAAAGGCGGGCAGTAGGAAGGCCGTCAAAAAGCCACATCTGGCCTGGCCGGTGTGGCTCAGTGGTTGAGTGCTGACCTATGACCCAGGAGGTTGGAGTTCGGTTCCCGGTCAAAGCACATGCCGGGGTTGTAGGCTTCATCCCGTGGGGGGCAATCAGTGATTCTCTCTCATCGTTGATGTTTCTCTCTCCCTCTCTCTCCCTTCCTCTCTGAGATAAATATATGCTATTTTTTTTTTTTTTTTTAAGAAGCAGCAGCAGCAGCCACCTCTGCCAGCACTCCAGCGAGCGTCTCTGGGGTCAGGCACCATCTGTGGCCAGGAGCAGAGCAGAACCAGGCCGGGGAGCGCCTCCTGCTGGGAGACCCACACCTTACCGCAGCCAAGCCGGTCCTTTCGCTGTCGCCTGTGGTTCACCAGCGATCCCAAGCAGCA
This sequence comes from Pipistrellus hanaki, assembly GCF_964339955.1. NCBI lineage: Eukaryota > Metazoa > Chordata > Mammalia > Chiroptera > Vespertilionidae > Pipistrellus > Pipistrellus hanaki. The sequence continues at coordinate 2,384,012 of NC_140522.1, forward strand.
CGGACGGCCCAAGTTTCCCAGGCAGAACACTCGGACCATGAAGAAGACACCGTGGACCGATGCCCCCTCGCCTGGCCCAGGGCCTCGCTCGGACGGCCACCTGCCCCGCCAGGCCCCTGGCACCTGGGTCCAGCTGGTCCAGAGCCCTCCCCAAGCCCCGTCGGGGTCTCAGAGTCCCCTCAGCCAGGCAAGCCCACCTGTCACCCAGACTTGCGGTACAAGCCCGGGAGTGGGGCTGGGTCGCCAGGACACCCCTAGAACAAGTGCGGGGCGCCCGATCCCCCCACGTCCTTGCCATTGCCAAGGGCTGGCCCCACCTCGCTTCATCCTCTCCGCCCACCCCCCGCCCCACAAGGAAGTCCCTCCCACGAAGTCCGGTGGGTTCTTGCACTTGACCTGCTCCCGCCCCACCCCGCCCCGCACAGATGCCAGGGACCCGCCGCCCCAGGAGCATCTGGAATCCCCGCCCCGCACTCACGCGTCCCCGGGCCGGGGTTCCCTGGCTGGGGTTCCCTGGCACCCCCCCCCGGAACCCCCCCAAATGGCCGCGTCTTACCGCCCGTGTCCTCGAAGCGCGGGGGCGGCCGGTCCCGCAGCGCCGCGCTCCAGCCCGAGCCAGCCTCGTCCTCCTCTGGCTCCGGCGCGGATGGGGCGGCGGGGACGCAGGGCGGGGGCCCCGGCGGCCGCTCGTGTTCGTCGTCCGAGGAGGCGGCCGAGGAGGAGCGCGAGGCGGCCGAGGTGCTGTAGAAGGGGTTGCCGCCGCTTTCGGGGCCCGACTCGCCGAACACGTCGTCCGAGATGTGTAGGCTCTCGTAGCGCGCGCGGGCCGCCTCGAGCAGCGCCGGCGCCCGCCGCCGCGCGCCCCCGCCGCCCTCGGCCATCGCCCCGGCCGCCGCCGCCGCCGCCCGCGCGCCCGCCCCGCGCAGCGCCTCCCGGCCGCAGGCGCCGGGGCCCGGGCCCGCCGCCCCCCACCAGCGCAGCCGGCAGCACAGCGCCCGCCGCTCCGCGCCCGGCCGGCCCGCCGTCTTGGCCGCCTGGGACCCCGCGCCCCGGGGAAGCGCACTCGCAGCTGGGGCGCCGCCGGCTGCGCGCCGCGGCGGGAGACGAGGGCGGCGGCTGGACCCGGGGCCGCCGCTGCGTCCTCAGGCACCGACCGCGACGTCTCCACACCTAGCGCTCGCCGGCCGACCTTCCCGGGCGCCAGCCGCCAGCGACGGTCCCGCCCCCTCGCACGCCCCGCCCCGTCTCCCTTCCAGCCCTCCGGCCAATGGGGACCCAGCGCTGGGCGCGGTAGGGCGGGGCCTGCGCCGGGGATGCTCCAACCTCCTCTCCCGGGCGCGAGCTGTCAGGGGAGGCCCCGCCCTCCAGAGCGCCCCGCCCCCTCGCCCTGTCAGCCCTCCGGCCAATGGGGAGACAGCGCTGGACTCGGTGGGCGGGGCCTGAGCCGGGGACGCTCCAACCTCCTCTCCCGGGCGCGAGCTGTCAGGGGAGGCCCCGCCCTCCAGAGCGCCCCGCCCCCTCGCCCTGTCAGCCCTCTGGCCAATGGGGAGCCAACTCTGGGTGTGGTGGGCGGGGCCTGCGCCGGGGACGCTCCACCCTTCTCTCCCGAGCGAGGCGGTGCCAGAGGGAGGGGCAGGGCCGCCGCGGCGTGGCGGGTCCGCTGTCCTGCAGGGACCTGTCCACCCCCCCACCCCGGGACGGCAACCCGCCAGCCCCGATCTGCCCGCAGGGTGGGTGCGGGGGGTCCCAGCGGGTTCTTCCTTGCCCAACCCGCTGCGATCAGGGGCCCCTCCGCAGTGCGCGCCACGCCGGGGAGCTGTCCTCCCCGGTGGTTCTCCACCAGGCGCTGCGGGAACGCTCCTGGCGGGCGGGGGCAGCGGAGGCTGCCTCCCCGAGGGGGAGAGGGGGGGATCGCGGCGGGCTACGCCGCCTGTTCCTCCAAACACAGGGCTGTCTGGCTTCCTGGGTTCTTGCTCTAATGAGGACCCCGCCTCGCCTGTCCCTTTCTGGGGTCCGGGGGTTGAACTGAGTCACGGTTCATTACCGCTTGTCATTGGAGGGGGGCAGCATCTGGAGTTAGGTAGATCGTCATTCCTCATCGCGTTTGACATTTTGACATCTTGTAAACTCAAAATATTTTTAAAAATATATTTTATTGATTATTATTATTTTTTTTAATATAGAGGAAAGGAGAGGGATAGAGTTTTTAGAAGCATCAATTAGAGAGAAACATCGATCAGCTGCCTCCTGCACATACTGGGGATGTGCCCCCCAACCAAGGTACATGCTCTTGACCAGAATCAAACCTGAGACCCTTCAGTCCAGAGGCTGACGCTCCATCCACTGAGCCAAACCGTTTTCGGCTGAAGGGGTGTTTTTAAAACAAGGAATTGTTTTGCTTCTCCTAGAAAGCACCATACGGAGCCATAGCAGTTACAAGAACAGACACAATCTTTCTTTGTCCGTAGTGTGCACTTGTATCCTGTTAATCCTGAGAAAATGTGGGCCTTTGTGGTTCCTGGGCTCTCAGGTGCTTGTAGCCACACGGGGCAGGCAACATCGAGAAGAGGATTATATGGTCCCAAAAGGAACAGACTGGGACATCCAATGGTTACCCCAAAGCGTGTCACGTATAAATGAGATGGTTAGTTCAGCTCAGAAATCCAGTTGCTTTGTTTAAGCAAATGTTTTCCACCAAGAAGAGCAAAAATATTCCAGCCAAAAATATTCCCGGAGGCAGGTGGCGGCTTCTCGTTGCAGAGGGAGGAAAGGAAAAGGAGAAAACAAAACCCCAGACTTTCCATCTGCCTGGCAACCTCCCACCAGTGTGATTGTGCATTGTGTTGTGTGTTTTTTTAATATACATTTTATTGATATTTTTTTTTCTTTTACAGAGAGGAAGGGAGAGAGAGACAGAGAGCTAGAAACATCGATGAGAGAGAAATATTCATCAGCTGCCTCCTGCACACCCCCTCCTGGGGATGTGCCCACAACCAAGGTACATGCCCTTGACTGGAATCGAACCCGGGACTGACGCTCTATCCGCAGGCTGACGCTCTATCCACTGAGCCAAACCGGTTTCAGCTGATTGTGCATGGTTAACTACTATGATGGAGCCTGCAACCTGGGCATGTGTCCTTGACCCTGCCTTCCCCTGCTTTCTCTCTGAGGTTTGACGGTCTATTCGATGCTTCTGTGTCTCTGGATCTATTTTGTTCATCAGTTTAGGTTGTTCATTATATTCCACACCAGAGTGGCTTCTGGCGCTGACATGGTTCCCAGCCTTCACCTTTGAGCACCAAGGTGACAGTTGTGAAAGGCCCTCGTCAATGACCAGCTCCTGTCACTCACTGCTCAAGTTCAGGGAACAGACCTCAGCAGCGACCTTGAACCCTGCCGTCCTCTAAATCCGTTCGGTGTGACCCAGTTTTGCTTTGTGCCAAGGTCAAAAGCACTTGTGGTCCTTGGGACTGAGTGTTTCCATTTCCAGTGAACAGAAGCGTGCTCAGGACATTGCGGTGGGGCGGGGGTGGGAGGGTTGAGGAGGGAGGGGGCAGCGGCGGGGCAGAAAAGAAAGCCCAGACCTTGAATTCGTGGGAGCAAAGCCATCAAAATGGAGAATCGTCCTTTCTTTTCCATCGCACGACAGAATGAACATTTTCAGCTCCTTGGAGTTTTCAAAGGGGAGACGGGTTGGTGATTTCAACAAAAAAGAGTTTCCGTGAATCATAAGACCTCGCAGTTAGCCGTGAGTCATGCTTGCCTGTGGATGCAAAAAAAAAAAAAAAAAAAAAAAAAAAAAAAAAAAAAAAAGGAAGAAAGAGAAAGAAAAAGAAACGGGGCTGTAAACAATTGTGAGTGAGCTTTGGCCTCTGGAGTCGGGCAGTCTGGCCCCAAACCCTGGCTCCATCACTTACCGAGCGCCCTTGGCCAAGGATGACCTGCTCTCCGTCTCCATTTTCTCGTTTGCAAAGGAAGGTAATGGGCAGAGTCCTTACCTTATGGGGTCATAGGGTCAAAAGAGATGCCTGCAAATTGCTTGACATGAAGAATGAAACATTTCCAAAAATATGTTTTTATTGATTTCAGAGAGGAAGGGAGAGAGAGATGGAGACATCAATGATTGATCGGCTGCCTCCTGCACGCCCCACACTGGGGATCCAGCCCACAACCCAGGCAGGTGCCCTGACCGGTTGTGGAACCGCGATCTCCAGGTTCCTAGGTCAATGTGCAACTACTGAGCCACATTGCTTGGGCAGTTTCCTTTATAAAATATATTTTATTGATTTTTTTACAGAGAGGAGGAAGAGGGAGAGTCAGAAACATCAATCAGCTCTCCTGCATACCCCCTACTGGGGGTGTGCCCGCCACCAAGGTGCATGCCCTTGACCGGAATCGAACCCGGGACCCTTCAGTCCACAGGCCGACGCTCTAACCATTGAGCCAAACCGGCCAGGGCAATTTAGCTGATTTCAATGCCAGTGGCTGTTGGCCACAGACATGAACATGAGATTTTCCCCATAGAAGCACCATTGATGTCTTTCCTACCACCAAAGGTGTTTCTCACCCCTGTTAGCACACCATATGGTGTGGGGAGGGGCTGGAAGCTGGCTATGATTTCCCCACTGTAGTCAGAGGAAGACTGAACCACTCTAAGCAGGCAAGTCTCCCCGGTGCCTTAGAAAGGTTACCTTGATAACAGGTGAGACTTAGGGAGTTAGGCATCTGCGGTAACCAAAGAGATGTTCCAGAAGGTTCTGGCTGGCCGCAGTAGCATGTGCAGTGTTATTTTTAACCTCCCCAACCAGAGGGAATCGCTTTGCCGTGGTTGCTAGGGAAATGATGTGGTTGCATTTTGGCTCCTGATTTTAAAAGTCCTGGGCTGGGGGGGGGGGGGGGGTAAGGGGAGAGGAGGAAATGTCTTAGGGACCGGTGTGGCTCAGTGGATAGAGCGGACTCAAGGGTCCCAGGTTCGATTCCGGTCAAGGGCATGTACTGTGGTGGCCGGCACATCCTCAGTAGGGGGTGTGCAGGAGGCAGCTGATGGATGTTTCTCTCTCAACAATGTTTCTAACTCTATCCCTCTCCCTTCCTCTCTGTAAAAAAATCAATAAAATATATTTTAAAAAGTAAATAAAAAGTGTGATCTTTAAAAATGTTTTTTTAAAAGAACAAAAAACAAACAAACAAACAAACAAACAAAAAAACCTAGAAAACTTTGTAAGCCAGTACTGGTAGGCCAGGCTAGTACTGTACACCTGCTCAATGTATGCATGGGTGGCTGTCGCCATAGCAACAACGATGCTGGCCAACACTGGGCCACTGACAGAGGAACCTTGCCGGGTCTGTGATGGAGGCCAGTCCAGGAAGCTCTGCTCAGGCCTGCAGGCAGGTGTTGGAGCAGATGGAGGGGCTGGTGGCCACTGGTGGTGCCTGGGCACCGGGTGGAGAGGTTGCGGGCATAAGATAATCTGAAGGGAGCATCGGATTTCCGCTCCCCCATTGGCGTCATGTTACCGCTATTTGACTAAATCCCGCCTCCTTGGCATTAGGCTAAGGCTCAGGGTGGCTTCTTGGGCACAGAAAACCTGAAGATCACGTTCATCAGATGAAAGGCATATCACCCAGCTGGCGTGGCTCAGGGGAACCAGGAGGTCACGGTTCGATTCCTGGTCAGGGCACATGCCCGGGTTGCGGGCTCCATCCCCAGTGTGGGGCGAGCAGGCAACAGCCGATCATTGATTCTCTCTCATCATGGATGTTTCTCTCTCTCTTTTCCTCTCCCTTCCTCTCCGAAGTCAACAAAAATATACTTTAAAAAGAATAAAAAAATAAACTTGAGTTTGTTGCTTTGAGGACATGGTCCCTCGAGGCCCATGTAGAAAACTAGCCTTTACTAGTATTTGTTCTTTTCTGCTCTATTTTCTTTATTTTTTATTTTTTAATTTATTATTTATTTATTTATTATTTACGGAGAGGAAGGGAGAGGGATAGAGAGTTAGAAACATCAATGAGAGAGAAACATCCATCAGCTGCCTCCTGCACACCTCCTCCTTGGGATGTATCCGCAACCAAGGTCCATGCCCTTGACCGGAATCGAACCCGGGACCCTTCAGTCCGCAGGCCGACGCTCTATCCACGGGATCAGTGTCCTTCGAAGGAGACTAGACACAGACACACTCAGAGGGAGACCTTGTGGGGACACAGGGAGGATGGTCATCTGCTCCCTGCTCCCCGCCCCCAAGGACAAAGGCCTCTGAAGGAACCAACTTGGCCTTGGACATTCGGAGACACTGCAGTTCCGTCTCTGCAGCCACCTGTCTGGGGCAGTCCTCCCTGGGAGCACAGCTGGCCTTGCCGAACGGCTGACACGGTCCCCATTGAGACTGCACAAGGAATTGCGAGCTGGAGGGATGTGTATTTCTGCAAAGGATGGTCCGTGGCCTCTTCGGGGCAGGAAAATAAAGGTATTGTTAACGGGGTCCCCTGCTCAGCTGGAAGCCAAGGGTGTTAGATCTTTAGATCTGCCACTTGTGCTCACAAGCCCTTGATTCTTGCTCCTTTTGAGAAGCTGCAGAGCCTACGTGTGAAATCCCGTCTCTATTTAGGGCTCAGCTGCCCTCCTTCAGCTGGTGGGGTGGAGGGAGCCTCACTCGGCCCTCCCGCAGTGTTCTCTCTCCTCTGACCCCGCTCCTGTGCCTCCGGCTGTGTGTGACGGAGAAAAGGGGGGGGAGGGGAGCAGATAATGATCCCCATCCCAGGCCCCTCCCCCCAGGGGAAATGTGAGTTTTCACTCTCCCCTGCAGTCCTTTTGTTTGTTCATCCTCACCTGAAGATATCTTTTCATTGGTTTTTAGGGAGAGTGGGAGGGAGGGGGAGAGACAGAGAGAAACATCGATGGGAGAGAGAGACACATAGAAGCTGGGTGAACATGACCCGGGCTGGGGCCAGGGCCGGGGAGGAGCCTGCAACCAAGCTACGTGCCCTGGACCGGGATCGAACCCGGAACCCTCCAGTCCGCAGGCCAACGCTCTATCCACGGAGCCACACACCTGCTGGGGCCTCCCCTTCGGTCTTAAGCCCTCGCAGCACCCAGGTTCCTGTGTGGCCACAGGTGCCGAAGGAAACAGACCTGTTCTGTGGTGTGGACAGAACGAATCTAAGTGCCCACCTGTACCCGGACGACCCAGGGGTCCGGGCTGCCTGCCACGATCGAGCCCATGAAGCAGAGCCAGGGTTGGGCGTTTATTCCGATCCTGCCGGCAGCGGGGGAGAGCGGTGTAACCCCTCTCTCCGCACCCCGCCTTGCCAGGTGGCTGGTTATAGACAGAGGAGGGAGGAGGTTGCCATGTGCAGCCGAGAGCCACACGGACACGGACAGGGGAGGGGAGAGCCTGGCGTCTGGCCTTCGGGAGCTCCAAGCCTGATAACAAGGTGGTTAATCTTCTATGAGGTTACACACGGCTCAGCCCGTTCCTGAGACCTCAGAGTGGTCAGCGTTCCCGAGGCAAACTCCCGGAAGGGGTCAGGGTCAGGGTCAGGGTCAGGGTCAGGGTTCGGGTGCAAGCAACCACATCAAAAACCTGTCACGGGTCTCTTCTCCCAATGGTTTTCTTTCCTCTGAGTCCTGGGCCCATCTGGGCTCCGGGGTGTCTGTTCCAGGGTCTGTAAGCAGACGTCTCCTCTATCTCATTAACTATCAGACAACGGTGGCTCTATTCTGATGACATGCCCTCCCCCCCCAGCACACCTACCCACCGAAATGATCTCATCATGCAATGAAAATGTCCTCTAAGATAAGCCAAAACACGAAACCTTTCCAAAAAACGGAACTGGAAGCCGGGCCGGTGTGGCTCAGGGTTGAGCGACGACCAGTGAACCAGGAAATCAGGGTTCCATTCCCCGTCAGGGCACAGGCCCGGGTTGCTTTCGGCCTCAATGCCCAGTGTGGGGCATACAGGAGGCAGTTGATGCATGATTCTCTCATCATGTATGCTTCTCTCTCTCTCTCTCTCTCTCTCTCTCTCTCTCTCTCTCTTCCTCTCTGAAATTAATAATAATTAATATATTTAGAAATCACAAATATGCAGGCACACCTATCCGTCTGCTGTATTTGGACTAAGCAGGTAGGGAGGGCACTCCTTTGAGAATCTGGCCACCCTGGACTTCAGTGCAATGCGGAGCAGGGGGCTGCCCAGCTACCACCTGTTCTTCCCTAGAACTTTGTGGAACTGAGGGTGCCAACGTTAAGGGTGGGGCCCCCCGAATCCCACGGAGGCCTCATTGCACAGGGACCAGCAGCAGGAAGGAGCCGGTGATGTGCCCACCCCTGGAAGACTAACCTGAGAACCAAAGGGCCGCACTAGGCCATCCACGGAGGAGCAATCTGGGGAGGAGACCTTGGGATGGACAGGTCCCCCTCTCGGGGCCCAGCCAAGGAGCGCGCGGGGCTGCAGTGCCGCCCTCCGCGGCCAGGGGGCAGCACCGCCCGCCGGCGCGACCCCAGCGGCGCGCGCCGTCCCTCTTGGCGGCGCAGGCGGGGGCGGGCCCGCGGGGCTCCTCGCTGATTGGCTGCGGCGCGGGGCGCTGCCATGTTGGCGGAAGCGGTGCCTCCCCGACCGTGGAAATTGATCGTGGCTGCGGCCGCCGGGTGGGTCCGTTGGGCGCCGCCTCCTGCTCCTGGGCCTCGCTCCGATCTGGGCGCCGTGAGGCGGCGGCCGGCGGGATGGAGAGGAGCAGGATGAACCTGCCCACGGGGCCGGACACTCTGTGCTTCGACAAGGACGAGTTCATGAAGGTACCCGGGCGCTTCTCCCCGGAGCCGGGCCGCGGAGGCCCGCCCCCCTCTGCCCTCCGCCCCCGGGGCCTCCCCACGGGCTCCGGCTTGGCTGGTGCCGCCTGAAGAAAGCCCTTCTGCAAAATGGGGCGTTTTGGGTGGAAAGACCTGGAAGTTGTCAGTCGCTGTCGGTCCCTGGTCCCCGGTCCCTGGTCCCGGGTCCCGGGCAGCGCCGTCCGATGGCCGGTCCCCTCGCAGGACAGAAGCGTGGAGACCAGTGTCCTGTCCCCCGAGGATCAGGAATTCCGTCCTGAACAAATCGCAGAGCGCATGTGCCTCCTTCCAGGGTCGGGTCCGAAATAAAAGGCTCCTTAGTCTGAAGCTTCTGGAATGAGACTTTAAAAAAATAAGTATATTTAAAAATATATATATCTTGATGGACTTCAGAGAGGAAAGGAGAGGGAGAGAGAGCTAGAAACATGAATGATGAGAGAGAATCACGGGGAGAGATCAACCAAAGGACTTGTGTGCATACAAATGAGGCCAGTCAGTGATCAAGGACAACAGGGGGGTCGGGGCATGCATGGGGAGGGGTGGGGGATGGGAATGGAGGTATGAGGACAAATATGTGATACCTTAATTAATAAAGTAATTTTTTAAAAAAATCACACATGGGCTTACCTCCATAACCTCCTGGTTCATAGGTCACGCTCAACCACCAAGCCAAGCCGGCCGGGCTGGAACGAGACATTTAAAAAAGAGTAGGATATTTTTAAAAATATATTTTATTGATTTTTTATAGAGGGGAAGGGAGAGGGATAGAGAGTTAGAAACATCAATGAGAAACATCGATCAGCTGCCTCCTGCACGCCCCCTACTGGGGATCGAGCCTGCAATGGAGGTCCATGCCCTTGACCCGAATGGATCCTGGACCCTTCAGGCTGTGATGTGGCCCATGCTCTATCCACTGAGCCCAACTGGGGAGGGCAGAGTGGATGTTCTGTTCCTACTGGTGCTGCTGCAGTGCAGCAAAACACACCAGTCTCTCATTCTCCCGGTGCCCCGCCCTCTGGATGAGGGGAACAGGATGTGGGTGTGTGCAGACGATTGTCCTCCTCCTATATAATAAAAGCCCAGTATGCCAATTGTCCCCTCCACCGGGAGTTCCACCAGGGGGTGGGGCCAGCCAGGGGAAGGGAAGGAGGGAGGGAGGCACTGGCCTGCTGCAGCCGCCATAGCAGGTGGCCTGGGAAGGGAGGGAGTACCAGCCGGCCACCGGCTACCGCTAGGGACCCTTCCAGTGCACAGATTTGGTGCATTGGGCCTCTAGTAGGACACAGACATGCAGAATGGAAGGGTAACAAAGGGTCTGCAGGCACGGCCTTGGACGTGTTCGGGGTGTGACTCAGAGCTGCTCCGGTTGTGTTTCCAGGAAGACTTCGACGTCGATCACTTCGTCTCTGACTGCCGGAAGCGCGTGCAGCTGGAGGAGCTGAGGGATGACCTGGAGCTCTACTACAAGCTGCTGAAGACCGCCATGGTGGAGCTCATCAACAAGGACTACGCGGACTTCGTCAACCTCTCCACGAACCTGGTACCGAGACCCCCCCTCCTGCAGCGGGTGCCCCTGCACCCGCACCCGCACCCGCACCGGCAGCTCAGGCTTCTTCTTAGAAGTGTTGAGGATTTTAGAAGTCTTTCCGTTGCTTTTTCACCACTGAGAACCTAAAGAGGCCACTGATCTCATTAATGAATAAAAGAACTAAACTTTCTTTTTCTACACAGTTTTGTTTTCATTTTTTCTCATTCAAGACTGTTTTAGTTTGATTATTTTTGAATTCATTATTAAGGATAACTATATATAGTTACATGCTTAAGTTATATGTATACATAACACATATGTAGCAAAAGATAAAGGATAGTAATAGCAAAGTGGTTGCTTTTGTTAGTTTCCAAGTGGTTACATGAAATCTCACTGGTTGAGACTAATTTGCAAGAGTAAATATCAGCTCTTCTTTTAAAAAAAATATATATTTTATTAATTTTTTTTTATAGAGAGGAAGGGAGAGCGATGAGAGAGAAACATCCATCAGCTGCCTCCTGCACACCCCCCACTGGGGATGTGCCCGCAACCAAGGTACATGCTCCTGACCTGAATCGAACCTGGGACCTTTCAGTCCACAGGCCGACGCTCTATCCACTGAACCACACCGGTTTTGGCTATCAACTCGTCTTAAGGAAATGCTTGCTTTACTTTGAGGCACGCGCTGGCTAGAGCCAGGTTGTGGGAGCAGCGGTCAGTGCTGCTCTGTAGGAGGCTTGCTTCATAAAAATGTGCGAGAGGTTTGTAAAAGTCATTGAGAAATAAATGTTTGGGGTTTAGTACTTGCCAAAAAGTTGTCTTGTCCATATTTTATTTTGATTTTCAACCTATCTGCTTAAAGAAGTACAGAAAGTCATTATCTCCATGGGGGTTTCAAGAAGCATTAAGGTTAATGAGCCGTATTTGCCACTAAGATAAATGTTTCCGTAGATTAGAAATCCAGTGAATTTTATCTCCCTTCTTTTTAATGTGGCTTTTCCCCAAAGGTGACATTCCTGTTTAGAAGAGCTAGACCCATCCATCAGACTGTTACACCAAGTCTACTCACCTCCCGTGAAAATGTTTTTCAGATTCATTTAAAATCTCATCCAAAGGCAAATGGTGCATAAAGAAGCGTTCATTTATCATGACTTCCCTTATGTATTGGCTCACGTGTATCAACAGATTGTTTTTTTAAACCTATGAGCAATATTTATGGCAAAATAACATTAGTTATTTAGTTAGTTGCTTAGCAGTCTATGGTTATGCAGAGAGAGTAACTCCATCTAGTACTGTTTTGATTAAACAGATACTTCACTCTCACTCCTGCCTCTGATGTGTGTGCCAACATGATTTTGCTTTTAGGTTGGCATGGACAAAGTCCTCAACCAGCTTTCGGTGCCTTTGGGACAGTTACGAGAAGAAGTTCTGGTAAGTCCCCAAATTCTATGGCACAGACCGCCATCAAGTATGCAAACTTGTGTCCTCCTGCAGGAATTGGTTGTTCAGGGGTCTGTGACTAGCAACCACTGGGCCACACCGGCCGGGCTGTCCTGTTTATTCTCATTGTTTGCCTTACCTTCGTCTGGACCTAATTTCTAATGATTGCATATGTGCCTTGATCCTCTGACCTCTACCTTTTCCTGGCCCTTCTGTTCCTTCTTGCTTCCTAATATTCCCAAAACAACTTTACATCATGATATAACTTTAGTTCTCCAAAATGTATAGAATCTAGTCTGCTAGATTATTGGAATGAAGTCCTTCTAAGTCAACCCCTTCCTTTTTATTTCTACTTCTCTGCATTCCCCGCTAAACTCTTCTGTACTCTACCTTTCCCTACCCTGACCCTCTGTGACAGTCATTGTAGATTATTCTCTGGGCCATTGATCCTGTGTGACCCTAGCTTTATATGTCATTTTGCCCCCAAATCAATAGCAGTTGTGTCTGAAACTTGGTATTTTGCCAATATCTGTATAATACAGGCCTGTAGCTACTGTATTGAATTAATCATGTAAATTAAGTTCAGTTCTGTGGAATGAAACATGTAAAATGTTATGAAACTATTTCAACAGTACATTTCCTTTCTGTTTTAGAGTCTCAGGTCATCTGTGAGTGAAGGAATTCGGGCGGTCGATGAACGGATGTCTAAACAAGAGGACATTAGGGGGAAAAAGGTACAGTACAGTGTCATACAACATGTGGTAGCCTGGACTGTGACAGACAGCACCTTGACAGAAGGCACAATACATGTAGTAGCAGTTGAGAGGTTCATTTAAGATGGGAAAAGAAGGGAGGAATGAGAGTACAGAGCATGAGAAAGCAAAGAAGTCCAGTTTCTTTCTTACAATAACCTTGCAATAGAATGGTGGAATATGCTTGTAGACAAAGCCTGAATTAAGATTCACATTCTTGCAAGTTCAATGTCATATAGACATTCAAAATGTAGGGTGCTCTCAAGAGTCTAAGTTCACTGTGGGCTTCATATTTTCCTGCATTGAGCATGAGGAAGTAAGATAATTAGGATTAAACATCATAACATGTTTTTGCTTAATTTTAATAGATGTGTGTGTTGAGGCTTATACAAGTTATCCGATCGGTTGAGAAGATTGAAAAGATCTTAAATTCTCCGAGTTCTAAAGAAACCTCTGCACTGGAAGGACACAGGTAACTATTTCTTACTGAGTCGCACATAAGCTAATGCTTTATAATGTGTGTTAGGGAAAACAGGGATTTATTAGACTCCGGGGAAGATACACGATGACTGTCCTCTCGCTGGGAACAGAGCGTCTAAACCCCTGCTCTCTCAGCCATAGGTAAATGGTAACGTAAAGGAAGCTGTTTGGAAGTATTTTACTTGTTGCTCCTAGAAGATCAGTTTGATTTGCTGAAGGAGACAACAGTACTTGGTGTTTGAGAGGCATTAGAGGTGCTTTATTTAGGAAAAGTGTGAATGATAGGAAAGGGCAAGAGGAGAGCAGGGAGGTTAAAGGTGAGGAAGGAGGTTAAAGGTGAATGGGAGAGCCTGGTGAAGGTCGGGGGAACAGACAGATTGCACCCCACTGATCTGCTCTGGCTCCTGCTCCGGCTCCTGTCTGGCCCTGAGGCCTGTGGCCGGCCAGCATCCGGCTCCCGTAACCTCCCCACTGCACCTGCTACGTGCTGTGCCTGTGGCTCGTGGTGAAAACGACGGCCCAGAGGATGCGTTAGCTTCACCCGGGCCAGGAGGGTGTGGGACCCTCAGGGGAAAGTTCTAGCACAGTGGTGCTCCCGGACCCGCTGCTAACCGAGCGGTGTGTTCTCTCGGGAATGAACCGACGTCAGGAATCACGTGTCTGTCCCTGTCCTTGTCTCTGCCAGCCCGCTTCTGACCGGCCAGATTTTGGAGAGGATCGCTACAGAATTCAACCAGTTACAGTTTCACGCCGTTCAAAGCAAAGGCATGCCTCTCCTGGACAAAGTCAGACCAGTAAGTGTTTTCAGTCCTCACACATGGCGTCTTGGACTTTGCCAGATAATCTTGGTTTAACCTAGCAATACCCTTGCTAGTTGTTGATCCACTGGGTTGAGAAGCTAGCTGTGAATTTTTTCTTTCATTTTTCTGTTTTTTAGACCCCTGCTTCCTACGTGTCATGCGTTATAGGTTTTGGGTAAACACACAGGCATATTCTCTGACTTGCAAGAGGGAAGTGAATTGTGGATTTCATGTAACTTGATTTTTTGTATGACTCAGAGTTCATGTGTCCAGAGCCCTTGACTACACTTTACATCCATGTGCTTGTCAGATTTACTCTAGCTGAAGAGGAAAATAACTTTTTTTTTTTGTTCTATAATTTTCTCTAACCTCGCCTCTGATGATGCCAAGGTTTACTGTGGGGAGGAGGAGAGAGTCACTGCTAGTCTTCAGGAGAGGTGCACGTGTTCCTCTCACATACATGACCTCCTGGTAGAATAAGGAGGTCACGTGTGTGTGTGTGTGTGTGTGTGTGTGTGTGTGTGTGTAGCTGTGCTCTCCCCTGTCTCCTTGCAGCGGATCGCGGGCATCACGGCCATGCTGCAGCAGTCGCTGGAGGGCCTCCTCCTGGAAGGGCTGCAGACGTCGGACGTGGACATCGTCCGCCACTGCCTACGCACGTACGCCACCATCGACAAGACCCGCGACGCAGAGGCCCTCGTTGGGCAAGTCCTGGTGAAGCCGTACATGGACCAGGTCTGTGCCTCGGAGGCCTTCCTTCCACCGCCATCCTCAGAGCATTTGCTCCGGCCTCAGTATCCCAAGGGGGGGCGAGGCTAGGTCAGAGAGCTCTCTGGGCGGCGCGTGTCTGCTGCAGCACGGGGTGCAAAGAAAGGCTGGTCCCGCCGAAACCGGTGCGGCTCAGTGGATAGAGCGTCGGCCTGTGGACTGAGGGGTCCCAGGTTGGATTCCGGTCAAGGGCATGTACCTTGGTTGCGGGCACATCCCCAGTAGGGGGTGTGCAGGAGGCAGCTGGTCGATGATTCTCTCTCATCAATGTTTCTAACTCTCCCTCTCTCTTCCTCTCTGTAAAAAATCAATAAAATATATTTAAAAAATAAAAAATTAAAAAACAGAAAACATGTCAGTTGGGGAGGAGGGCGGATATTCTCAATTCTTCTCTTTGTACTAAATAGTTTATACGTCTCCTAGATGCTTTTTAAAAACGCTCCTTCTCTTCACAGGTGATTATAGAGCAGGTGGTTGAGTCCCATCCAAACGGCCTTCAGCTCATGTACAACAAGCTCCTGGAGTTCGTCCCTCACCACTGCCGCCTCCTCCGGGAAGTCACCGGCGGAGCCATCTCCAGGTGCTTGTCTCCGGGGCCAGAGCGCCCCTGGGTGCCATGGCTGTCCCTGCTGCCTGGTGCACGCTGATAGGGGGTGCTAGAGTGCCCTTGGGTGTCATGGCTGCGCCTGCTGCCTGGTGCATGCTGGTAGGCGCTGACTTGTACCATCTGGGCCCAGACACCCCAGAGGTGTGGTGGCTTCTGCCCTAGAACGCAGCAGTGAAGTGAATATCGCAATAAAGCAAGTCCCGTTTTGGTTTCCCGGTGCATCTGAGAGCTACGGTACACCATGCTGTAGTTTGTTAGGTGTGCGACAGCCTTATTTCTAAATAAGCGTGCCTGCCTTCACTATAAAATTCTGTGCTGAAAAATGCTCACCGCCATCTGAGCTTTCGGCGACTCAGTCTTTTTGCTGAAGGGTCTCGCCTCAATTGGTAAAAACATGAGCGCAATGAAACGAGGCTTACCCGGTCTCCATTTAGCCGGCGACGGTGTGTTTGACGGCAGCTCTGCTCTTGCCCCGCAGTGCGAAGGGCAGCACCGTGCCCGGATATGACTTCCTGGTGAACTCGGTGTGGCCGGAAATAGTGCGAGGACTGGAAGAGAAGCTGCCCTCGCTCTTCAACCCCGGGGACCCCGATGCCTTTCACGAGGTACCTCTCCCTCCTTCGCGCCGGCTCGGAGACGCTCCCCGGAGGCTTTAGATCAGCCGTGCCGTCTCCAGCGCAGGCGTGGCTCTGCGGGTGGGTCAGAACCACAGTTTGAGGTGCTACGTGGGCACTGACCTTAAAGCACACACACGGCTTTATTCGTGTAACAGTCCCGATACGTTTGGGCGGGGGAGGGGTGCCCTAGAGCCGTGGTCGGCAAACTACAGCTCGAGAGCCACATGCAATTCTTTGGCCCCTTGAGGGCGGCTCTTCCACAAAATACCACGGCCCGGGCGAGTCTATGTTGAAGAAGTGGCTTTAGAAGAAGTTTAAGTTTAAAAAATTTGGCTCTCCAAAGAAATTTCAATCATGTGCTGTTGATATTTGGCTCTGTGGACTCATGAGTTTGCCGACCACTGGCCTAGAGCATGAGAGCTGTCGCGTCAAGAGCACGGCTCTACAGTACTGGGTGTCCAGATGACTGGCCACGGAAGACCTTGAGCCTGCCACGGGCCACGGGGGCCACGGGGGCCTTGCCTGGTCTTTACGTGGCTGAAGGGCGGTCCCTCAGGGCCCCTGTCAGCTCTGGAAGCTGCCCTTCTGTGCTGCCCTCCTTTATCTGGTCAGTTTAGTGGGTGCTCCCATCCGGGTGCTCACCTGTGGTGCAAATGCCCGCCTGTTCTTATTTCAGAAATACACCGTCAGCATGGGGTTCGTGAGAGCGTTCGAGCGGCAGTGTGGGTCCCAGGCCAGCGTGCGGAGGCTGCGAGCACACCCCGCCTACCACAGCTTCAACAACAAGTGGAACCTGCCTGTGTACTTCCAGATCCGGTCAGTCCTCATTCACTCCCGCCGCCACCTTTCTGAGCGTGTTCCAGTCAGGGAGCAGGACGTTGTGGCCGTTAGCAGCCTTTCCGTGTGTTCGCCATGCCATCCTTTGGGAAACAAAGGGAAATGCACGACATCATGGCTTGCATGAGAAAACATAAAGTTGAGTTTCTGGTGACCAGCGAGCTGCACACACTGGCTCAGCAGGCTGGACTCCAAGCCCAGCTTCCCTCCCACCGTCCTCTCATCCAGCGTGGGGAGAGGGAGCAGGAGTCACAGCAGCTCCTGCCTGCCGCTGTCCCTGTCTCGTCACCGCCTCCACACGGGGGCCTGATGACATTGGCCGGCGCTTTTGTCATCCATGCTGGAGTTAGATGCCATTAGAGCATCCTTCTCTCTACTGCCTGCGAGCTCCTCTCTTCTTCTTCTTTTCTTTTATATATATTTTTTATTTCAGAGAGGAAGGGAGAATGAGAGAGAATGATGGACAGGCTGCCTCCTGCACGCTCCACATTGGGGATGGAGCCGCAACCCGGGCCTGTGTCCCGACCAGGAATCGAACCCTGACCTCCTGGTTCACAGGTCAATGCTCAACCCCTGGGCCACACGGGCCAGGCAAACTCCCCTTTTCTATCGTTCCCCCAGCCCCGCGCCCCATGCTTAGGAACTGTCACCCGTGTCCCGTCACGGCCCTGGGCTGGTTGTGGAAAAAAATTTCCCGGATATGGAACTTGTTCTCAATACATTTGTTTTTCCGTTCAAAAATAAACTCAAGTCATGCTTTGTAGGACTCTTCTATTGATTTTGATCAGGCGTTGGATTGTTTACCCCGAATTACAACATAGAACCCTGCAAACATGGCTGGGGTCAGAGTTGCGCTGTTATCTGACTCAGCTTGGGGTCATCTGAAGGAAGTTTCAAAACCAGCGGGAGGGGACTGTCGACGTGTCGCTCAGAGAAGGGTTCCCATCGCTCTCCCAGCCACGGGGTGTGCCTGCATCCGACGGCGCGCAGGCCCCCCCCCCGCCGCCCCCCGCTGCCGTTCTGGTGCATAAAACTTAGCGTTTGCGTCTCTGTCTGCTGAGTCTTCCAGTTCTCCCCCAGCCTCCTCCTTTTAAGGAGCTTGAGTGTTTTTGGCAAAGTCGAGTGAGAACTAACTTTCAGGCCACGGAGTGCAGGGCAGAAACAGTGCAGCAGCCAGACAGTGATGGCACCCCGATAATCCGGGATCTCGTCCTCACCTCAGGGTCTCATTAATTCCACCTGCAAAGCCCCCTGTGCTCCAGGGATTAGGACAGGGGTCTTCAAACTATGGCCCGCTGGCCACATGCGGCCCGCAGAGGAGTCTGATCCGGCCCGCCAGGTTTTTTGGGCAGTGAGCGCAGCCGAGGTGTTACAGTAGGAATTAGTAGTTCATATAGTCCGGCCCTCCAGCTCTCTGAGGGACCGTGATCTGGCCCCCACTTTAAAAAGTTTGAGGACCCCTGGATTAGGACCTAGTACTCGGAAGAAGGGAGAACGGACAGGGAACGGTCAGCAGCAGCAGAAACACTCATTTGTGCTCTTGTTTTACCCCAGGTTCAGAGAGATCGCGGGATCCTTAGAAGCAGCCCTGACAGACGCCCTGGAAGATGCCCCAGGTAAGGCCTCAGGTGGCAGGTGTCCCCGCGGGAGCACGGAGCCCGCCACCCAGACCCTGATCCCGAGGGCCCAGCCCCCTTTCCCTGGATCCAGGAAGTTGGCCCTTAGACTTCCTGTGACTGGCCTTTTAAAGAGACAAAAGAAATCAGATCTCGTGGTTTCCATGGTTTCTTGCTTTGCAGAGATAACAAGGGGCTGCTGTAAGAATACAGGGTATGTTGGTACCTGAATGTCACACGCTGGGGCAGAGCCAAGTGACCAGCCCTTTTATAGCAAACTGGCTCCACGCTGCCTTTTTCCCAGGATCCGGACGGCCCCTCCCTCCCTGGGGAGTTGCACCTGGGGCTGCGCCCCCCGTGCGGGGGCACAGTCCTGGCACCTGGGGCAGGCGGCGCTGGTGGGATGCAGGCTTTCCGGCCCTGTCTGCATTCCTTCCAGCCCCAGTCCTGTCAGCAAGTAAAGAGGTTCCTGTGGATGACAGCCTGTTGACTAAGACAGTCGCTCACAGAACACGGGTTGTGTCTGTAGCCACGTAGGTCTGGCTGCTGCACTGTTTCTGCCCTGCACTCCATGGCCTGAAAGTTAGTTCTCACTCGACTTTGCCAAAAACGCTCAAGTGCAGTGAACGTCCTGCATACAAATGGTGTGTTCAGGTAGGGCAGAGAAGGTGACGAATGAAACAGGACAAATTCAAATCCAAAGTCTAAACCCTGCAATTGACGGCCTCTTTGACTCGGATTGCTGATGTGGTATAAAGCACTTCTTAACTATTTCCGAATGCCGTGTATGGTTAACAGTCATCGAACCCCTGGGAGGTGGAATCGTGTGAAATCAGAAAATGCATCGCTGAGCGGGCTCGCTGACCATACAGACTTCTTCAGAATGCCGCTCTGCACCCCCAGATCACACACCAAAGGTCCCAGATTGCAGTCCCGACTGACGGGGCGCCTGCCTTCGCGTGTGCTTTCTCTGCAGCCGGAAGCTCCTACTGCCTGCTGGCCTCGCACAGGGCGTGGAGCTGCCTGCAGAGGTGCTGGTCGGAGCAGATGTTCCTGCCGTCGCTGGCGCACCGGCTGTGGAGGCTCATGCTGCAGGTGCTGGCGCGGTACTCCGTGTTCATCCGCGAGGTGAGCTTTTTAGGCCACAGGGCTGTCAAGATACATGAGCTGCTGAGTGCACTGAGATCGAAGAGGCCATGTTGCCGTGGGAGGTGCGTTTGATGGTAGACGCTAGCATTTCCCGTGACTTGATGGCCCATGTATGTAAGTCTTACGGTGCTTCCTGGTGGAGACGTGTGTAACCGTTGAAATCCTGTTTCAGCTGCTGCTCAGGCCCATCTCCAACGAGAGCGCCAAGGACATTAGGAAGCCTCTGGGAACTGGGACCAAAGACGCTCCCGCTGCCCAGGGGAACAGCAAGGACCCGGGCAGTGGTCCTTCCGAGGCGAAGCCCCCGGCTTCGGTCACCAGCACGCAGCTCGTGCACGCGGCCGCCGACCTGGCCCGGCTGCAGGAGCAGGTGAGCCCGTGTCCCAGAATGCCGCGCGCCGACACTGACAGCAGCCACAGGGTTGCAGACCATGGCCCGGGCCCCTCAAGAGCCACCTCCTGCATCTCCCCTCATCCAGCCTTCCCTGGCAGCCGCTCTTCCTCCCCCTCCCGGCCGGGTCTGCCTCCGGATTTTCCTGGGATGGCATCCAGCCCTTTTTCATCCTCAACGTCCTGTGCGGCCCGATCGGTGTGGGCTGGGTTTTAATGATTTCCCTTCAAGCACCCAAATACTTCTTCGTCACATTCACTCTTCAGCTCCACTGTGAAAGCCCTGAACTATTAATTCTCTCTCTGTTTCTGCACCTGCCCATGCTTTTGCTTTTACTAAGAGAACTTGGTGGCTAAATTTGCGTTTATGTCCTCTGATATGCAAAGGGGATTGCCTCTTGCGTAAAAAGTAGCTGCAGCCTCAACTGCACGTTTGTTTCAGCTCCCGGAACTCTTGGAAACCATCAGGCCCAAACTGGAGACGATTGGCTTTAAGAATTTCTCTTCCATCTCAGGTAAAAACAAATCTCAGACTTAGCATATGTGTGAGTAAGAAAGGAGTTAGAATAAAATTTGAGAGGCTGGGCTGCTCTTCAGCTCCCATTCTCTGTAGCTGTAAACCCCTGGTGGTTACTCTATCGTGTGACTATAACGGCCCTCGGTGGGCAGTGGGGTTTCATGCCGGCCGTTTGATTTCACGCGTTATGCTCTCTAAATGCCACGGCAGCATTTAAAGTGACAGTCACGCCGGCCTGGGTGGTGGCTGAGCTCCGTCTGTGTGTCACAGCCGCCCTGGAGGACTCGCGGCTGTCCCTGGCGGCCTGCGTGCCCGCCCTCAGCGCCAGGATCGTCCAGGACTTGAGCGAGTCCTGCTTCGGTTACCTGAAAAGCGCCCTGGAGGTGCCCCGGCTTTACCGAAGGACCAACAAGGTGGGCGCCATTCCCTGCGGGGAGTTGTGAGGCGGGGGAGGTGGCAGGAGACCTTGAGGTTTGAACGACGGCCTCTCTCTCGTTTTCTCTGTGCATCTCTCCCCCCGCCGCCTCCACCCCAGGAGGTGCCCACGACCGCCTCCTCCTACGTGGACAGCGCGCTGCGGCCGTGCCACCAGCTGCGCAGCGGGCACCAGGACAAGCTCCAGCCCGAGCTGATCCAGCAGTGGCTGCAGGGCGCGCTCTCGGAGAGCACGCACAGGTGAGGACCCTCCCCAGAGAGCCCACGTTCAAGGTCGCCGAGCCATCAGAGGGCGGCCAGGCGGGGAGACCGTTATGTGGCTGCGTTCTGGACCAAGGCGGGCAGCCTGGTCTCTGCCCGTCTGAGCGGGCGCCGCGCTGTGCTCACTGCCCCGCCTGCCCCGGGCACCATCTCCTGCAGGCATCATTCTGTACGTCCCGCCACATGCTTTCCTGGGAGGGCCTTTCTCTCCTCGCTCTGTTGATCCAAAATGCCACGTGGTCAGAGAGCGGGCAGCGGGGAGACTGTCGGGCTGAGGAAAGGGGTGCCCACAGCCCGTGCCAGGGCGAGGAGGCCTCGGCCCCGGGGTGGACGGCTCGTCCCTCACTCCGCCTGCTCCTCCCAGGAGCCCACGCAGACTGCGCCAGGGCCCGTGGCTCCGTTTTGTTGTTGAGTTTCGTTCAGTTATTAATTTTCCCATAGTATTATACTTACTTCAGTTACTTAGCGGTTAAGTGGATTTGTGGGCTCATTTCAAGCATCACAATGAATTCTAATACGATTTCTGTGTAAATGCCAAGTAATCATCTTGTAAACAAAGTCTTTGAATGTAACTCATTCATCATTGGGACGGACCATGGAGACTGTTTGAGGGAGTTTTATTAAAATCTCAAAACGCTTTTAAAAGATGAACTTCCCAGAACTGATGGTGAGTGAACTTGCCTCTTTGGAGGAATGCGCTGCGGATGCTCACGCCTCGGAAGACGGCAGCGTGGCCCACGACTTCCTCGGAGTGGCCAGGACCGAAATTTTGAATAAAACCCACGTACATATTTCTTAAGCTCGGAGGGAGTGCAGTGCTAGGCAGGCAATTTTCTTCCAGTCTTAAAAACATTAAATATTTACCACGGCTGATTTTTTTTTTTTTTTTATTGGAAGTGAATTTTTATCTGAAAAATTGTTTTTCTCCTTTGTGGGTCCACATTGCCAGAGTGCGTCTGTGCCCGTGCCGGTGTCGGTCGCACCGTAACCTGTCTCCTGCTCTAGGTTCTATGAGACGGTGTCGGACGTCCTGCTGTCGGTGAAGAAGATGGAGGAGAGCCTGAAGAGGCTCAAGCAGGCCCGGAGGTCCTTGCCCGCCACCCCCGGCGGCTCCGGCGGCTCCGGCGGCATGAGCGACGACGACAAGATCCGGCTGCAGCTGGCCCTGGACGTGGCGCACCTGGGCGACCAGGTAACGCGTCCGAGGGCCCACTGGGGGGCCGTCGAGGGGCCTGGCAGGCTGTTCCTCACGCTGGGGAAGGGGTCGGCCCCAAATACTTGAAGTCAGAGCTCACCGAGGGTGTGGGGGCCCGTTGCTGAGCCCCATGGGAACATGCTGCGCCGTTGGTTACCAAGCGATTCACAGACGACGCTGTGCCAGGGTTCCCATTCAGCCGGTTTGAGAAAGGGCTGTCCAGGCTACGCAGTGAGGGCCTGTCCCTGTGGAGGCCTCTCCTCTGGGCGAGCGACTCACTTCTCCTCCTGTGGGTGGGCTTGCCTCCAGCCCTCGGAGGCCTCCTGCAGGCTCGGGTCGGGTGAGTGGAGGCAAACTCACACGCCGGCTCTCAGATGCCAAGCGTCCGGCCCAGGGTGGGGTTTGGCAATCAGCTCAAAAAGGAGCGAGCAGTCTGTCCTCGGGGGGCTGCTCTCCGTCAGGGCGAAGGGGCTCCACCTGGCTCAGGCTCTCCCGTCCCTCCCGTCTCCCGTCGAGCGTCTCACCGTTCGTTCTCACCGCCGTTGCAGATACAGAAGCTGGGCCTGCGCCCCGAGGACGTCAGGAGCTTCCCGGCCCTCGCAGAGCTGGTGGCCGCCGCCAGGGACCAGGCCACCAGGGACCAGGCGACCGCGGAGCAGCCCTAGGCCCGGCCCCGGGAGCCGAGAGCCGGGCCAGAGCCGAAGGAGCCGGACGCACCAGGACGGCTCTGCTCTCGCCTCGGCCCCAGCCCAGCGCTTCCCGGGCCCGCACCCGCCCGCACCTCTGGGCCAGGACCCCCAGCCCAGAACACTACGCCTTTTCCGTTGTATGGAAGATCCTTTTTAAGACACGTGACACTTTCTACTCTAGTTTACAGAGCAGATGATTTTATTTTTATTGTGAATCTCGGTGAGGAAGCGCTGGTTTCTAGTCGACGATGGACGTGAATGGACGTGGACGGCCCCAGAGGGCTCTGCCTGGCCCGGGCAGGGCGGCCCGCGGCGGCCTGGGGCGAGCGCCCGGCGCGGCTCAGGCGCGGAAGACGCTGGTCCTTCTCCCAGCAGTGCTGGGAGCCGCTGCTCGTCACTCTTCCCGACCTGTCAGAGCCAGAGCCCTGCAGGCTTTATTTTCTAAATAAAAAGTGTCTGCCAAGAGCCCATGTAGCTCCTCTGAGTCCACTCATGCCCGTGGGTCCCGTCCATCACAGATGGTCCTCGGACGGCTGGGAGCTGGTCCCTGAGGAGCGACCCCGGGTGGGGGTCGGGGTGGGGTGCCGAGGGCCAGAGAGCTGGGAATCTTGGGACAGGACCCACAGTGTGTGGGTGGTCTGCTACCCGACCCTCACACGCACCTGCACACGTGTGCCGAGCGGCGGCATCTGTCCTCAGCACCACGGTGACAGGAAGCAGGCGTGCGGGTCCTCTGGCCCCGGGGGAGGGGGGGACCAACCTACCGCAGAGCCCCCGCTGTTCAGGGTGCAGGGCCTCGTGAGTCCTCGGGGCCACGGGACGCCCCGCCTCCTGGGCTCCTGCCCACGAAGCCCCGGTGAGGTGACCAGTTGCCGAGTAAGTGGCTCGCCTGCCGGGCACACACTCGGCGGCCCAGGAGGGCTTGGGATGCAGTGAAGAAGTGTTTTAAGAAAAACCCTTGGGCCGGGCCGGTGTGGCTCAGTGGTTGTGTGTCAACCTAGGAACCAGGAGGTCACGGATGGATTCCCGGTCAGGGCACAGGCCTGGGGTGTGGGCTCCATCCCGTGTGGGGCGTGCAGGAGGCAGCCGGTCCATGAATTCTCATCATGGATGTTCCTATCTCTCTATCCCCTCCCCCTTCCTCTCTGAAATCGATTTTTGAACAGATTAAAAAGGAAAAAGAAAAACCCTTAGACTGAGCGGTTGGGATTTTGTATCCTTGGAACGTCCTGACCCAAATCCCATTCACAGGAATCCTGGGAACAGAGGCGGCGTGCGGTTGGCAGCGTCTCCTCCTGGCAGCGGCCGGAGCGCAGCCGCCCGCCGAGCAGAGAACCGTTAGTGCCGTGTCCTCCCGCCAGCCGGCCGCGGCGGGGCCCGCCCACGTGCTCCGCCCCCCGGGGCGACTGCAGGGCGGCTCCCAGGTGGGCACTGGGCGCCCGGCTGCGTCCCCACGCCCAGCACACAGCCGGCACTCGGCGGGCACCTCCGAACGTGCAGCACCAAGAGTGAAGCTAATGGGCCGGGCCGGCGGGGCTCAGAGGTCCAGTGTCAATCTACGAACCAGGAGGGCCAGCCGGGCCGGGCCGGGCCGAGATGGTCGGCATGGGCGGCAGGGAGGGAGGAAGTGCTCTCCGTAGCTCAGCAGACATAAGGCAACGGGCACAGTGAGTGACAGCCCAGGCAGCTCCCGTCTGCCCCGCCCCTTCCCAGCCCCGCTGGCCGCCCGTCCAGCACACAGACGGCCACTGCCCGCAGGAAGGAAGGTCCAGAAAACACTGCCTGCAGCAGCTTCTAAGGATGGCTACGTGCAGGCCCTGCCTCCCATGGAATGCCGTCCTGGGTATGCTCAGAGCCCTGCTGGTTGCTCAGTGGTTAGAGCAGTCTCCCCATACACCAAGGTTACGGGTTCGATCCCCGGTCAGGGCACATACCAGAATCAACCAATAACGCAGAAGTAAGTGGAATAATAAATCAGTCCTCTCTCTCTCTCTCTCTCTCTCTCTCTCTCTCTCTCTCTCTCTCTCTCTCTCTCTCCCCCCCGCTCACCAATTTAAAACATTTTAAAGAGAGAAAAAAGAAAAGAAAAAAAAACACACACACATGTGACTCCGAGTGCCTGTGTGTCTGCTCAACGACATGTATTTGTTCTGCTCAGTGAAGGAGAGACTCGTTCCTTTTTGCCTTCTATGATAAGATTTATTAGTAGCAGGATCGCCAGCCACGGGGTTACATGCTAAAGCACTCGGCCGCCGGACTTTTCCAAAACCCCCAGGCGCCGCGGGAAAGGAACACGGGGAGACCAAGAGGGACGCGGGCCCCGCTTCCATACGCGACCCCCCCCCCCCCCCCCGCCCCACCGCCCCGGGTCTCACCCCGAAACCCGGTGTCCGTTCCCAACGAGAGAGGAAGCTACGGTCGCGCCCACACACAGGCTGGTCTGGGCAGACGCTCTCCGGGACAGTCGTCCTGAGCTGAACGCTGGTTCTAACCTGCCCCCCACCCCACCTCACCCCGTTCCCCCAGGTCCCCCCTAAATCTGAGGTCTAGAGAAGGCTGCTCTCGGCTCCGGGCTGGCTCGTGGGGAGACGAAGTGGAAGGCGGTGCTGACAAGCTGGTGCTGCTGCGGGCAGGGCGGTGGCTGGGTGGCCGGGCGGTGGCTGGGCGGCCGGGGCGGTGGCTGGGTGGCCGGGGCGGTGGCTGGGTGGCCGGGCGGTGGCTGGGTGGCCGGGGCGGTGGCTGGGTGGCTGGGCGGTGGCTGGGTGGCCGGGCGGTGGCTGGGTGGCCGGGGCGGTGGCCGGGCGGTGGCTGGGTGGCCGGGACGGTGGCTGGGTGGCCGGGCGGTGGCTGGGTGGCCGGGCGGTGGCTGGGTGGCTGGGCGGTGGCTGGGCGGCCGGGGCGGTGGCTGGGTGCCCGTGGCCGGCCTCACACTGCATTCTGCGGGTTGGTCACGCGGCCCAGGAAGTGCAGGGCGGTGGAGTCCCGATCGTAGACGGCGAACAGGAAGGGCCGGTCCAGCGTCACCTCCAGGACCTCGGCGGACTCCGTGGGAGGGTGGGCCGACCCCGTGGGATGCTCCCCCTTGTCCGCTTTGAGCTCAAACAGAACGCTGTTCAGCACCTGCAAAGCAGCCAGCGTTGGGGTCGCTCCGGGAGCCCCCCGGGGCCCGAGGTCGGGGTGCAGAGGTTTGCTCGGACCCGCCTGTCTCCACCTTCCACCAGGCTGTCCCGGTGGGCGGGACCCCCGGCCCCCCCCGTGCGTGGGTGATGTAGGTGTGAGCTGATCACGAGGCCCTGTGATCCCACTCGTTCGTTTTTATTTCTTTATTTTTGTTTGTTTTTTAATCCTCACCCGAGGGTATTTTCCCATTGATTTTTACAGAGAGCAGAAGGGAGCAGGAGAGACAGAGAGAAACATCGATGTGCGAGACACACATCAATTGCTTGCCTCCTGCAAGCGCCCCAACCAGGGCTGGGACTCAGCAACCAAGGTCCGTGCCCTTGATCGGAGTCGAACCCGGGACCCTCCAGTCTGAGGGCCGACGACGCTCTATCCACTGAGCCGAACCGGCCAGGCCTGACCCCAGTCATTGAGCACAGACGGCTCCGGCCCCCCACAGTGGGCTCTGAGGCCGGGCCTGGGCTGGACCCCGTGTGTCCACGGCACTAAGCACCGAGCCTGAGCTCTCAGGCCCCTGGTCATAGCTGGGGAGCATGGTCTCCCGTGGCCACGGGACCGTCTGTCCCCTGGGGGGCGCTTCCTGGCAGCCAGGAGCTGTGCCACGGGCCGGCCCTGGGCCGGGGGCACCTTCCTGGGCTGGACCCCAGAGCTGCCAGGATGGGGCGGGAGGGGTTGCCCTCTCCACCCACCTCTGCACAGGCCCAGAACGTGCTGGTCACGTCTCTCCCACCTGGACACCCCCCCTGGCCACGCATCCCCTCCGCCCGGCCCCGCTCCACCTTCCGGAAGCTTCCTCCGACACCCCCCGCCCCGGGAGCCAACAGACCCGCCCGGTACCTGTCCGACGCGGAGCTGGTCCTCGCTGATCCCGCCCAGGCTGGCCTCGGTGCCCAGCAGCGTGGCCAGCCTGGCCTGGGCCAGCAGGTCCTGCAGGTCGTAGGAGCCTCGCAGCGCCAGCTGGGGCAGTGTCAGCCGGACGGCCCTGCGGAGGAGGGGACCCCGGTCAGGTGGCCCCGGGGGCTGCCCGCACGTGCGGCCGGGCCCCCCGGAGCAGGTGCCCGAGGCCTCCCCGCGCCCCCTGAGCTGGTCCCCCCCGGGGTGAGGCGGGGGGGGGCGTACCGGGGAGCCAGGTGCTTGGTCCAGGTCAGCACGCCGTGCTGGAAGGTGAGGGCCTCCGCCTCGGCCAGGGCCGCGGGGTCGTGCGGCTGCACCAGCAGCAGCCCCACGTTGGCGCTGAGCGGCACGCGGGTCAGCGAGAGGTTGAGGCGGGCGTCACTCCAGTGCGGGAAGCTGCCCGTGCCCGTCAGCATGGGCACGGCCACGGACGTGGCGTTGTCCACACGGAACTGCCGCGGCCCCGGCAGCAGCGAGAAGCCCTTCAGGCGACCTGCAGGCGGAGGAGGAGACAGGGGGCGTCGGCAGGCGGCGGGCGCGGGGAGGTGGGGTGCCCGCACAGGGGCCCGGTGCACGGGGACCCCAAAGGCCTCTGCTTTCCCCCCGCTGGGGCCCCCCAAGTCCTGCTCCTGAGAAACCCAGGCCCGGGAGCAGCTCAGGGAACGGCAGGTGCCAACGCGAGGTCACACCTGAGCTTCTGCCGCTGCCCCCTTACTGGGGACCCCAAGGGGCACCCCAGGGCTCAGGCACCCCCGCCCCCCCACTAGGAACCGACGAGGCAACCCCCCCAGAACCGGCCGGGCCCGGAGCCTGAGGTCCAGCAGGCTGGCAAGCTGGCTCTGCGGTCTTTTTTTTTATTTTTTTAAATATATTTTATTGATTTTTTTTTTTTTTTACAGAGAGGAAAAGAGAGGGATAGAAAGCTAGAAACATCAATGAGAGAGAAACATCCATCAGCTGCCTCCTGCACACCCCCCACCGGGGATGCGCCCGCAACCAAGGTCCATGCCCTTGACCGGAATCGAACCCGG
Source organism: Pipistrellus hanaki (assembly GCF_964339955.1). Lineage (NCBI taxonomy): Eukaryota > Metazoa > Chordata > Mammalia > Chiroptera > Vespertilionidae > Pipistrellus > Pipistrellus hanaki. Next base: position 2,412,028 of record NC_140522.1, read on the forward strand.
GACCCTTCAGTCCACAGGCCGACGCTCTATCCACGGAGCCACACCGGCCAGGGCTCCAGTTACTTTTTGTGGAGCAGTTTTACATCTACGGGAAAATGAAGAGGTGGCACCGAGGTTTCCGTGTGCCTGGGACCCCCCCCACCCGCCACCCCTGACTCTGATGAGCCAGGCAGAGAAAGACAAGCACCCTAGGGTGTCACTCACGTGGGAGGTCTAATGCCCACCATGACTGACCAATGAAACAGAGACCGAGAGCAGCCGGACAGTTGTCAGTCAGGTGGGAGGGGCTGGGTGAACAAGGTGAAGAGATGAAGAAAAGAAAACGCACCTCACATCCCACTTAAAAAAAAAAAAAAAAAAAAAAAAAAAAAGACACTTCTGCCCAGCCAGTGTTGCTCAGTGGTTAAGCATCGACCTCTGAACCAGGAGGCCACAGTTCCATCTCTGGTCAGGTCACAGGCCCGGATTGCAGGCTCCATCCCCGGTGCAGGGAGTGCAGGAGGCAGCGGATGCATAATTCTCTCTCATCATGGATGTTTCTCTCTCTCTCTCTCTCTCTCTCTCTCTCTCTCTCTCTCTCTCTCTCTCTCTCTCTCTCTCTCTCCCCCCACCAACAAATGGAAACAAGCAGACGCTGGAACCTGCAGGGAGGGGCCGCCCGCCTCTCCCTCCGGCCCCCCTGCAGGCTCCCTCCTCGCCCGGAGGTTAAGTCAATCTCTCCGGGTTAAGTCAACGGATGTGGCGGAACCTGCCAGGGCCAGCGTCGGGGCCGGTGGGGGCCGGTGGGGGCCGCGGGGAGGGGTCAGTGGAGCTGGGCAAAGGGCGGCCGGAGCCCATGGGAGGGACGTCCAGCTGTGCCTGAGGCCCTCATAACGGGCTGTCCCCCCGCTATTACTATTTTTAAGACAGAGGCGAAGGGAGGAGGGGAGAGGAGAGACACATGGATGAGAGAGAGAGAGAGAGAGAGAGAGAGAGAGAGGGAGAGAGGCCACGTGGGGGTGGCCTCCCACACAGGTTCTGATTGGGGGTGGGGTGAGGGTTGGACCTGCAAACCCCGGTACATGCCCTTGACCAGAAATCACACACAGGACCCTCTGGTGCATACGCGGGTGCTCTAACCACTGGGCAGCACCAGCCAGGGCGAGGTTGGGCCGCGGAGGGACGGAGCGCCGCTTACCTTGGAAGCGGACGAGGGCGTTGAAGACCAGGTTGCTGTCCGGGCTGACCTCCCTCAGCGGGCTGCCGGTCTTCCAGCCGGTCGCGGCCTGCATGAACCTGTTGATCCTCTCGGCGGCCAGCCGGGGGTCGGCGGCCAGGTCGAGGGAGCGCGGGAGGGTCACGGGGGCGAAGGGGGCCAGGCCGCTCACGAACGGCTGCTTGAGGCGCAGGCCGGGCGCCGTGAACAGGCCCAGCACCGTGGCCGCCCGCAGGCGGGCCTGGCCGGCCGCCCCGCCCTGCAGCACCAGGAGGCCCTGGATGGCCTGCAGCGCCGACAGCACCCTGTGGCCGTCCAGCCGGGAGGTGCAGCCCTGGTTCTCGCCGGGGACCCCCAGGAAGGCCTGCAGCCGGCCGGCCGTGGGGTCCAGGGCCCCCAGGTAGAAGGCGGTGAGGGTGCCGAAGAGGGCGGTCGGGGAGAACAGGGTGGCCGCCGCGGGGGCCTGGGTCTCGGCCAGCGTCCGGTACAGGCGGAGGCCCAGGAAGTTGAGCAGCATGCCCACCGTGACCACCCGCGTCTTGTCCTCGCCCTGCAGCCCCCGGGCGGCGGCCACCAGCCGCTCCCGTAGCGCCTCCTCGTCCGCCGGGGCTGTCTTGGCCTGGATGGGCACCGCCGTGAAGGTGGGGGCCGGGGTCGGCGCCTCGCTGGGCCGCTCCAGCTGCTCGCAGACGCTCTGGTTGTACACCAGCATGTGGAAGGGGTGGATGTACAGCCGGTCGGCGGCCGGCAGCCCGGCCCAGGCCAGGAGGCAGAGCACGGCCGCCCGGAGGCACACGCCGGCGCGGCTCATGGCGCGTCTGGAAGGTGAAAGGTGGAGGGTGAAAGGTTACTGAGTGTCCTGGAGCCCGATTGGCTCCCGACTGGCCTAGGGCAGCGGTCGGCAAACTCATCGGTCCGCAGAGCCAAACATCTACAGCACCACGATGGACGTGTCTTGGGAGAGCCACAGTTTTTTTAAACGTAAACGTCTCCTAACGCCGCTTCTTCAACACAGACTCTCCCAGGCCGTGGTCCTTTGTGGGAGAGCCACGCTCACGGGGCCGAAGAGCCGCATGAGGCTCTTGAGCCACCGTTTGCTGAGCACTAGCCTAGTACACACCCTTCATGTATGTGAACTTCCAGAAGAAATGGATTCAAGGTTCCCAGAAAATATCAATAGCCCAGCCGGCGTGATTCATGATTCTCTCTCCTCATGGATGTTTTTCTCTCTCTCCCTCTCCCTCTCTCTTCCTCTCTGAGATCAATAAAGATGTATACATATATCTTATAAAAATTTATTAATATATACATTTAGGGGGGAATAATAAGGGAAAGGGAGAGAGAGTTAGAAACCTCCATGAGGAGAGAGATTCATGGATCGGCTGCCTCCCACACGCCCCACAACCCTGGCATGTGTCCCCAGCAGGAATTGAACCCGGGACCCTTCAGTCTGCAGGCTGACGCTCCATCCTCTGAGCCAAAAATAGACTTCTTCAAAAATAGACTCGGCCAGGCCGTGGTATTTTGTGGAAGAGCCACCATGCTCCAGGGGCCAAAGAGCCGCAGGTGGCTCGCGAGCCGTGGTTTGCCGACCATGGCCCTAGGCCAGGAACAAGGGAGGGCCGGGATTGCTATCGGCCCCGTTTACAGGTGAGCAGACCGAGGCTCAGGGCGACGGCGATGAGCTGACCGCACGGACCCAGGCCGTGAGCCCAGGACCGGAGGGAGACAGGTCTGCTCAAAAGGGGTTCAGAGGCTCAGCCCTGGGCCCCCTGAGCCTGGCCCCTCTCTTCCCCAGACTCCCCACCACCACCCCCTCTGCCTGCACTGCAAGCTGCCCAGTCCCTCTGGCTGGGAGAGGACACAGTGGACTCCTGGCCACCATGAACCTGGGGTGAAGGGCTGGACCGGCCATGGTGAGGCTTGGGAGAGGGCCAGGTCTCTGGCGGGGCCCGGACTGAGGCCGAGGGGAGACAGCCCAGGCCTGCACGGCTGGCTTGACGGGAGGGCAACAGATTTCCTGGGTCCTCAGTGGTCAAGTCGCCTGCAGTGCAGGTCACCACTGCCCCCTGGCCCCTGGCCCCTGCCCCCTGGCCCCTGGCCCCTGCCCCCTGCCCCCTGGGCCCTGGCCCCTGGCCCCTGCCCCTGCCCCCTGCCCCTGGGCCCTGGCTGCAGGTTAGCTACCACCCTCCAGCCGCTCTGCCCCCCATCCCAGCCCCCACCCCACCTTCTGGGCCCAGCAGACGGCCCAGCTGTCCTGGGAGCGCCTGGTTCGGGTGGTGTGTGGAGAGGGACTCCCGGCTTACCGTCCGTCTGCGTCAGCCCCAAGACCAGCACCCTCTGCGCCCGCTCCCAACACCAAGACCTTCTGCTTCTGCCCCCCAAAACAGGACCTTCTGCTTCTGTCCCCGAGACCAGCACGCACTGTTCTGTCCCCAGGATGAGGTCAGCTCTTCCCCCGGCCGGCCCGGGGCCCTCTTTATAAGTGAGGGGCGGGGATGGAGCCGGGCCGGGCTGGCCTGTGCCCCGCTGGGGAGGGGGGTTACATCACGGAGGGGGAGGGCCCAGCAGCCGGGCCGATGAGGGGGCTGGACGGGAGCCAGAGGGACTCCTGCTGGGACGGCTTCCAGGAAGCGGGCTGATCGATGCGCCCGCCTGCGGCTGAACACAACGCCCTGGGACGGGACACGGCCCAGTTACACATTCACTGGAGTTCCAGGGAGGCCATCCTGTGTGTGTGTGCGTGTGCGTGTGCGTGTGCGTGTGCGTGTGTGTGTGTGTGGCGCCTCTGCCCCTCGGCCCGAGAACGTGCCCCTCGAGGCCTGGGGTCACTCTTTCTTTCCTTTTTTTAATTTTTATTTTTTCCCCCCTCACCAGTTTGGCTCAGTGGATAGAGCGTCGGCCTGCGGACTCAAGGGTCCCAGGTTCGATCCCGGTCAAGGGCTTGTACCTTGGTTGCGGGCATGAGCGAGTCCAGTAGGAGGTGTGCAGGAGGCAGCTGATGGATGTTTCTAGCTCTCTATCCCTCTCCCTTCCTCTCTGTAAAATAGCAATAAAATATGTATATATTTAAAAAGAGCCAGATATTTGTGTTGATGTCAGAGAGGAAGGGAGAGGGAAAGAGAGAGAGAGAGGCATCAATGAGGAGAGAGAATCATGGACCGGCTGCCTCCTGCACGCCATCGATCCAGCCCACACCGCGGGCACGGGCCCCGACTGGCCATCCAACTGGGACCTCGCCGGCCAGCCTGCTTCCCCTAAGTGTCTCCGCAATGTTTTCCGTGGCGGAAGAGCTGATCGCTGAGTAAATATTGTTTTTCCCGGAGCTCGGTTATTGCAAGAGCTAGCCCCTCGGGCCCCCAGGACAGCACGTCAGTCAGGCCAGCGACAGAGTGTCCGCGGAGCAGGCGGGCTGCATGTTTCCATCCGGGCAGCCGATCCTTATCTCGCTCGCCGCCCGGTGCGCGGCACTGCCCTCTGCGGGCGCTTCCCCGGGGCCGGCGCCAAGGCAAACACGGAGCCGCCGCCCGCGGGCGGGAGCGCCAGCCTGAGGAGCCTCCGTGGAGCGTGGGGTTAGGCCTTGTGCTTCCCGTGTCTGATTTCCCGGACGAGGGGAGGGCCCTAAAGCACACCGAGGGCACCTGAGCGAGTGCCCCGGCCAATCAGAGCACTCCCGGCCGGTGTGGCTCAGTGGTGAGCGCTGACCTAGGAACCAGGAGGTCAGGGCTCCGTTCCCGGTCAGGGCACAGGCCCGGGTGGCGGGCTCCATCCCCAGGGTGGGGCGTGCAGGGGGCAGCGGATCCGTGATTCTCTCTCCTCATGGATGCTTCTATCTCTGTCCCCCTCTGCCTTCCTTACTAAAATCAATTTTAAAAAAATACATTATATTTATTTTAAATATATATATATATATATATATATTATTGATTTTTTTTACAGAGAGGAAGGGAGAGGGATAGAGAGAAACACCGATGAGAGAGAAACATCCATCAGCTGCCTCCTGCACACCCCCCACTGGGGATGTGCCCGCAACCAAGGTCCATGCCCCCAACCGGAATCAAACCCGGGACCTTTGAGTCCGCAAGCCGACGCTCTATCCACTGAGCCACACCGGACAGGGCTGGCTCTTTACAGAACGGGTCTGCCAGCCCCTCCTCTGAATAAAAACGAGGCCCCGGGAGCGAGCTCTGCCCCTGTCGTGCAGGCCGTGGCCGTCAGTAATGGCCGTGACAGGTGCTATTTCTTAGTGACAGGTTCTATCCCCGGGCCCCCCTCCGGAGGGCAGCACCACCGTTTTCCGACTCAGGACCTGCCCTCGTCCTGAGCAACACCGGTCCCGGCCACCCCCTCCGGGCCCAGTGTGGGTCCTGCCATCTCCACTCCCACCTCTCCCCGCCGGCCCCACTCGGTCTCCCCAGCACACTCCGCAGAGGGTCCTGCCCCACCTTGGCCCTGGCCGGCCGCCCACGCCCTGTGGGCAGAGGCCGCTCCCTGGATGGCGTTTGCCATCCGGGCGTGCCCCACCTGAGGGCCGGGAGGTTCCCGGGCAAAGAGGCAGAGCCAGGGCCGGTGGCGGTTCCGTCCCGCCTGGCACTCACTCTCTGCGTCTCGCTCCTTCCTTCCCGCCCCTCGCCGGCCCCGCGTCCCACGTCCGCTGCCCGGGGACCAGCCATGCCTTCCCTCCGCCTGTTCCCCGAGCCCCAGGGGCACCCCACGCCCAGGGATGCCCGCGGCACCCACTCCTCCGGCCAGAGCTTCGAGCAGCTGCGGCGGGAGTGCCTGCAGAAGGGGGTCCTGTTCGAGGACCCCGACTTCCCGGCCACCTGCGCCTCCCTTTTCTACAGCGAGAGGCCCCCGATCCCCTTCGTGTGGAAGCGGCCGGGGGTGAGTGCAGGGGGGCGTGGGGCGGGGGGGGAGAGACAGGGAAAGGGAGAGACTCCTGGGAGGGGGCAGCAAGGACAGGAGGGGGCCGGAGGGGTGCCCACCCATGGCTGGCTCACCTGCTGTGGCTCCTGCACAGATGCTCTGGGGGCACAGGAGCTGTAACCCCACAACCCAGGGGTCCGGTCTGCCTGTCGCTAGAGCCAATTCAGCAGAGACGGGGCTGAGTCCTAGGGCAGCGTGTGTCCCGGTCCTGCCGGCAGCGAGGACCTCAGTCTTCCCACCTGTGAGATGGGCTCGTGAGCAGCAGGGCATCCACCGATGTCCGCTCTGCCCCCCATAAGCCAGCTGCCTATATGGGGCGGAGGACGAGGAGGACTTGAGGATGCAGGAATGACGGACGTGGGCATGACGCATGGAGCATCCTCACGGGCTGCCGGCCGTGCGGGCGGGGACGGGGGCAGAGGGAGGGGGGCGGGTGCTGCCGGGCACCCTGGGGCCAGGTTCCCGCCGCAGGGGCTGGGGCCGTGCGTAGAGAACAGGTGCCTCTGGGGCCGCTGGTGTGTGGGCCTCAGGGCTGTCTGTCTGTCCGTGAGGGTGGACTGCATTCCGACGTGAGCGCCGTGTCCATCCCGGGCAGCTGGCTGGCCCCGCTGTCCTATTCCTGCCCCCGGCAGAGGGATGTGCAGGGACACACGCCGGCAGGCGGGGCCGCAGGGGGCTGGTACCCCGGGCCCCTGGGTGGTTGCCCCCCACCCCCAGCTCTCTGCCTCCCTCCCACCCACGCTCAGGAGGCGGAGAGCCAGCGTGGCTGCAGGTTTCTGCAGGACAAGACTCGGGACGCATCGAGGGTGAGGCTGTAGATGGTGGGGGCCATTCAGAGCCCCCTGCCGCCCCCCGCCGTGGGCACCAACGCTGGGTGGGCATGTGGAGTGCCCGGGCGCCAGTACCGGTGGGAGGGAGGGAGGGAGGGAGGGAGACCGCGAATCAGGTTCACTCCCAGCCAGCAGCCTGCGTGCCCCAAGGGAGCCAGCGTCCATCCCGCCCCGCCCAGCAGCCAGAGGGCCCGAGGGCCGCCAGCTGGTGCCCCGGAGTCAATATTTGCCAGGCTGGAGAGTCAGGGCCATCCTCTGCCTGGGCAGCGCCGGCCGGCTCACTCCCTCGGGGTGGGGACTGGCCTGGGGGCGGCTCCCCCGGGGGACAGGTCGCCGTGGACAAAGAGGGAGGACCCTGACGGTGGGAGCTGAGTGCCGGTCGCACTCACCTGCCCTGTGACCGCCCGGGCCTCAGTCTTCCCACCTGTGAGATGGGCCCGTGAGGACCCAGGCGGGCCCAGGGCCCGGCACAGGCGCTCCCCATCAGCGATGATGTTCTCGCCGGGCTCTTCCCGGCGGCATCGGCTCCAGCGTCAGCTGAGCCTCGTCTCACGGGCGAGCCTCCTGAGCTCCCTACGTCTGTGTCCATTTCACACAACCACCTCGGGGCTCTCAGGCCCGGCCCAAAGGGCACACACACTGTGGACGTAAGCTCTGTATTGCTATTTCCTGGTGGAGGCAGAGTGTGTGCATGTGTGTGTGTGTGTGTGCACGTGTGTGCACGCATGAGCATGGGTGTGGATGTATATGCTTGCACACGTGTGCATGGGTGTGCACGGGTGTGTGTGTGTGTGTACTTTGTGCGTGTGTGCAAGTGCGTGTGTGTGCGTGTGTGCATGTGTGTGCATGTGTGATGTGCTCGCCAACACGCCATCCTGCCTGGCACCTTGCAAGTTGCTGCCGGTTCTCTGGGCTCTCCCTGGCCTGGCAGGGCTGCCCTGGGACGGCTGAGCTTTCCTTCTGAGCAGCCGTCGGCAAACTCATTAGCCCGCAGAGCCAAATACCAACAGCACCTCGATGGACGTGTCTTTGGAGAGCCAACCTTTTTAAACGTAAACTTCGAACGCCACTTCTTTCCACATAGACTCGCCCAGGCCGTGGTGTTTTGTGGAAGAGCCACACGCAAGGGGCCAAAGAGCCGCAGGTGGCTCGCGAGCCGCCGTTTGCCGACCACGGCTTCTGCGGGATCCCAGCAGCTTCCTCCCCTCCTAACGGGTCTCCCTGCCTCCTGCCTGACCTGTGCCCTCCCCTACCTCCTGGACTCCACCTTCCGGGCTCCTGCCAGCCCTGCCCAGCGCCCTCGGGGGGCTCGGCCTAGCCTGGGAATGAGGCAGGGACCCCCCCGACCCGCCCCCCCCCCCCCCCCCGCTGCCCTGCACCCTGCCCCTCCTCACACAGCACCCGTCCCCCCGGCCCGCACGCTCCGGCTGCAGTGGCCTGGGGGGCCCTTCCCCCCGGGAAACCCGGACTCCCGCTCATGGCCTCCCCCGGACCCTCCGCCCCGGGGCCGCCCCTGTGTGCAGCGCCGGGCGCAGCTGCCTCAGAGCGTGCCCTGTGGGCAGGAGCCCTGTGTCCCGAGCCCTATCGCGCCCTCAACCGCTCACACCGTCCGGCACAGTTACAGCTGTTACCGTGGCAACAGCCAACGGCTGCTATGCAAACCGTTCACAGCTACCATGGCAACAGCCGATGGTCACAATGACAATTGCCAGTGGTCACTATGGCAACTGCCAGTGGTCACTATGGCAACTGCCAGTGGTCACTATCGCAACAGCCGATGGTTACGATGGCCAGGGCAACGTTCCCCGTTGGCCAGGATTACTATAAATCGCCTCATCTCAGACAGAGCCCAGGGACCCATGCCACCCAGGGCGAGGGCAGGGCAGTGCCAGAGCTGGTCCCAAGGGGAGCACAGGTGGCTAGACCGCCTCTCTCTGGCCCCAGACACAGTCAGCCTATGGGGTGCTGGTAGTTTTCTCAGGGGGCCCTTGGGGCCGGCACCTGCGGGAGGGAAGGGGCAGGGCTGGGCAGGGGGGACTGTGGGTTGTGGGGTGGCCCCCGTGCCGGGGTCAGCCAAGGGCACGGGGAGCTCGGAGCCGGGAGGGTCCCTTGTGTCCCACCCGCCAGCCTGGCTTCGGGTCTTGGTCTAAACTGGCATTTCTCCGAGGTCAAAGCTCGGCACACACACAGCTCCTGCCTGGACACAGTGTCCTCTCCGGGGGTGGGGCTTTGCACCGTCCCTACAGACTGGGGAATGGGGACAAGGTATGGGGTGGGGATCGGGGTTCCGCTTGCAGGACGGAGCTCAGGCACCTGGTGGGGGGCCGCGGGGGCAGCCGGGAAATGGTCAGGTCCCCCTCCACCCCCCCCTCCGCTCCCCCATTCTCTGTGGCTCCAGTGTGCCTGCGTGTCTGCTCCGCACGCCTGTGGTGCGTGTCCTGCCGGGTCCGTGTGCTCCCAGCACCACCCGCTTGTCAAACACGGCTGAGCTCGGGGCGGGGAGTGGCCGCCAGAATCAGACACGTCCGGGGACATGGCAGGGTGGGGGGCAGCCAGCCCGGGGGCCTGGCCTGGGGGGTGGGGGGCGGGGGACAGGCTTTCCCCGTGGGCCTGGCTGCACCCTGCCTCGGGGCGGGGCTGTGGGCCTGAGTGGGTCGGGGCTGGTCTGGGACGGGACGGCCCAGCCTGAGGGGTCCGGGGTGAGTTCCGATTTCAGAGAGCATCTCACTTGTCCAGGAGATCGTGGAGAACCCAGAGTTCATCCTCGGAGGGGCCACCAGGACGGACATCTGCCAGGGGGAGCTCGGTGAGTGTGAGGGAGGGAGCAGGGGCGGCCGGTGGGACAGACCCTCCTCCCCTGGGCCCGCCCGGCTGCTCCGATGGAGGGACCCCAGGGCTCTGGGTCCCTGGGGTGGACATGTCTGGGGTTGGGGACCCATGGCTGCAATGTGGGGGGGGGGGGTCTGGAATGACACAGAAAATACTGTCTAGCCCCAGCCGGCGTGGCTCAGTGGATAGAGCTACTGCCTGCGGACTGAAGGGTCCCGGGTTCGATTCCGGCCAAGGGCACATGCCCGGGTTGTGGGCTCGATCCATGAATGACTCTCATCACGGATGTTTCTCTCTCTCCTTCTCCCTGCCACTCTGAAATCAATCCAGAAATATACTGAAAAGAAGAAAAAAGAAAAGAAAATACTGTCTGATATTTGACTTCGTTTTTTGTTTATTTATTTATAACATATTTTTATTGATTTCAAAGAAGATGGGAGAGGGAGGGAGAGAGAAACATCCATGTTGAGAGAGAATCATGGATCGGCGGCCTCCTGCACCCCCCCTATTGGGGATGGAGCCCACAACCCGGGCATATGCCCTTGACCGGGAATCGAACCGTGACCTCCTGGTTCACAGGTCGATGCTCAAACCCCTGAGCCAGGCCAGCCGGGCTGTCCGTTCTCAGCGCTGAGAGGACGCGCCCACGCCCGGAGGGCCCACCTCTCCCGGCCCGGCCTGTCCCCAGCCTCTCCGGCTTCCCCTCTGCAGGCGACTGCTGGCTGCTGGCGGCCATCGCCGCCCTCACGCTCAACGAGAAGGCGCTGGCGAGGGTGGTGCCCCAGGACCAGAGCTTCGGGCCGGGGTACGCCGGGATCTTCCACTTCCAGGTAAGCGGGTGCCGTCCTGGTCACCAAAACATCCCGGGTTCGATGCCCCGTCAGGGCTCCGGCCCAGGTGTCAGGCCCCATCCCCGGCCAGGGCACGTCAAGGCGATGGGTGGATGTTTCTCTCTCACATCCGTGTGTCCCTCTCTGTCCCTTCCTCTCTCTGACCATGTCCTCGGAGGATTTAAAGAAAGAACGAAAAACAAAAAAAACTTGCAGTGGTGTTTTGGCAAATCTACGGTGAAGGTCTGTGTTAAGAGCTTTGACTTTTGGAAATTCTTTTTTATTATTATTATTTTATGTATTGTTTTAAAACATATTTTATTGATTTTTTTTTTACAGAGAGGAAGGGAGAGGGATAGGGAGCTAGAAACATTGATGAGAAATAAACATCGATCAGCTGCCTCCTGCACACCCCCCACTGGGGATGTGCCCGCAACCAAGGTCCATGCCCTTGACCAGAATCGAACCTGGGACCTTTCAGTCCGCAGGCTGACGCTCTATCCACTGAGCCAAACCAGTTAGGGCTCTTTAAAATATATATATATATATTGATTTCAGAGAGGAAGGGAGAGGGAGAGAGAGAGAGAGAAACATCCATGAGGAGAGAGAATCATGGACCAGCTGCTTCCTGCACACCCCACCCTGGGGGTCGAGCCCGCCACCCGGGCCTGTGCCCGACCAAGCAGGTGGGCCCGGGGCAGTTTGGTCGGACGGAGGAAAAGCAAAGTGATGAGCATCGGCCGTGGGCGGGACCTGCCGAGGGACTCACCCCGATGTCCCTCCGTCCATCCGTCTGTCTGTCCGTCCGTCCCCGCCGCCCGCAGTTCTGGCAGCACAGCGAGTGGCTGGACGTGGTGGTGGATGACCGGCTGCCCACCTTCCGGGACCGGCTGGTCTTCCTGCACTCGGCCGACCGCAGCGAGTTCTGGAGCGCCCTGCTGGAGAAGGCCTATGCCAAGTGAGAGACGGCGGCTTTCCCGCGGGCCACCCCCTGCCCCTCCCGGCCGCCCCCTGCCCCTCCCGGCCGCCCCCTGCCCCCTCCCACCTCCTCCTGCCCCTTCCGGGCCTCCCCCTGCCCTTTCCATGGAGCAGCGGGGAGACTCAGCTCGGGTTCCCCACCCTGGGGATCGAGCCCACAACCCAGGCACCTGCGCCCTTGACCAGGAGCCTGTGACCTCCTGGTCGCTAGATCGACGCTCACCACTGAGCCACACAGGCCGGGCCCCACGCTGCTCTCCCTGCCCTCCCAGGCTGAACGGGAGCTACGAGGCGCTGAAGGGGGGCAGCGCCATCGAGGCCATGGAGGACTTCACGGGGGGCGTGGCGGAGACCTTCGCCACCACGGAGGCGCCCCCCAACTTCCACGAGCTCCTGCGGAAGGCGCTGCAGCGGGGCTCGCTGGTGGGCTGCTCCATCGACGTGAGTGGCTGCCGTCCCATCCGGGCCCCGAGGCTGGGTCTGGCCGGGCACGGAGCTGGGTCTGGGCGGGCAGGGAGCTGGGTCTGGGCGGGCAGGGAGCTGGGCCGGCACGGAGCTGGATCTGGGCGGGCAGGGAGCTGGGTCTGGCCGGGCACGGAGCTGGGCCTGGGCGGGCACGGAGCTGGGTCTGGGCGGGCACGGAGCTGGGTCTGGCCGGGCACGGAGCTGGGTCTGGCCGGGCGGCCCGGGCTCCGCCTGCCTCACCCCGTGGGTCCAACGCCGCCGCCCTCCCGTGTTTCAGATAAAAAACTCTGCGGAATCAGAAGCCCGGACGCCCTTTGGCCTCATTAAGGGCCATGCCTACACCGTGACGGGAGTTGACCAGGTAGGTGACAGGCGGGCGGGCGGGCGGGTGAGGTGCAGGGACAGACTAAACAATGCCGGAGCCCTGTGCTGACTTAGTGCCTTACAGAGGGGTCCCGGGTTCGATTCCAGTCCTGGGCACACGCCCAGGTTGCGGGCTCCATCCCCAGTGTGGGGTGTGCAGGAGGCAGCCGATCCATGATTCTCTCTCATCCTGGATGTTTCTCTATTTCCCGCTCCCTTCCTCTCTGAAATCAATAAGTATCTATTAAAAAAAAAAAAAAGAAAAAGAGTAAAGCCACCTTAACAGGTGTGGCTCAGTGGATAGAGCGTCGGCCTGCGGACGGAAGGATCCCAGGTTCGATTCTGGTCAAGGGCAGGGACCTTGGTTGCGGGTACGAGCCGCACCTCTCAGGGCGCATGGAGGAGTTTGAGTGTCGTTAGCATGTCGTGGCCCAGAGGTGGAGCTCCCAATGCACCTGTCACTTCCCGTTTCCCGGCCCTCACCGCCTCCCAGGTCCGCTTCCGAGGCCGGGACACGGAGCTCGTCCGGGTCCGCAACCCATGGGGGCAGGTGGAGTGGAACGGCGCCTGGAGCGACAGGTGGGTCCGCCCGTCTCCGCGGCGGGTGCCCCTCCTCAGCGGCCACGGCCACGGCCACGGTCACCACCACGGCCACGGTCACCACCACGGCCACCGCCACGGCCACAGCCACGGCCACAGCCACGGCACACGGAGGCCAGGCTGGCGGGGGGCAGCGGGCCTGAGGTCCCGAGGGCCTTTCCCTGCCCGCCGGCCCCCGGGCCCTGGCACCTCGCCGGGCCCAGCGAGCTCTCACTGACCAGGACCCAGTCCCCGCGCAGGGCACACGCCGCCCCCCGGGGGCCGGGTCCTAACGCACACGTGTCCGCTCCCAGCTCCTCCGAATGGCAGGCCGTGGGCCCCGCCGAGCAGCAGCGCCTGAGCCACGCCGCCCTGGACGACGGGGAGTTCTGGTACCGAAGGCGCCCCCTCCTTCCTCTCTGCGCCCCACCTTCCTCTGAGCCCCCTCCTTCTCTCTGAGCCTCCTCCTTCCTCTCTGTAAAAAAATCAATAAAATATATATATTTTAAAAATAAATAAATGAAGGAAGGAAGGAGTGGATGAATGAGTGAATGAATGAGTGGTTGGATACATGAATGCATGAGCGAGTGAATAAATGAATGAGTGAGGGAATGAGAATAAGTGAGTGAATAAATAAAGGAAGGAACCAGTGAATGAATATATGAGTCCATGAAGTAGCGATTGAACACATGAATGCATGATTGAGTGAATGAATGAATGAATGAATGAGTGAATGAATATATGAGTGCATGAAGGAGTGACTGAACACATGAATGCATGATTGAGTGAGTGAATGAATGAGTGAATGAATATATGAGTGCATGAAGTAGCGATTGAACACATGAATGCATGATTGAGTGAGTGAATGAATGAGTGAATGAATATATGAGTGCATGAAGGAGTGATTGAGCACATGAATGCATGATTGAGTGAGTGAATGAATGAGTGAATGAATATATGAGTGCATGAAGGAGTGATTGAACACATGAATGCATGATTGAGTGAGTGAATGAATGAATGAATGAGTGAATGAATGAGTGAATGAATATATGAGTGCATGAAGGAGTGATTGAACACATGAATGCATGATTGAGTGAGTGAATGAATGAATGAATGAATGAGTGAATGAATGAGTGAATGAATATATGAGTGCATGAAGGAGTGGCTGAGCACACGAATGCGTGAACGAGCGGACGAGTGGCTGAGGGAACGGACGGATGAGGGGTGAGTAGAGTGGTCCCCGCCCGCCCACGCCCCGTGTCCGCTCCGTGGCAGGATGGCGCTCGGCGACTTCCGGGCCCACTTCGACAAGGTGGAGATCTGCAACCTCACGCCGGACGCCCTGGAGGAGGGCGCGCCGCACAAGTGGGAGGTGACGGTGCACCAGGGCAGCTGGGTGCGGGGCGCCACGGCCGGGGGCTGCCGCAACTTCCTGGGTGCGTATCCGCCCGCCCTCCCTGTCCTCCCTCTCCCCCCTCCCTCCTCCTCCCCGCCTGTCCGGCCCACCCGGGCCTCGGGGGTCGGGGCCAGGACCCACGCGGAAGCCTGAGCCGTGGGGTCAGGCCGGGGAGTTTCAGGGATGGTGGGGAAGGAGGGAGAGGGGCCGCCTGGCAGGGTGCTGGCCAAGAACCGCACGGGGCCCTGGCCGGTGTGGCTCAGTGGACAGAGCGTCGGCCTGCGGACTGAAGGGTCCCGGGCTCGATTCCGGTCAGAGGCATGTACCTTGGTTGCGGGCACATCCCCAGTGGGGGGTGTGCAGGAGGCAGCTGATGGATGTTTCTCTCTCATTGGTGTTTCTAGCTCTCTATCCCTCTCCCTTCCTCTCTGTAAAAAAAAAAAATCAGTAAAATATATTTAATAAATACATAAAATAAAATATATACATTTTTTTAAAAACAGAATTGCTCGGGGAAGTGCCCTGGTTTCGCCTCTGGGTTAGTTTCCAATCCAAGAGACAGAAAACACAACACACGCAGTCCTGTGTGCATGTGTGTGTGCACGTGTGCGTGTCCCTCATGCTTTTTAAAAGGAGAAAAAAACAGCCGAGACCGGTGTGGCTCAGTGGATAGAGCGTCGGCCTGAGGACTGAAGGGTCCTGGGTTCGATTCCGACCAAAGGCGTGTACCTTGGTTGCGGGCATGTCCCCAGTGGGGGGTGTGCAAGAGGCAGCTGATCGATGTTTCTCTCTATCCCTCTCCCTTCCTCTTTGTAAAAAAAAAAAAATGAATAAAATATATATTGTTTTAAATTTAAAAAAAAAGGAGGCAAAGCAGTGTGCCTCTGTCCCCCGCAGACACCTTCTGGACCAACCCGCAGATCAGGCTGTCCCTGGCGGAGCGGGACGAGGGGCAGGAGGCCTGCACGCTGCTCGTGGCGCTGATGCAGAAAGACCGCCGGCGGCTCAGGCGCGTCGGCGCCGACGTGCTGACCATCGGCTACGCCATCTACCGGGTGGGGGCCGTGCGGGGGCAGCCCAGCGCCGCGTCTCCCTCACATCCACGCTCTCTCTCTCTCTCTCTCTCTCTCTCTCTCTCTCTCTCTCTCTCTCTCTCCCCGTCTTTCCCTCTCTCTGCCACTCCCTCTAAGAAATCCACGGGAAAATATCCCCGGGTGAGGATCAGAACATAATAATAACAAATAGTGGAGGCCTCAGCCGGTTTGGCTCAGTGGGTAGAGCGTCGGCCTGCGGACGGAAAGGTCCCAGGTTCCATTCCGGCCAAAGGCACATGCCCGGGGTTGCAGGCTCAATCCCCAGTAGGGGGACTTGCAGGAGGCAGCCAATCCATGATTCTCTCACCTCGTGGAAGTGTCTCTCTCTCTCTCTTTCTCTCTCTCTCCCTTCCTCTCTGACATCAATAAAAGTATATATATATATATATATATATATATATATATTTAAAAAATAACCGGCAGCCTCGCCCCTCCCTCCCCGCAGTGCCCCGGGAAGGAGGGCCACCTGGACAAGGACTTCTTCCGGTTCCACGCCTCCCAGGCCCGCAGCAAGTCCTTCATCAACCTGAGGGAGGTCTCCGACCGGTTCCGGCTGCCCCCCGGGGACTACATCCTCATCCCCAGCACCTTCGAGCCCCACCAGGAGGCCGACTTCTGCCTGAGGATCTTCTCGGACAAGAAAACCATCAGCCGGTGAGTCCCAGGCCCGAGGCCCATTCCCCCCGGGACTGAGGGACCACGACCCCCTTCTCCCCTTTCCCAAGATGCACCTGTGAACTGGGCACAGGATATTCTTTTTTTATTGCAGAGAGGAAGGGAGAGGGAGAGATAGAGATAGAGATAGATAGAGAGAGAGAGAGAGAGAGAGAGAGAGAGAGAGAGAGAGAGAGAGAGAGAGAGAAACATCAGTGATGAGAGAGAATCATGGATCTGCTGCCTCCTGGTTCATAGGTCGATGAGCCCTGACCGGGAATCGAACCGTGACCTCCTGGTTCCTAGGTCGATGCTCAACCCCTGATCCCTGCCAGCCGGTCCAGGGGGCAGTGCTTAACCATCCCACAAAGCAGGATGCAGTTCCGTTTGAGCTCTCCCCCCCGCCCAACCCCCCCCCCACCCCCCGCTCCAGACAAGCCGTTAAGACGTGTTTCCCGCCCCGCAGGGACCTGGACGGGCACGTGGCCATCGACCTGCCTGAGGTGAGCCCGGCCCTCGTGGCCGCGGGGGCTTGTCACCAACGCGTCACACAGAATGGGGGGGTTCGGGGCAGGGTTACCTGTGGTCAGGGGTTCAGCGTCCACCTCGGAACCAGAAGGTCAGGGTTCCATTCCCCGTCAGGGCACAGGCCCGGGTGGCGGGCTCCATCCCCAGCGTGGGGCGTGCAGGAGGCAGCCGGTCCATGACTCTCTCTCATCACTGATGTTTCTCTTCTCTCTCTCTCTCTCTCTCCCACTCTGAAATCAATAAAAATATATATTAAAAACACAATAGATTGTAGTAATGGTTGCCTGCCTCTATGAGCATATCAGAAACCACTGAATTGCATTGACTATTGATCCTATATATATATTTCAGAGAGGAAGGGAGAGGGAGAGAGACGCATCCATGATGAGAGAGAATCATGGATCGGCTGCCTCCTGCACGCCCCACACCGCGGACGGAAAGGTCCCAGGTTCCATTCCGGCCAAGGGCACACTGGGGATCGAGCCCCCAACCCAGGCCTGTGCCCTGACCGGGAATCGAACCCTGACCTCCCGGTTCCTAGGTGGAGGCTCACCCCCGGGCCCCGCGGCTGGGCTCCGGCTGTGTCTGTGGGGCAGCAGATGCCGGTGGCCTTTGTGTGGCCCCAATGCGGCTCCTGTGGTCCGTTTGCAGCCCCCGAAGCCGGCGCCGCGGGACCAGGAGACGGAGGAGGAGCAGCAGTTCAGGGCCCTGTTTGCCCGCGTGGCCGGGGAGGTGAGCCTGGCTGCGGCTGCCCAGGCGCGGTGCCCGGCGCGGTGCCTGGGCCTAGCGGGGCTAGGTGCCCAGGGAGACCAGCCCCGGTCCCCGGGAGCCCCCGGACGGCCTCCAGAAACCCAGAGGAGGCGCGGAGGGGTGACCAGCCACGTCTCCGCTCTCGCAGGACATGGAGGTGACCCCAGAGGAGCTGAAACACGTCTTAAACACCGTGCTGAGCAGGAGTGAGTGCCCCCCACCCCACCCCCGCCGGGGGCCGGCTCCCCGGCCCTGCTGCTCAGAGCCACAGGCCTGCTGCCCTGCAATAATCTAACGTGGGCATCATATACACACACACACACACACACACACACATACTGATTTCAGAGAGGGAGAAGGAGCTAGAAACATCAATGATGAGAGAGAGAGCATCATGGATCAGCTGCCTCCTGCACGCCCCCTACTGGGGATCGAGCACACAACCCCGGGGCGTGTGCCCTGGGACCCTTCAGTCTGCAGGCCAACGCTCTATCCACTGAGCTACACCAGCCAGGGAGAAAATATTCACTTGGGAATACTTTCCTTGGCCTTCTTTTATATAGGTATATATATATATATATATATATATATATATATATATATATATATATATATATATATTTTTTTTTTTTTTTTTTTTTACAGAGAGGAAGGGAGAGGGATAGAGAGCTAGAAACGTCGATGAGAGAGAAACATCGACCAGCTGCCTCTGGCACACCCCCTACCGGGGATGGGCCCACAATCCAGGTCCATGCCCTTGACCAGAATCAAACCTGGGACCTTTCAGTCCGCAGACCGACGCTCTATCCACTGAGCCACACCAGTTTCGGCTCCCTGGCCTTCTTAGACCTAGAATCCCTGGGAGGAAAGGATAGCCCCATTTTTAAGGCTTTTCCCCCCTTTCGCAAGTTTCCCTCCAGAAAGGCCGTGTCAGCTTCTCCCAGCACCATCCTCGGAGAGGGACACGCCACTCCGGGCCCCGCCCCAGAGCTGACCCCACGGCGGGCTCAGGCAGATGGCAGCGGGCGTGCTGGCCGGGGGTGACCTGAACCCTGCTGTCTGTGTGATTTCAGAAAAGGGCATCCGATTCCAGGAGCTGAGCCTGATCTGCTGTAAGAACATCGTTTCTCTGATGGACGTATCCTCCCCAGCGGATAATATTGTACTGATTTTTTACAGAGAGGAAGGGAGAGGGATAGAGAGCCGGAAACATCGAGATGAGAGAGAATCATCGATCAGCTGCCTCCTGCACACCCCCCCACTGGGGATGTGCCCGCCACCAAGGTCCATGCCTTTGACTGAAATCAAACCCGGGACCCTTCAGTCCGCAGGCCGACGCTCTATCCACTGAGCTACACTGGCTAAGGCTAAAATATATATATATTATTGATTTTAGAGAGGAAGGGAGCAGGAGAGAGAGAGAGAAACCACCTCCCTCCAAGCTGAGACTGTGTCCCCCAGGCCACGCAGGCCAGCCCTGCCCCTCCCCCCGTAGCCCAGGCGGGAGGTCCCCCAGGAGCCTCGGTGGGAACACATGTGTCTTCCTTCACACGCTCCGCACAGACCAGCGGCAACGGGAAGCTGGAGTTCGATGAATTCAAGGTGTTCTGGGAGAAGCTGAAGGAGTGGACGGTATGTGCCCTGGGGTGCGTGTGGCCTCCAGCCCCCCCCAAAAGCCCAGAGGAGAGGGGCTCTAGGTTTTTAATATATATATATTTGTGTGTGTGTGTGTGTGAGAGAGAGAGAGAGTTAATTTGAGCCTTCCTTTCGACATATGCCGGGAAGCAGAACCTCAACAGATTGAGATAATGCTCCAGAGAATGGCAGGTTACCTTTCTCTATTTGTACACTGACCTCAAAGGAGGGACACAGGTGGGTTCCATGAAATTCATTGGTGACGGAGTAAGGAGGCGGGAGAGAGCCAAGCCGGGGGAAACCCCTGGGATTGGATGAAAAGTAAAATGATGGACGTGTACTCAGGTGCGTGCGGGAGCCATTAACAGGATAACGAAGGAATGAATCTGAGGCTTCTGTCCTGGCGCCCACCACATTTGGTTGTGCCCCAGGGGCTAATATATTTTCATTGCTTCCGGAGAGGTTGGGAGAGGGAGAGAGAGAGAGAGAGAGAGAGAAACATCCATGGTGAGAGAGAATCATGGATCCGCTGCCTCCTGTATGCCCCCCACTGGGCCTGCGCCCTGACTGGGAATGGACCGTGACCTCCTGGTTCATAGGTCGATGCTCAACCACTGAGCCACGCTGGGTCAGGCCAGAGGGGGGTTTATTTTCTTATTCTTATTTATTTATTTTTATTTTTAAAAATATATTTTATTGATTTTTTTACAGAGAGGAAGAGAGAAGGATAGTTAGAAACATCGATGAGAGAGAATCATCGATCAGCTGCCTCCTGCACACCCACTCCTGGGGATGTGCCCGCAACCAAGGTCCATGCCCTTGACCAGAATCGAACCTGGGACCCTTCAGTCCACAGGCCGACGCTCTATCCACTGAGCCACACGGGTTTTGGCCAGAGGGGGTTTTAAAAGGCCAAAATGCAGCTGGCCCAGGGTTTGTGCTCAGAGGGTGCAGCCGGCCGGGGGTCTGTGGGCCTCATGGCCTCTGTGCCCCCCAGAACCTTTTCCTTCGGTTCGACGCTGACAAGTCCGGCGCCATGTCCTCCTATGAGCTGCGGACCGCGCTGAGAGCCGCAGGTGAGAGCCGGGCGGGCAACTCTTCACACACACAGACACACACACACACACAGAGACACATGCACACACACGTACAGAAACACACAGACACATGCACACACACGTACACAAACACACACAGGCATAGACACACGCACACCCACATACAGAAAGACACAGA
Organism: Pipistrellus hanaki; assembly: GCF_964339955.1. Taxonomy (NCBI): domain Eukaryota; kingdom Metazoa; phylum Chordata; class Mammalia; order Chiroptera; family Vespertilionidae; genus Pipistrellus; species Pipistrellus hanaki. The sequence goes on from NC_140522.1 coordinate 2,432,316, forward strand.
TACACACACAAACACACACAGACGTAGACACGCACACACACAGACACAGAGACACACATACAGACACACAGAGACACTACACACAGACACATACAGAGACAGAGACACACACAGACACGTGCATACACAGAGACCTACACACACACACACACACACACTGCCAACTGCATTCAGAATTCAGACCGGGTCGGGGAGCCCCGTCACAGCCCCCCGCTGCCCGCCCTGGGGCTCTGCCCGCCCTGAACTCAGCCCCCTCTGCCCGCCCGCAGGCTTCCAGCTGAGCGGCCGCCTCCTGCAGCTGGTGGTGCTGCGGTACTCGGACCCGGACCTGCAGCTCGGCTTCGACGACTTCCTCACCTGCCTGGTGCGGCTGGAGAACGCCAGCCGTGAGTGTCCCATCGGCCGTGTCCCCTCCGCCCCCTCGGCCACCCCCCGGGGCCAGGGACAGACAGACCTGCCACAGAGCGGGGCCAAGACCGGACCGCCCGGTCCACAGGCCGACGCTCAGCCACGGAGCCACCAGGCCCCGCTGACCGTCAGGGGCAGCCGGGGGGGGCGGGGGAGACACTGGCTGGACCACCGGGACTGAGAGGGAAACCGAGGCTGAGGGAGCACAGCCGCTCCCGGCTCCTCCCCGCGGGGGAGCACCCGCAGGCTCCCGTCTCCTAAGGGACTCCCAGGCCTGCAAACCTCTACCTGCTGCCCGTTCACCCTGCGGGGAGGGGCGTGGGCTGCAAGGGGTCTGAGCCCCCAACAGCTCGGATCAGGAGATGTTTGGGACCCAGGGGCCGGCTGGATATTGTGGGGTGACAACACGTACTCCCCCCCACCCTCGGGGGCTAAGGCGGCTCCCACAGTCACCTGAATCCCCCGCTCTGAGCAAAATCCCATCAGCGGGCATAGTCAGGCCTGTGCAATACCTGTGCCTACCACCAAGGGGAGCAGCTCCTCTGCAGCCTTGGGGTGGGGGTGAAGGTGGGGGTGGGGGCGGGGGCGGTGCCCTGAGCCTGTGGAAGGACCCATCCCCACGTGGATGCCTCTCTCCGTCTCCCCATCAGGCGTGTTCCAGGCTCTCGGCACCGAGAACAAGGAGTTCCTTCATCTCAACATCAACGAGGTACGGCCCCGCCAGGCCTCGGGCTCAGGGACCCAGAAAGCAGGAGGGCTAACGTTTAGCTTTTGGGGCAAAAAACAGCAACACGCACACGGCTGCTACGTTCGTGTCCGGGGCCCTTAGCCGTCCACGGGATGGTCACCGGAGCCCCTCCGAGCGTGGGGCGAAGAGTCTCCCCATTTTGCAGAAGTGGAAACTGAGGCATAGAGAGATTTTTGGGTCCCCGGGGAGCGGGGAGCAGGGAGCTAGCAAGCCCCGCCTTCTCCTCCTCCTCTTCCTGTGGCCACGAGGGCTCCTCAGCCTGCCTTCCAGGCCCCGCCTGGCTCCTGTCATCCCAGGGATCTCGTGGTTCCTGGCACGTGTGTGTGTGTGTGTGTGTGTGTGTGTGTGTGTGTGTGAGAGAGAGAGAGGAGAGAGAGAGAGAGAGAGAGAGAGAGAGAGAGTGAAAGAGCGAGCGCATGTAGGAAGGTATGCACACGTGCAAACTCCTCAAAATACCCAGTGGAATGGGCTCATGACAGCAAACATGACGGAGGGAAGGGCAGGAAGGGGGTTCCGGGGCTGGGAAGAGGCCTGGAGGTGTGCATTGTCCCCTCCCAGCTGCCCCGTGGGGTCGCACAGCCAGCGGCGTGGGCGCCACTTAGGGGAGGCGGTTAGAAATGCAGCGACTAGAGGCAGCCACGGGGCCATAGCCTTCAAAGCTGCTGAGCGCCTGGACCTTGCGTATTGCATGCCTGGACCTTGCGTGTTCCACGTCTGGACTTTGCATGTTGCACCTGGAGGGTGACCAGACGGCGGAGCTCCAGGGCCTGAGCCCACGGGGCCGCTCCTGAGGCGGCTGGGGAGGTGGAGGACTCACTGGTTCCTCTCTCTCTCTCTCTCTCTCTCTCTCTCTCTCTCTCTCTCTCTCTCCCCAGTTCCTCTACCTGACAATGAACATCTGAGGCTTCGCCGAGGTGACGCAGCCGGCCCGTTTGGGATCGGACACTCTCTCCCCGCCCGCTGTCGAACCCTGTCCGCCCCCACGGCCCCCACACCACCTGATCTGGGGAGACTAACGTGGCCTCGCTCTGCTCCCTGAGTTCATGCTGCTTCTGTGTGACACCGCTGCCCGGGGATGGCACCCCAGGTCCAGGCCTCCCCACCCCTCCCCATTCCTCCCTCTCCTCCCCCCACCTCCCTCCGTTACTGATCTCCCGGCCATCTGTTCAACAAAACGCAATCTGAGCTGAGCTTCAGCCCGTCTAAGTCTGTCTATTAATTTTCCATTGTTTCGTAATAGAGACATCGGCTGGGTTGGGGGCGGGGGGGAATATGTCTGTACTGAGACAGCTTATGCTCCCTTCCCCAATGGCAGGGTGATAGTCAAATATTAAACAACCCACGTGGACTTTAAAATAAATTTATAGCCGAAACCGGTGTGGCTCAGTGGATAGAGTGTGGGCCTGAGGACTGAAGGGTCCCAGGTTCGATTCCGGTCAAGGGTATGGACCTTGGTTGCGGGCACATCCCCGATAGCGGTTGTGCAAGAGGCAGCTGATGGATGTTTTTCTCTCATTGATGTTTCTAACTCTCTATCCCTCTTCCTTCCTCTCTGTAAAAAAAAAACACAATAAAATCTATTTAAAATATATATATATATATATATATATATATATATATATATATATATATATATATATATTTGATTTCTGAGAGGAAGGGAGAAGAAGAGAGGGAGAGAAACATCAATGATGAGAGAGAATCCTGGATCGGCTGCCTCCCACATGCCCCCCACTGGGGATGGAGCCTGCACCCCGGGCCTGTGCCCTGACCGGGAATCGAACCATGACCTCCTGGTTCCTAGGTCAACACTCAGCCACCTGCCCATGCGGGCCGGGCGATGGGGACAGTTAGGGGGGAACCACTGTGTTCGGTCCATTTACCTCTGATTGCCCACCCGGACCTGGGACTGGACAGGTGCCCGTGGGCCCTCCTGGGGGTTTGGACCGAGGACCTGGGTTTGGGCCGAGCTCCGGGCACCACCAGAGCACGTGGCAGGGCTGGCAGGGCCGGCAGGGCGGCCGGGGTCACCGTGCCAGCTCAGTTCACACGCCGGCTCGTCTGCGGTAACAAAGCGCCATTATCCCGGGAGCCAGGGCCGCCTGCCAAGCGCTGGGGTGAAGGCCCCGCGGGCTCCGCAGCTGTGAGCTGGCAGCAGGCGGTGCTTGCTACCGATGCCCGCCCGCCAGGTGCCCTCCTGGAAGGGGCCGGGGCTGGGGGACAGAAGAGGGGGGAGGGAGGGAGGGAGAGAGGGCGGGGAGGATGGAGAAAGGGGGAGAGAGACTCCCCTTGGACCTGCATGGCCCCCGGCCTCACCAGGGGTGGAAGGCCACCTATCAGGGCTGCCCTCTCGTCATCACAGTTGGTCCGCTCACCATCCGCAGAGCTCCGCCAGGAGGAAAAATCCCTCTTCCTTTAGGCCAAGGGGTCGGCAAACGCATCCGTCCACAGAGCCCACTATCCGCAGCGCCGCAACGGACACGTCTCTGGAGAGCCACGTTTTTTAAACGTAAACTTCCGCCCGGGGCCGTGGTGTTTTGTGGAAGAGCCACACTCCAGGGGCCGAAGAGCCGCCTGTGGCTCGCGGGCCGCGGCCTGCCGGCCACGGCTTTGGGCGACGGAACCACAAGGAGCCAGTGCGTGACCGCTGGGCGGACGTGGCCTTGGACTTGAGTCTGGAGCCCGGTGGGACCTCCTCCCTCGTAGCCCTGGCCCTGACGGGGCTGCCTGGCTCTGTGCTCTGAGGGTTCCTGCTCTGACGTCCTGTCTGGCAGGGCGGAGGGGGGGCCGTGGGGGGCGGGGGTAGCCCGTCATGGCTCAGGTCCCCGGACGGCTCCAGGCTCCAGGCTCCAGGCCCGGAGGAGACGGGACCGTCCTCAGGGGTCCCTTGTGGGTGGCGGCAGGACCCAGCCTCTCGGGGATCCGCCGCCTCCTTCCTCTCAGCATCTCCACCTGCTCGGCGCCTTCATCGTCTACGCTGGGCAGAGCTGGGCTTCTGCACGTGAGCTTGGCCTTGCCTCTGTCCCTCGCAGGGGACCGTTAGGGGATGGTCCCTAGCCGGGCCGGTCCCTATAAACAAGGAGGTCACGGTTCGATTCCCGGTCAGGGCACACGCCCGGGTGGTGGGCTCCGTGCCCAGTGTGGGGTGTGCAGGAGGCCGCCGGTCGATGTGTTTCTCTCACATCGGTATTTCCGTCTTTCCCTCTCTCTGCAAATCAATGGGGAAAATATGCTCGGGCGAGGATGAAGAAATAATAAATAAAATAAAAGCTAGAGGGACTTAGTGGGCTGGGGTCCCCCCCGCCCCCCAACGTGGGGTGCACACACCCTCCCAGCTCAGACCCAGAACCCAGGAGGGTGGAGGGGGCGGGGGAGGCGGCCGTCTGCCCGGAGCCTGCGGACGAGGCACATCTGTGTCCAATTACGGGGAGAACAGGGCACGTGGCGAAGTGTGCTTGCTACCACGTGCAGAGAAGAACGACAAGTCCGACTCAGGAGTCCCCCCCCCCCCAATCCTAGCTCCCTCAGAGACACAGCCCCCCTATACCTGGTCCCCCCCCCAAAGGAACAACCCCCTGTGCCTTCAGAGTCACATTGCTAGGGCTGCATTTGAACAAGCCCTCCATCTGCGCGAGAACCTGCAGCCAGGCCTGGCCGGTGTGGCTCAATGGTTTGCGCGCCCTCCCGCACCTTCATCTGGATACACAGACCCACGGACGGGTGGTTCTCCGGCCGGGGGCTTCGGGGAACCAGATGCGTCCTCACAGGCCCCCCCCCCCCCGTCCCCCCTCAGGGGCCCCCCACAGACAGTTCAGAACTCTCTGAAATGGATTTATTAAAGGCTATTCGTAGAAAAGACCACCGGGTTACAAGGAGTCGGTAAGAACGTTCATCTTGGAAAACTGTGTATCAAAGGAGGAGAGGATCTAAGAAAAGGAGGCGCCACCCCGAGACACCCCCCCAACGTGGGGCGGCGCGCCCGGATCCGGAGTTTGGGGGGACAGACCAGGAGGGCAGAGGTCACGGGGGGCGGACTCAGGCCTGAGGCTGGCTTCTGGGGAGCGTCTGCCAGACAGTCACCCGGAGAAAGACGCTGGATCCTTAAGCTGAATCCGGGGCTTGGGGGGCCGTGAGGGGAGGGGGGTGAACCTCAACACATCAGGCTTCTGCTGAAAAGGGTGTCTATTTTTTAAAAAATAGTAATAATAATAATAAACAGAAACTCCTGGTTTTATAATAAGTGTGACTTGACGTCCCGATTGTTAACCATTTGCTCTTGCCCTGCGTCCCTTTTTAAAAAGTCCCGATTTTTTCGAAATAGCGGGACGTCTGGTCACCTTATTTTAAAAGCTCCGTCCCGATACCCAGTGGGGGAGGGGAAAGGTGGCCAGCACAAGAGCTTAATCTCCCCCAGTTTGGAGGCACTGGCTGCTGCGGGTCCGAGGACCCCCCAGGCCGGGCGCGGTGCAGGCCTTGGGCCTCGGCTCTTCCTCTCGGGTTCCCTTCTTCCTTCCAAGTGGAGCAGAGCAACGGGGGGGACTCGGGGACCCCTCTGGGGTTTCCCAGGAGGCCGCGAAGGGGCTCCGTGAGAAATGGGGAGAGAGATTCTCATCGTCTCCCCGGACAGACAGACAGACAGACACAGACATCACCTCGCGGGGATGGTCCCAGGACAGGGATCTTTCTATCCTGCTATCTATCACGCCTGCAGGTCTCGGGGTTCTTAAGGGTCCCCGCTTCCCGGGCTGGGGCCTGAGAGGGCTGGATGCCCCGTCGGGGCCGGAGGGAAGCCGGGGTCCGGACCCCCCTCCCCGACTGCTCCCCGGGGGGAGGGGGGGGACCGCAGGCTCACAGCTCACTGGAAAGACGCTACCCTTGTTCAGTTAAATTACATCCACACGGCACAGGAAGAACTGCGTTTGCCGCAATAAAGACAGTCAGCAGCCCGGCCGGCCGTGTGGCTCAGTGATGAGCGTCGACCCGTGAGCCAGGAGGTCAGGGTCCGATTCCCGGTCAGGGCCCAGGCCCAGGTGGTGGGCTCCATCCCCCGTGTGGGGCGTGCAGGAGACAGCCAGTCCATGGTTCTCTCTCATCATGGATGTTTCTCTCTCTCTCTCCCTCTCCCTTCCTCTCTCTGAAATCAACACAAACATATTCTTTAAAAAAAAAAATGAGAGTCAGCAGAAGGAGGAGGGTCGCACCCGGGACCCAGGGGGCCGGGGGAGGTTCGGGGACGCATGGCGGCCGGTGGGAGCCGAGCCCGTGGGGGCCGGGCCGCGGCTTTGGCAGAACAACAGCAGAGCGTGGCCGGGGGCTCGCCTCGGAGCCAGAGAAAATATTCGGGAGTCGGCTCCGATCTGTTCCCAGGGAACAAAGAGGCGAGTTTCTTAAAATAACAAAAATAAAAAACTCACACACACAAAAAAAACAACACCCAAAAACACAGGCTTGGACGCTGGGCCCAGGTGCCGGCTGGCAGGACGGGCGGGGGTTAAGGCGTCGGTGAGCAGGGCACAGTGAGGTGCGTGTCCATCACGCTGGGGTGAATCCTGGGGTGCAGGTTCCTGGGGTTCACCCAGCTCTGGGCTGGGGGTGGGGCTGGGGGTGGAGGACGGGCTCACTCCTCCCTCCCCGGGCAGAGGCAGCTGCAGGGGCCGCCCGGCTCCCCGGGGCAGCCTGGGAGCCACCCCCACTGGAGCATCAGGAGGGCCTTGGGGTCCTTCTCCAGGAGATGCTGTTGCTATGACGACAGAGGTCTCCGGGTCCCTGCAGACTCCGGGCTCGCGAGGATCTATGATGCCCGGTGGCACCTGCCCAGGGGGGTGAAGGAGCCCCAGCCGGGGTCGGGCCGGAAGGTCTCACCACCAATCAGAAGGGCCTTGTCCTCGGGTGACCCTGCCCGCCGCCCTCCCAGGGGGTAGGGGTGGAGGTCGGGGGGACGTGGACATCCACGGGCCACAGAAGCAGCGAAGAACCAAGTCCGGGAGGGAAACGGGGCAAACGCCAAGCAGAAGGGCAGCCTACCGCCGCTGGACTCTCGAAGGGTGGGGTCGGCGAGAGGAGCCCTGGGCGGCCGGGAGCCGGGGTGGGGGGCGCAGGGGTGGGCACGTGGGGAACAGATCTGCCCACCATCACAGCCGGCGTGCCGAGGCCGCCGCCAACAGCCCCCCGCCCCAGGTCACCCGAGGTCACCCATCCCCGGAAACCCGCCAGGAGGAAAAGGGGGGAAGGGGATGGGGGGATGAAGGAGAAGGGGACGGAGGGACGCCGATTTGTCACTTCTGTGCCTGGTGGACAGAGAGCCTTTCTCGGAGGAGGGGAGCCCTGAGGCTGGGACAGGCAGACGCTGGAGTCCCAGGACGCCCGACGGGAATGGCCGGCCGCCTCTGAACATTCCGACCGCGACACCTGGGCTGTCCGATCGTGGAGAACAGCAGGGGCGCCGGGTCTTAGCTAAACAGCGGGGGGAGAGCTGGAAATCTGGACTCGGCGATTCTTGACTAGTTTCCAAAAGATTTAAAAAAAAAACAAAACAAAAAACAAAACAAAAAAAAAACTGGGTCCAGAGCCCGGGAAGCGGCCCCACAGCCGCCGGCCGCCCCACGGTGGCGGGGTCCTCGGCTCTCCGCGGGGCCTGTGTGCCTGTGTCTGCCTCGGTTTACCAGTTGTCCAGGAAGTCGAACCCCGTCTTCAGGATGACATTGCTGCCGCTGACCTGCGGGGGGAGGGACGGGAACCGGCGTGAGCGGGAGGCCCCTTTTTTAGAGCCGTGTTAGCCTGAAAACAGCGTCTCGTTTAAAAGGACCCAAATGAGGGAGCCGCTCCCGCGGGCCAGGCCCCCGGCCGCCACGGGCCTCGGCGCCGGGAACCGGGACGTTCTGAGGTCAGGCGCAAGGCGACCGGCCTGCCTCGAGGTGGGGTTGGGGGCACGTGTGTACCTACAGGCACAGCCTGTGGGCATGGGCCATAGGGTGGTGAGGACAGCGGGGAGGGGCTAGGAGAGGGGGGACGGGGGGGAAGGAGAGATATCTGTATGCGATCAACAATAAAAATTAAAAAAAAAAATCAAATTCAATGCTAGCTACACTCAGCCCGAATCCACTCTCCTCTCTGTCCCCAGACGTGCCTGTGAGCAGCTGCTAGACCAACCGACCCAGCAAAGACAGGCTGTGCACACGTCGTCACCACGGAGTAAGAGAACACGTGACAAATAGTCTTTCTGATGTAACACACGCACATCACACGCGCGCACACACACCCACACACCACACACACACACACACACACACACGCACATACACCACACACACACGAACACACACACACACGCACATGAACACACACACACACACGCACATACACCACATACCACACGCCCAAACACACCACACCCCCACCCCCACACGCACATGAACACACACACACACCACACACCCACACACACACCACACACCACACACACACATACACCACACACACACACACACACACACACACGAACACACACACACACGCACATGAACACACACACACACACGCACATACACCACATACCACACGCCCAAACACACCACACCCCCACCCCCACTCCCACACGCACATGAACACACACACACACCACACACCCACACACACACCACACACCACACACACACACATACACCACACACACACACACACACACGAACACACACACACGCACATGAACACACACACACACGCACATACACCACATACCACACGCCCAAACACACCACACCCCCACCCCCACTCCCACACGCACATGAACACACACACACACCACACACACACACACACACCACACACCACACACACACACATACACCACACACACACACACACACACACACGAACACACACACACCTTGCAAAGCTGAAAGAATAAAAAGTATGGGAGGCCAGCCAGCATGGCTCCGTGGTTGAGCATCGACTATGAACCAGGAGGTCACGGTTCGATCCCCGGTCAGGGCACAGGCCTGGGTTGTGGGTTTGATCCCCTGGGGGTGTGTGTGTGTGTGTGTGTGTAATGCGGGAGGCAGCTGATCGATGTTTCTCTCTCATCCATGTTTCTCGCTCTCTGTCTCTCTCCCTTCCTCTCTGTAAAAAATCAATAAAATGTATTTAAAAAAACACAAATGAAAGCAAACAGGTATGTCTCAGGATTCACAGCATCCCCGAGGGGGAACTCCCACGTCCCCCCCAGAGGAGGGACCCCGCCCCCCCCGCCCCCCCCGCCAGCAGCGAGACCACCACCCACCGGGGCAGCGCCGGGTTCGGGGAACAGCTCGTCGGTCGCCGTCTCCCCGTCCGTCGGGCCGGCCTCGGGGGCCAGCGGCTTGGCCCCGGGCTCCGCGGGGGCGCCCTCCCCGGACGCCCCGGTGCAGCCGGCCTGGACGGGCCCCGGGGGCTGGAGGCCGGGCTGCTCCGCCGGGGCCTCCCGGTCCCTCGGGGCGGGCTCCGGCCTGCAGCCGGCCGCCAGCACCTTCTCGCCCTTCTCCATGGACTTGATCTGGCTCGGGGTGAGCGAGGGGAACGCGGCCTCGGGGCCCTCCCCGCGGGCCCGCTCGGCGTTGATCTTCCAGAAGGCGGCCTCCTCGTCCGGGCCGCAGGACTTGCCCCCCGGGGCCGGCCGGGCGGCCTGCGGGCGGGGCTCGCCGCCGGGCTCCTGGATGGACAAGGAGGAGATGCTGAACTCCATCTGGCTCTGCCGGGGCGCGGGGTGGGGGGAGAGAACAGAGAGGACCTTAGAACCCGCCGACCACACAGCCCCCGCCCCGGCGAGAACCACGCTCTGCTGTCCATTTTCTAGATCTCTCTCTCTCTCTCTCTCTCTCTCTCTCTCTCTCTCTCTCTCTTTTAAAAAAATATATTTTATTGATTTTTTACAGAGAGGAAGGGAGAGGATAGAGAGCTAGAAACATCGATGAGAGAGAAACATTGACCAGCTGCCTCCTGCACACCCCCCACTGGGGATGTGCCCGCCACCAAGGTCCATGCCCTTGACCGGAATCGAACCCGGGACCTTTCAGTCCGCAGGCTGACACTCTATATCCACTGAGCCAAACCGGTTTTGGCTCTCTCTCTCTCTCTCTCTCTCTCTCTCTCTCTCACTCTCTCTCTTAAAATATATCAGAGAGGAAGGGAGAAGGAGAGAGAGAGAGAGAGAAACATCCACGATGAGAGAGAGTCGTGGATCGGCTGCCTCCTGCACGCCCCACCCTGGGGATGGAGCCCGCAACCCAGGCCTGTGCCCTGACCTCGAATCGAACCCTGACCTCCTGGTTCCTAGATCAGCGCTCAGCCCCGGGGCCACGCTGGCCGGGGCTAAAAGCCTGTTTCTGAGTCAGCCATCTGCTCCCGGCGTCTTTCCAGAACAGACACAGAGAGGATGGTTTCTTTAAATAAGCAAACGGCTCAAAAAACAAAAAACTACAAAACAACAACAACACCAAAACAGAGCCGACTCTGATGTGGAAATTGCAGGGTGAGGAGGACAGTGAGGCCTTTTTTGGGAGCAGCAGTGCCTCCCCGGGGATCCCTGCAGAGAAGCCTCCGGAAAGCCAGGCTGTTTGCCTGCGTGGAGGGGAGGGGAGGGGAGGGGAGGGGAGGGGAGGGGAGGGGACCGGGCCAGAGGCTCAGGCAGAGGCTCAGGCAGAGGCCCTGTCTGCCTGGGGGGAGGGGGGGGGACACGCGGGCAGCACTGGGCTGGCTGTGACCTCCTCCAGCGGGGACAGACCTGCTCCCTCGGCCCCTCGGCCCCTGGGGCACCCGGAGACCAGCGAGCAGAGAGGGCTGTGAGGCTGACCAGGTCTGGGCGCTTTGGGACGAAGATGGAGGAAAACAAGAGCTTACGAGATTAAGAACCCGTAAGACCTCAACCCTAGGCAGATGGTGTTTTCTGTCCTGCAAATAGGGACTACAATCTCCTCTTAAAAACAGCCCTCCTTGCCGAAACCGGTTTGGCTCAGTGGATAGAGCGTTGGCTTGGGGACTGACGGGTCCCGGGGTTTGATTCCAGTCAAGGGCATGGACCTTGGTTTCGAGCACATCCCCAGTGGGGGGTGTGCAGGAGGCAGCTGGTCGATGTTTCTCTCTCATCGATGTTTCTAGCTCTCTCTCTCCCTTCCTCTCTGTAAAAAAAAAAAAATCAATAAAATATATTTTTTTAAAAACAAAACAAAACAAAAAACAGGCCCCTGGCCTGCATGGCTCAGTGGCTGAGCATCAACCTCTGAACCAGGAGGTCACGGTTCGATTCCCGGTCAGGGCATGTGCCTGGGTTGCAGGCTCCATCCCCAGTGGGGGGCGTGCAGGAGGCAGCCGCTCCAGCGGGCGGGCAGGAGGGGGGCAGCCCTGTCTGGGGACACTCTGCACCCCGTGGTGAGAGACCATCCAGCTCCAGGGGGGGGCTGTTCTCATTTCTGGGAAGAGAATCCGTTTTCCCGGCGTGGAGAGAGCACCCTCGGGGGAGGGGACCCCGCCCGGGGCCACGGAGCAGAGCCACGTGGAGCCGGGCCACGGCGGGAGGACGGATGGGTGAGCAGGTGGGTGGGAGGTCCAGGAAGCCCTCCATCTTTTTTTTTTTTTTTTTAAATATATATATATATATTTTATTGATTTTTTTACGGAGAGGAAGGGAGAGGGATAGAGAGTCAGAAACACCGATGAGAGAGAAACATCCATCAGCTGCCTCCTGCCCCCTTCCCACTGGTCCATGCCCTTGACCGGAATCGAACCCGGGATCCTTCAGTCCGCAGGCCGACGCTCTATCCACTGAGCCACCCCGGTAAGGGCTTTTTTTTTTTTTTTTTTTTTTTTAATTGATTTCAGAGAGGAAGGGAGAGAATCACGGGTCGGCTGCCTCCTGCACGCCCCCCACACTGGGGGAATCGAGCCTGCAACCCGGTCACGGGCCCTTGGCTGGACTTGAACCCGGGACCCTTCAGCCCGCACGCCGGCGCTCTATCCGCTGAGCCACACCGGCCGGGGCTGGCCTTGGCTGTGTGAGAGATGAGGCAGAGCCGGCCGGGGTGGGTGTGCGGGGTAGGGCGTCGGTCCGGCCAGGACAGGGTGTCAGTGACCCCAGGGGGGACCGGGCTCAGCCGGCCACGTCCGTTCTAAAAACAGAAAGGCCGCAGGGGGCCCAGCGCCTATTTCTGTGTCCCCCTCAGGGCAGAGGAATGTGAGGTCCCGGGCTGGGCGGCCGGGCGGCCAGAGCCAACTGTTTGGCTTGGCGGCCTGGGCCGCGCTGGACGCCGACCAGCGGCTGCAGCGACGCCGTGGGGGGGGGGAGGAGGGGGGCGCGGACGAGTTTTCTGGAGCAAATCCCAAAAAACCCACACTCTCCACGGTCCCTCCGAGAGGGGAGAGGGCGGAGAAGAGGGGGAAATGGGGCCCTCGCAGTGGCTGAGCGTCCACCTGGGAACCAGGAGGTCAGGGTTCGATTCCCGGTCCAGGGCACAGGCCCGGCGGGTTGTGGCTGGATCCCCAGTGTGGGGCGTGCAGGAGGCCGCCGATCTGTGACTCTCTCTCATCATGGATGCTTCTCTCTCTCTCTCTCTCTCCCCCTCTCCCTTCTTCTCTGAAATCAATAAAGAAAATACATATAATTTTTAAAAAGGCCAAGTCCAGACGCCTCGGGGATGGAAAGCGCAGTGGGGCTGGGGGCTGGGGGGGGTGAGGGACCGGCCCGGAGGCAGGAATGCCCAGAATCTTCGTTCCCCTCCCCCGCCCCCTCCCGGGAGCATTCCGCCCGCCGGGTTTTTCCTCTCGAAATACCAGGAGCCTGAGATGCGGTCCCAGGGGCACCCTCCCGCCCCCGCTCGCCTGCCAGGCCGACAGCAGTGGGACACTGGGCTGACCGCCCCCACCCCAGCTGGGCCCGCAGCCTCCCGCTGAGCCCCCTCCCAGCCCCTCCCAGCCCCCTCTCCGGTGGAGCAGACAGAACCAGAGCCTCCAGGCCTCATCCAGGTCCAAAGCAGACCGAACGGGCCTGGCTGGCATCACTCCCGGGGTGAGGGCTGAGCTCGGAACCAGGGGGTCAGGGTTCGATTCCCGCTCAGGGCACAGGCCCGGGTTGTGGCTGGATCCCCAGCGTGGGGCGTGCAGGAGGCAGCCGGTCCCTGATTCCCTCTCGTCACTGAAGCTCCGATCACAGCCCGGCCCCACAGAGCGAGCACCTCCAGGAGGCCCTGGGGGCTGAGCCTGCCACTCCCCAGGCAGCCAGGGGGGGCTAATGCCTCCCAGCCCTCCCCTTCCTCCCCCCTCCTCCTCCTCCCTTCCAGCTCACACACACACACACACACCCACACACACCCATACACACCCATACACACACACACCCATACACACACACCCATACACACACACATACACACCCATACACACATACACACACACCCATACACACACACACACACACCCATACACACACACCCATACACACACCCATACACACCCATACACACACACACCCATACACACACACCCATACACACACACATACACACCCATACACACATACACACACACCCATACACACACATACACACACACACACACCCATACACACACACCCATACACACACCCATACACACACACACCCATACACACACACCCATACACACACACACATACACACCCATACACACATACACACACCCATACACACACCCATACACACCCATACACACACACCCATACACACCCATACACACACATACACACACCCATACACACACCCATACACACACCCATACACACACACACCCATACACACACATACACACACACACACACACCCATACACACACACCCATACACACACCCATACACACCCATACACACACACACCCATACACACACACCCATACACACACACACATACACACCCATACACACATACACACACACCCATACACACACCCATACACACCCATACACACACACACACCCATACACACACCCATACACACCCATACACACACACCCATACACACCCATACACACACCCAACACACACACACACCCATACACACCCATACACCACACACCCATACACACCCATACCACACCACACCCATACACACACCCATACACACACCACACACCCAACACACACATACACACACCCATACACACACCCCATACACACAACACAAACACACACAACACACAACACACACCCATACACACACCCATACACACCCATACACACACACACACACACCCATACACACCCATACACACACCCATACACACACATACACACACCCATACACACACCCATACACACACCCATACACACACACCCATACACACACATACACACACACACACCCATACACACACCCATACACACACCCATACACACCCATACACACACACACCCATACACACACACCCATACACACACACACATACACACCCATACACACATACACACACCCATACACACACCCATACACACCCATACACACACACCCATACACACCCATACACACACCCATACACACACCCATACACACACCCATACACACACCCATACACACACACATACACACACCCATACACACACATACACACACATACACACATACACACACCCATACACACACCCATACACACACCCATACACATACACACACCCATACACACACCCATACACACACATACACACACCCATACACACACCCATACACACACACACACCCATACACACACACACACCCATACACACACACATGCACACACGTACACACCCATACACACACACCCATACACACACCCACACACACACACAAACCCAGGCTCCATCCCACTCACCCGCGTCTCCCAGGAGAAGGGGGCCGAGTGCTCGTCCTGCCACGTTATGTCCTGGAAGGAAAGTTCAAGAAGTCACCTGAGCCCTGAGCCCCATCGCCTCCCCTGGCAGCCGTCGGCCGGGGCCGCGGACCCACTGTGCGCGCTCCGCGGCCTTCCCGCCACCCCACCCGCCGTTTCCCGTGCCAGGGGCCGTCTGTGCCCAGCTCCTACCGGGGTCCGATTTCTTTTCTCGTGTGCTCTTTACCGATGTCAGAGAGGAAGGGAGAGGAACATCGATGAGAGAGAGAGAAACATCAAAGAGAGAAACATCGATGAGAGAGAAACATTGATGAGAGAGAGAAACATCAAAGAGAGAGAGAAACATCGATGAGAGAGAAACATCGATGAGAGAGAGAAACATCAAAGAGAGAGAGAAACATCGATGAGAGAGAAACATCGATGAGAGAGAGAAACATCGATGAGAGAGAAACATCGATGAGAGAGAGAGAAACACCAATGAGAAGAGAGAATCTCGGACGGATCGGCTGCCTCCTGCACGCCCCACACTGGGGATCGAGCCTGCATCCCGGGCCTGTGCCCTGACCGGGAATCGAACCCTGACCTCCTGGTTCACAGGTCCACGCTCATGCCCGGGTGGCGGGCTCCATCCCTAATGGGGGGCGTGCAGGAGGCGGCCGATCCAGGATTCTCTCTCATCATGGATGTTTCTCTTCCCCTCTCCCTTCCTCGCTGACATCAATAGAAATATATTTATAAAAAGTTCATAAAAATAATAAAATCGAGAGGGAGCGTGGGTGGATGAATGTCCGTTAAACCCGAGTTATTTCCATTTTCAAACGCCTTCCCTCCTCAAACGGTCACGGGCTGCCGGGAGGAATGCCGGTCAGCCAGCCTCTGGGACCAGGCGTCTGCCTGCAGCTGCGGGCGCCCGCGGCCCGGCCCCCTGCGGGTGGGTGGGGGTGCGGGTGGGGGTGCGGGTGGGGGTGATGGGGGAAGAGAGAAGCTGGTGGGGGGTTAGTGCAGTTGAGCCATATGACCTGACGATCCCTACAGTGCTAAGATCTCAGAAACCATGGAACCAGCGGGACCTTGTTGGCCGAAACCGGTGCAGCTCAGTGGATAGAGCGTCGGCCTGTGGACTGAAGGGTCCCAGGTTCGATTCCCGTCCAGGGCGTGTGCCTTGGTTGCGGGCACATCCCCGGTGGGGGGTGTGCAGGAGGCAGCTGATGGATGTTTCTCTCTCATCGGTGTTTCTAGCTCTCTATCCCTCTCCCTTCCTCTCTGTAAAAAAAAACCAATCCCTCCTCGTGGGATATGTTCTCCCTCCTAAACATCAGCCATGCAGCTCTCATCCCTCCGATGAACCGGCTCCGGTCGGGACAGGAGGCCGGGACCCCGGCCGGGACCCCTCAGCCCTCCGGTCCCGGGGGAGAGTCCGGGACGCTCAGCACCAAACCCTGGGCCTGGGGCTCCGAGAGGCCGTCGGGGGTCAGCCGGGGAGGGCGTCTCGCCGCGATTTCTCCCCAATTTGGTGTCAAGCCGGACAGCCTGCTGTTTGCTCCCGCAAGAAACCGAGTCAAGGGGCACATTCCGGAGATGGCTGCCATTCTGAGCTCATAGAAAAATGACAGCGTGCCGACAAAAATAAACACGCCGCACAAAAATGCGGCCGGGGCTCGGACTGATGTCAGCGCTCCGGCCCCGGGCGCCCAGGCAGTGGGGGATGGGCCCCCACGGCCCTGACTCGGGGTGTCACCGGGGGCCTGGATGGGGCTACCGTGCCCACCCCCCACACACCCCTCCCTGCAGCCAACGCTCCACACCCCACACGAAATGTCATTCCTGCGACTCGATGTCTGAAGGATCTGGGTATTTCGCTTTTGAGATTATTTGGTTGCGAGTAACTCCATCACTGGCTGTGATTTGTTTTAAAATATGATTTTATTGATTTCAGAGGGGAAGGGATACAGGGAGAGAGAGAGAGAGAGAGAAGCATCTGTGAGGAGAGAGAATCATCGAGCGGCTGCCTCCTGCCTGTCCCCCACTACTGGGGATCGAGCCTGCAACCTAGGCATGTGCCCTTGGCCAGAATTGAACCTGGGACCCTTCAGTCCGAAGGCCGATGCTCTATCCACTGAGCCAATCTGGCTAGGGCTGACTGGCTATGATTTTTAAAAATTTTCTTGCCGAACCGGTGTGACTCGGTGGATAGAGCGTCGGCCTGCGGACTGAAGGGTCCCAGGTTCGATTCCAGTCAAGGGCATGGACCTCGGTTGCGGGCACATCCCCAGTAGAAGGTGTGCAGGAGGCAGCTGATCGATGTTTCTCTCTCATGGATGTTTCTATCTCTGTCCCAATCCCTTCCTCTCTGTACAAAATCAATAAAATGTAATATATTTTAAAAAAATAAAAATAAATAGCCGAAACTGGTTTGGCTCAGTGGATAGAGCGTCAGCCTGCGGACTGAAGGGTCCCAGGTTCGATTCTGACCAAGGGCACGTACCCTTGGTTGCGGGCACATCCCCGGTGCAGGCAGCTGATGGATGTTTCTCGCTCATCAATGTTTCTAACTCTCTATCCCTCCCCCTTCTTCTCTGTTAAAAATCAATTATATATATACATATATAAATGCTATATATATATTAATGCTATTTCGTCCAGTTCTGAGGGAATCTCTTGCTCAGAGTGTACAAGTGACTCCTGCCAGTCAAATGGGGACTCCGGGCCAGCCACATGGTCTCGGCGGTCCCCTCCCTGCCTGACGGGAACCAGCCGTTTCATTTCTCCCCAAACCTGTTCCCCGGGAGCCGGGCTCCCTCCCAGGGCACAGCTGGGTCACCGGCTCTTCTCCCAGGAGCCCCCGGGGCAGGTACCTGCCAGGTGCTGCCCTGGGTAAAGGACCCCCCCTTCATACTCCCCCCCCCCCCCCCGCCATCTGCAGGGCAGCTTGTGCCCCTGGCTCTGGACTCGTGGCCACGTCCTCAGCTTGTGCCAGGGCCCAGGACGCCAGCAGGGCAGGGCCCCAGAGCCACACCACCCTGTCATCTTTTCTAAAAAACCCACAGCTCTGCCAGGCGAATGCAGTGGGGACCATAATGACACATCCACATTCTTAAAAAAAAAAAAAAAAAGACTAAGCACGTCCGGGATGCTGAAAAGCAACTCTCAGATTTCCCTTTTGCGTTTTCTGCCAGAGGCTGCCCTAGCCGGTTTGGCTCAGTGGTTAGAGCGGCTGGCTGCCCGCGGACGGAAGGGTCGCGGTTTGATTCCCGGCCGAGGGCAAGCACCTGGGTTGCAGGTTCGATCCAGGGCTCAGGGGCGGGGCTCGAGCAGGGTGCAACCAATCCATGTCTCTCTCCCACTGGTGTTTCTCTCTTTCTCTCTCCCCCGCCTCCTCTCATTTAAAACGCTGCTATGGGGCCCGGCCAGCGTGGCTCAGGGGATGAGTGGTGACCCAAGAACCAGGAGGTGACAGTTCGATTCCCGGTCAGGGCACAGGCCCGGGTTGCAGGCTCCATCCCCAGGGTGGGTGGGGCGTGCAGGAGGCGGCCGATCCATGATTCTCTCTCCTCATTAACAAACGGCCCTCCTCCTGGACACTAGACCGCCGTCTCCACTCTGATGCCAACCTGTCGCCAGCTCTAGGGGATGCATTTTTACTGACTTACTTATTTTTAAATACATTTTTATTGATGTCAGAGAGGAAGGGAGAGGGGGAGAGAGATAGAAACATCCATGATGAGAGAGAATCACGGACCAGCTGCCTCCTGTACGCCCCACTCAAAGGATCTGGAGCCCACAACCCGGGCCTGTGCCCTGACCGGGAATTGAACCCTGACCTCCTGGTTCATGGGTCACAGCTCAACCCCTGAGCCACTCCGGCCGGGCTAGGGGGATGCATTTTAAATTCCATGGTGCCCTGAAACCACGGCCAGCGCAGGCAGAAAGACGTGTCTGTGTCTGTGACTGTGTCCGTGCTGAGTGGGGCAGGGCCTGCTCCCGGCCCGTCCGGCACAGCCCAAGGCGGACCGGCAGGGCCGGTTTGGTCTGGAAGCGCCGGCGGGTAGGGCCGTACCAGCTTGTTTTGAAATCACATGGATGTGCACACGCACAAAGGCTCAGCCTGCAGCGGGTCCAGGAAGGACAGTCCTGAGTGACCGTGGCCACAGCTTCCTCATCAGGGACCCTGGGCCCTTGTCTGGCCCGGGCTTTGTGATGGTGAGCAGGCCCGTGGGTATTCTTTGTTTTTAAAAATATATATTTTATTGATTCTTTACAGAGAGGAAGGGAGAGGGATATAGAGAGCTAGAAATATCGATGAGAAAGAAACATCGATCAGTTGCCTCCTGCACAGCCCCTTCTGGGGATGTGCCCGCTACCAAGGTACATGCCCTTGACCGGAATCGAACCCGGGACCCTTCAGTCCGCAGGCCGACGCTCTGTCCACTGAGCCACACCGGTTAGGCCCTGTGGATATTCTTAGCCAGACCCCAAACTAAGGGAAACTGACAGTCACTCACCAACATTTGGGGTTTTTTTTTGTGTGTGTGTGTGTGTGTTTTTTTTGTTTTGTTTCTGTTTTTAATATTTTTTTTATTAATTTCAGAGAGGAAGGGAGAGAAAAAGAGAAAGAAATATCATTGATGAAAGAGAATCACGGATCGGCAGCCTCCTGCACGCCCCACCCTGGGGATCCAGCCCAACCTGGGCCTGTGCCCTGACCGGGAATCGAACCGTGACCCCCTGGTTCACCACAGGTCAACGCTCCACCCCTGAGCCACGCCGGCCTGGCACTGGCCAGCATTACTGTAAGTACAGTACTTACTGCTGCCTTCCTCTCGTATTTACTTTTCCAGAGGAGCGGCCGGCATTCCATCCCCCCCCTGCCCCCACCCCCTCCAGCCTCCTCTGAGCACAGACCCTGCGATGCACATCGAGAGGGAGATGCATTCTTTCGCTCTGAAAAGGTCTCCGCTCCGGGAATACATTTTCGACCTTTACTGTCATCCCTCCGGCCGACCCCACCCTCTTTTTCCTGGCGAAGTGTCCAGAAGTTCATGTCTAATGTAGACTCTTTCCCCCCCGCCCCCGTAAATATATTTTTATTGATCCCAGAGAGGATGGGAGAGGGACAGAGAGACAGAAATATCCGTGATGAGAGAGCATCGCGGATCCGCTGCCTCCTGCACGCCCCGCCCTGGGCATGGAGCCCGCAAGCCCGGGGCACGTGGCCAGACCAGGAATCGAACCGCCTCGACCTCCTGGTTCCTAGGCTGATGCTCAACCATGGAGCCCCTGAGCTGGTGCCAGCCTTTTGCCAGCTCCAGAGGGATGCATTTTTACTTCTTTATTTATTTTTAACCCTATGTTTATTGATGTCAGAGAGGAAGGGAGAGGGAGAGGCAGAAACCTCTCAGAATGAATCCCCATCAGAATGAATCCCCATCGGCCGCCCATTTCCGTCCACCCCTGGTCCGCGGGCATCAGCGTGGGCTCAGGACCACAGACCTTTTGTTCACAAATGTCGCCGCAGCCCCAGGCCTGGCGCTCGGGTGCTAACCGCCTTCCCAGCTCCAACCCCTCCCACAGCCCACAGCTTCCTTGGAAAATCTCCCCCCAGCCAGGCACCTTCTCCTCCTGCTCCCTGGCACCCCGATAATTTGCAAATTAGGCTTTTATGGTCCGGGTTCGCCCCTGGCACCCCCAGCCTTGGCCACTGGCACCCCCAGCCTTGGCCACCAGCCCGTGGGGTCCTCCTTTTTACACCCCTCGTTCCTTCTGGCAAAAGTTGAGTTTCAAAGGGCCCCCGTCTCCCCCCCAAAAAATCCCCATGCTAAGCCTAAAGGCAGCAGGCAGGCTTCAGGTCCACAAATTTCCAAGAAAAAATGAAAACAAAACAAAACAAAAAAGCAGGCTTCTGGGCAGCGCAGGACGGGGTGTGGGGCGCCCCAAGTTTTCCTCGCAGAGTCCGTGTCCCCCTCAGTCCGCAGGGGCCCCCCTGGGGCCCGGCCACCCCCTTAGAAACGGACCGAGTCCCGCGGGCGCGCCCCTCCGTGTTCCCGGGGGACACAGGCCGCCGCGCTCACCCCCAAAGCCAGCTCCCCCGGGGACACCCCCTTATCTCCGAGGGCGCCGCTTCCGCCCCTGATCGTGCCCGGCGGTTCCAGGGGCCCCTCGCCGGGCACCCGCGGGCTCTGGAGCTTTCGGGGCGCCCCCCGGGGGCGGGGAGCGGGTCTGCCCCGCGGGGGCGCGCGGATCGGAACCGCTGGTCCGGCTCGGACCCCCCCGCTGTGTCCGCTTCGAGCAACAGCATCCGGGGCGGCCCCGCGGTGGGCAGGGGGGGTCTCTTTGGAGACCTCCTCCTGCTCCGGGGAGCCCCCCACACTCCGGGGAGCCCCCCAAACTCCGGGGAGCCCCCCACACTCCGGGGAGCCCCCCAAACTCCGGGAGCCCCTCACACTCCGGGGAGCCCCCCACGCCGACCCTCGGCTCCGGGACCGCCCTCCCCCCTCCATCCCGGGCGGCTCCGCGCGGGGAGGCGCCCCCTTCTCCCTCCCCGCCCCCATCCTGGCCGCGCAGGCGGCGCGGGGCGGGGAGGTCCCGGTCCCGGTCCCGGCCCGGCCCGCCCGGCGCCTACCTCGTCGCCGAAGCGCACCAGCTTCTGGCCGGGCGGCGGGCCGGGCGGCTCGGGGGCGCCGGGCGCGGGCGGCCCCACCAGGCAGCGGTCGATGATCGCGTCCTGCTGCGCGGGCGGCAGGCGCGCCCACTCGGGCCCGTAGCGCTGGCGGACGCGCTCCTTGTCCTGCAGGATCCTGCGCGCCATGGGGCTCAGCGAGGCCAGGTACGACAGGCGCTGCCGCTCGCGCTCGTCCAGCGGCCGGTTCCCGCTCATGACGACCGCGCGCGAGGCCGCGATCGCCGCCGCCATGGACGCCATGCCCCGCCGCCGCCGCGCCGCCGCCCCGCCCGAGCCCCCGCCCCGCCCGAGCCCCTCCTCCCTGCGCCCCTCCTCCCCGCCCCGCGCCCCTCCTCCCCGCCCGGAGCCCCTCCTCCCCGCCCCGAGCCCCTCCTCCCCGCCCCGAGCCCCTCCTCCGCGCCCCGAGCCCCTCCCCGCGCCCCTCCTCCCCGCCCCGAACCCCTCCCCGGGCCCCTCCTCCCCGCCCCGCGCCCCTCCTCCCCGCCCCGAGCCCCTCCTCCCCGCCCGGAGCCCCTCCTCCCCGCCCCGAGCCCCTCCTCCCCGCCCCGAGCCCCTCCCCGGGCCTCTCCTCCCCTCCCCGCGCCCCTCCTCCCCGCCCCGAACCCCTCCCCGGGCCCCTCCTCCCCGCCCCGCGCCCCTCCTCCCCGCCCCGCGCCCCTCCTCCCCGCCTCGAGCCCCTCCTCCCTGCGCCCCTCCTCCCCGCCCGGAGCCCCTCCTCCCCGCCCCGCGCCCCTCCTCCCCGCCCCGCGCCCCTCCTCCCCGCCCCGAGCCCCTCCTCCCTGCGCCCCTCCTCCCCGCCCCGCGCCCCTCCTCCCCGCCCCGCGCCCCTCCTCCCCGCCCCGAGCCCCTCCTCCCTGCGCCCCTCCTCCCCGCCCCGCGCCCCTCCTCCCCGCCCCGAACCCCTCCCCGGGCCCCTCCTCCGCGCGCCCCTCCTCCGCGCGCCCCTCCTCCCCGCGCCCCTCCTCCCCGCGCCCCTCCTCCCCGCCCCTCCCGCCCGGAGCCCCTCCTCCCCGCGCCCCTCCCCGCCCGGAGCCCCCGCCCCGTGCGCCCTCCTCCCCGCGCCCCTCCCCGCCCGGAGCCCCTCCTCCCCGCGCCCCACCCCGCCAGGAGCCCCCGCCCCTCCCCGCGCGCTCTTCCGCCCAGAAGCCCCGCCCCCACGGCCCCCACCCCCGTAGTCTGTCCTCCGCACCCCTAACCCCCCGGATCCCGTCCCCCTTATCTCCGCCCCCGGGATCCCGTCCTCCGGGCCCCCCGCCCCCCGGAACCCCGCCCTCCGCCTCCGTGTTTGTCCCTGATGTCACCCGCAGGTCCCGGGGTGGCCCGGGGTGGCCCGGGGTCCGGGTCCGCCCTCCGGGGTGCCCCCCCGCCCCCCAGGCCAGCTCCGGAGGCGGCTGGCGGCGCGCCCCCTGGTCCCGGTCCGGCCCGCGGCCCGCGGAGCCGCCATGGCGCCACGTGGCCACTGTTTGACAAAGGAAACTTTTCCGCCCAGAAATGTGCCCGCCACCGCCTGTTCCTCCCCGTTCCTGCCCCGATGAGCGTCTTCTGCTTCTGTTTTTAAAGAGTCTTAATATTTTTTAAAGATATATGTTATTAATTTTTTACAGAGAGGAAGGGAGAGGAATAGAGAGCTAGAAATGTCATTGAGAGAGAAGCATCGATCAGCTGCCTCCTGCACCCCCCATTGGGGATGTGCCCGCAACCAAGGCACATGCCCTTGACTGGAATCGAACCCGGGACCCCTCAATCCACAGGCCAACGCTCTGTCCACTGAGCCAAACCGGCTTCGGTGTTTTTAAAGATTTTTAAAATTGACTTCAGAGAGGAAGGGAGAGGGATAGAGAGCTAGAAATGTCATTGAGAGAGAAGCATCCATCGGTGTTTTTAAAGATTTTTAAAATTGACTTCAGAGCGGAAGGGAGAGGGATAAAGATGTAAACATCCATGATGAGCAAGAACCATGGATCAGCTGCCTCCTGCTCCCCCCCTCTGGGGACCTGAAACCACCGGGGCCTGTGCCCTTGGCCATGGAACCGTGGCCTCCTGGTCCATAGGTCCACGCTCAACCACTGAGCCACACCAGCCGTTCTTCTGCTTTTCTCTGAGCCCAGGACACTGGGCCCTTGTCCTGGTGAGAGGAGCAGGCTGACGCTCTATCCACTGAGCCACATCAGCCAAGGCCAAAGTTCTGTTTTAAATTCGAGATGGGCCTTACCACAGTCTGGCCCAGAAAGCCTGAGAAAACATTTTTAGAATGTCGTGAATGTGGCCGGCTCTATCAGACAAGATTGCTGTTATCAACAATGTCATCAGCATGATATCCTGGGCACAGCCACCAGGCAGAGCCTGGATGGCACAGTTTGGGGAAGACTATAGGATTTTAGCAGCCAAATAGGTCAGGTACCCTAACCTGAGCCCCACTGATTTCTCCTGGGGGTCCTTGGTTAGTAGGGAGGGGAGCATAGAAACCTGTGGTCCTCAAGTTCATTGACATCTTGGCACTTGCTTTGAAATTCGCATGGGAAAAGTTCGCTGCTATGAGAAACTCGGGCCCCCTCTGGTTTTTAGAGCAGCTGCCACAAACGAATGTCGCTTTCAAAAAAAAAAGCACGACCCAGTTACCTTTTTTCAGACCAAGTGTAAGTTATTGCCTGAGAAGCCGTGATATAAAGATGGCCTGACAGACCCAATTTAAGGCCGCCGTCAGCCAAAAAGTATGTCAGGTCCACGGTCTGGAAGATCAGGGGCAGCAGCTAAAAAGGAAACTCACATCCAGGTTATAAGACCCTCAGGGAATTAAAGAACGTGGCTGGAACTGGTGGGGAATGAATATACATAGTCCTGCACTCCAGGGACGTACTAAAAATAGGCAAATGCCAAATGTGTAATAAGGTAAACTAGGGAGATGGCGGCTCCAGTGTAGGAATTGTAAAAATTAATATAAACAGAGCCGTTTTTCTAGAGAGAGCGAGGAAGGGAGAGAGAAAGATCCATTGGCTGTCTCCTGCACGCTCCCTACTGGGGATCCAGCCAGCAACCCGGGCATGTGCCTTCACAGGGCAATCAAATTAGTGACCTCTGGGCCCATGGACCTATGCTCAGCCAACTGAGCCACACCGTTCGGGCCCAAAGGGTGCTACTTCCTGTGTGTTCGTACCACGGTGATCCATTAATCTAAATAAGATGACAGGCCGGCTGGGGTGGCTCAGTGGTTGAGCATCGACCTATGATCCAGGAGTTCAGGGTTCGATTCCCGGTCAGGGCACATGCCCGGGGTTGTGGGGGCTCCATCCCCAGGGTGGGGCGTGCAGGAGGCAGCCCATCAACGATTCTCTCTCATCATTGTTTCTATCGCTCTCTCCCTCTCCCTTCTTCTTTGAAATCAATAAAAATATAAAAAAAACAAAAAGCCAAAACTGGTTTGGCTCAGTGTAGAGCGTCGGTCTGCGGACTGAAAGGTCCCGGGTTCGATTCCGGTCAAGGGCATGTACCTTGGTTGCAGGCACATCCCCGGTAGGGGGTGTGCAAGAGGCAGCTGGTCGGTGTTTCTCTCTCATCGATGTTTCAAGCTCTCTATCTCTCTCCCTTTCTCTCTGGAAAAAATCAATAAAATATATTTAAAAAAAAAAAAAAAAGATGGGGATGAAGGCAGTAACCTTCTGGGGAAGATGGTGCATGTGCTGTATGTGTCATGTTCAACCACATGTCATGTTCTGAAGGGCCATTCCAGGACGGTTATCTTCCTAGTTAAAGATCACAGCATGTCTCCTCTCTCCAATGCCCATCCCAACGAGCCAACGACAGCCGAATGTCAGCCACCTGTTGTCAGGCTGTTAGGACAGGTGTCCGGGGAATGGCCTGGCATCGACCCATGAACCAGGAGGTCAGGGTTTG
The DNA here is from genome assembly GCF_964339955.1 of Pipistrellus hanaki. Taxonomy (NCBI): domain Eukaryota; kingdom Metazoa; phylum Chordata; class Mammalia; order Chiroptera; family Vespertilionidae; genus Pipistrellus; species Pipistrellus hanaki. The sequence goes on from NC_140522.1 coordinate 2,457,906, forward strand.
ATTCCCGGTCCGGGCACATGCCCTGGTTGTGGGCTCCATCCCAGGGATCTCCAGTGGGAGGCGTGCAGGAGGCAGCTGAACAATGATTCTGGTCATTGATGTTTCTCTCCCTCTCCCTCTCCTCTCCTCTCTGAGATCAATAAAAGCATATTCACACACACAGAGATGTCTGGGGAATGAACTTGTTTTCCCAGTTTCCACCTTCCTTACAGACGCTTTCTGTGGGGATGCGGGCAGGCCCCGAGGACGGTGACTCATCGGACATCTGTGACTGGTTATTCCGGATGCGGCCCGACCTGGGCTCGGCGCTCCACTCCCACCCCCGGAGAGGATGGGTTGGGGGGGTAGGCGGGGGGGAGGGGGCGGGTGAGCCTGGCTTATTTTTTTGGTGTGGTTCATCCCCTCACCTGAGGACAATTCCCTATTGATTTATGGAGTGGAAAAAGAGGGGAGAGAGAGAGAGAGAAACATCAATGTGAGAGAGACACATGGTGCCTGCACCCGAGGTACATGCCCTGGACCAGAGTGGGACCCGTGACTCTTCAGTCTGCAGGCCGACGCTCTATCCACTGAGCAACACTGGCCAGAGCGAACCTGGTGGATATAGACCAGCCGGTGCAGGGTGTGGTTGGAGGGCCGAGTTCAGGACTGAGACGAGGAGGAAGGGAAGGACGGGAGTACCTGACAGATTCACTCTCGGCAGAAATGTGAATGTTTTGAGGGAATCATGGTCTGTCACCAAGTCCGAGCAGGGGCGAGGCACCCATGTCTAAGGAACAGAACCGCCTTCTCCCGGCAAAGCCACACCACAGGACCCAAAACAGGGCCCTTCTGTCCTCTGATATCATTCTTTTATATATATATATATATATATATATATATATATATATATATATAAAATTTGTATTGATTTCAGATTGGAAGAGGGAGAGATAGAAACATCAATGATGAGAATCACTCATCAGCTGCCTCCTGAGTGCCCCCCACTGGGGATCGAGCCCCGAACCCAGGCATGTTCCCGACTGGGAATCGAACCGTGACCTCCTGGCTCCTGGGCCGAAGCTCAACCCCTGGGCCACACGGATGGGCTGGAAGCTTCTGGAATCTGGTACAGAGGCTCTTAACGGACAGAGCTCTTGCTAGGAGGCAAGCCCACGCCCTATGTTAGAGAACTGCTCGGGGGCAAGAGGCAAGCAGACCCGCTGGGACGTGTCACAGGCCCGGCCTGCGTGTACGGGCGCCCGCTGCCGTCACGGCTGACGTGCGCAGGCACAGGACCGGGTACAAGTGGAATTTTCCGTGCCGCGGCCGAGGCCGGTAATTTTCCAGACTAATTTAAACCAGGTTCCTGTCAACGGCAGCGAGTCCAGCCATGGCGGAGGCAGAAGCCCCAGGCTCGGTGCTGTCACCTGACTGGGGTCAGCACTCCATGGTCACCCCGTTTCCTGGCCCTGGGCGGCTTCCCGAGCATCCTCGCACCGGGTGGCCAGACGGACGTCTGTCCCCAGGGGGACCCGCACCCGACGGGTCGGCAGTGCCCTGCGGAGCCTGGCGGGTCACCGGCTAACGTCCAGCGACTACATCCCAGCAGCCCGGACCCTCAGCGAGGCCCGACGTAAACACGGGAACGGGACAGGGGGCCGGATGGCGCTCTCGCCGAAAGCAGAGGACAGGCAGACGGCTGGAAATGGCAACGGTTTAATGAGCCCGTGGCACGCCGCTCACGCACCCTGTCTGCGGAGGGTGACCCGTGCCTTCCCGAATGCTCTTGGGCCTGAGGGGAAGCCGGTTCACAAAACGAAAAAGCATACGTGATCCAGTGTCTGAGACCGGGGAGTCGGAGACACCGACCCTGTTTCTTTTTCCCAGCGGAGAGGAAACAGAACAAAACGAAAACGTGGTTCGGTGATTCCGCGTGCGGGTCGGCACCGTTCAGAGCCGGGCTCCGGGCTGCGGGCTCCGCTGGCAGCCCCAGCGGGGAGCCCCCACGGGAGGTCACGGGAGGCGGACCAGAATGATGTCATAACATAAAACCTGGGACGTGATGTCATAAAATAAATCCCGGGCGGGGAAGCAGGCACGCCTGCCCTGTTGGTCCTGCCCCTTCTCGCCGTTAGCTTTTGGTTGTGAAGTAAACGTTTGCTGGGAGGGAGGGCGGAGGGGGGGGGGGGGGCAGCCAGCAGGCCCCTGGCGAACCCCCTCCCCCGCCCCCAGATCCTCGCATGATTGCTGTTCCCGTGCCGCCCTACAGGAAGCGATTTCAAGTATTCGATCCCTATCAAAAGTTGGTATCAAAAGTAACAAAGGACCTGATTTCTCTGTAATCCCACGTTTTAAAAAATAACTTAAGGAGCAGGAGTCCGGCCCTCTGGTGGAGAGACCCTGAGGTGGGGCTAGAGCTGCTGCAGGCAGCGCGGCGAGGCGTCGGCGTTGAGCGCCTCGATCATGGACCGCAGCGTGGGGAAGGTCTCCGACACGGAGGGCAGGGCCTTGTAGGAAGGCGGGATGCTGGAGGGAGACACAGGAGGGTGAGCGGCCTCACGCTGTACAGAGACAGCAAGACTGATGCTGTGTTCCTTCCCGCCGTCACCCTCTCTCCATCAATCCCTCCTCCCCCGTCCGCACGACCCCCTCTCCCCTCTGCGGCCCCAGGGAGACCCACCTTTTCAAGTTCATCCAGCTCCTGGCTGCTTTGCTGAAGGCCTCAGAGCCGGGGGCTGTCATGGCTTCGAAGTCAACCAGCTGAGATGGAAGGAGCATCAGGGAGGGGGTCAGACAGAGGAGCGGCTCTTGGGAGCATCCGGTCCCTCCCGGGGTCCCTCCCGGGGCCTGGCCACCCGCCCCGGCTGCCGCCTACCTTGCCCTTGGGGATCTTGCCGGCCACCTCCTTGCCGCTGGCCATCAGTGCCCCCACGATCACCGAGTACGCGATCACGCTGTGAGAGGAGGCAGGGTCAGTCCCCGGCTCTGGGCTGCCCGTCGTCAAAGATGGCGGTTCCCTTCCCTTAAAACCCTCTGGACGTTAAACCTAAGACTGCCTCCTGGGGACTAAAGAGCACTTACTGATTCACCGCAAAAGAGGAAGGGCCCATGTGACCAAGAACACTCTGGTTCTGAGGAATAAAAGCCACCTTGTAACTAGGACGTTCCTTCCCTCAGGCGCTCCGTTCCCGGGACAATGGATTAGAAAGTACATCTGTTTCTATCTAACAGCTGCCCGTAACGTGCCCATCAGCAATACGCTCCGCAGATCCAGACGGATCCCATCGGTTCAGCATTAAAAACTTTCGTACCCACACCCACAGGAGGAGGCGTAAGCAAAGAAAAAAACGTTTCTCTCCACGTAAAACCTTTTCCAGGACAGGCCGGCGCTCACCTGGACCCTCGAGAGAGCGGCATCAAGTTATAGAAGTAATAAACTAAGGATAGGATTAAGTTGCAAACAGCGTCAGCCTCCTAGGAAAAAAAAGACACACGCCCGTGAGCTCACCCCTCGATGTCAGACGGAGTCTATCGGGGGACAGTCTTCTCCCTCCTCCCCACACCTGCTCCCCCTCCTGACACCTGGCACTTTCCCGTAGTTTTGCTAAAAAAGGGTGCACGGTCCAGTTTAGAATCTACCTCCCCAGCTGTTTTTACATCTGCAAACATTTCTGTTAAGCGCACAAATCTCTAATGTTATCTGCGAGGTCAAAGCACACATGGAGATGAAGATAAGGCACTTACTAGTATGGATTATGCCTTTTACAAGCCTCTCCACCTCAAGAGAAGCTAGTAAGCCCCCCGCTGCACAGAGATGTAGATGGTAAATATGCTTAATTATGTATAAAACTTGATGCTTAATTATATGAAGGACTTGATTAAAAATGAGATAGAAAGTAGGTGCCTGCCAAGGCCGGTTTGGCTCAGTGGATAGAGCGTCAGCTTGGGGACTGAGAGGTCCCGGGTTCGATTCCGGTCAAGGGCATGTACCTTGGTTGCGGGCATATCCCCAGTAGGGGGTGTGCAAGAGGCAGCTGATCGATGACTCTCTCTCATCGAAGTTTCTAACTCTCTATATCTCTCCCTTCCTCTCTGTACAAAATCAATAAAATATATTTTAAAAAAAGAAAAAAAAGAAAAGAAAGTAGGTGCCTGCAGACGTGGATGGAGCCTCAGGCTCTCGGCCCAGGGGCAGCGCAGGGGACCGGCCAGGACCCCTCCGGGGAGATCCCTGGCGTTGGGGTGGGCAGTGGAGGGACAAGGTCGCAGACCAGAAAAGCTCACTTTGATCAGGGACCGAATTTTTCATCCGTCGTGACAAAGCCCGGACGTATGATAAAACAGTAACTAATAAATTCATTTCCCTTCCCCAATGACTGCAGTTACTGAGGGTGGGGACGTTTTGACAAGAACGATTTAAAATGCGTACAGGACCACGAGAGCTGATTTCAAGCATGAAACGTACAGTTCCCAGGAGGGGCAGAGAAGCGCAGGCGGCGTGGGCGAGAGGGACACACACCCACCCCGAACTCGGCCGAGAGGATGAGCACTTTGCCTTTGGCGGTCAGGTCTCGGTAGAGGGCGTCGATCTCCGCGTGATATAACTGGGTCCGCTCCTCCGTGGTCTGAGTCTCCACGGAAAACAGGATGTTGCCGACCCTGAAGATACAAGAGCGCGCGTCAGAGGCGGGTGCTCCGCGGCCCAGAGCCAAACACGGAGAGTGAAACGGGAAGCCGAGGGCTCGCTGACGTGGCACAGGCCCCGCGGACAGCGGCCCCGCCTCTCCAACCACCGGATGGGGCTGGGCCACAGGGTGCCGTTTTCTCTCAACACGGGAGCTGGCTCGGTCTAACCACATGCATTTGTTCTAGGAGCTTAAGCGAATACAGGGGAAGACAGCTACCCATGGCACAGAGGGCGTCTCAACGCCCAGAAACACCCCCCTCCCCCCCCCCCCTCCCCGTGTGAGCGGGGCTCAGGGCGTCAGAAAGCTCAGGGACACCAGCTTCCTCTCCTTCCTTTTTTATTTATTTTTATTAATACATTTTATTGATTTTTTTTTTTTTTTTTTACAGAGAGGAAGAGAGAGGGACAGAGAGTTAGAAACATTGATGAGAGAGGAACATCGACCAGCTGCCTCCTGCACACCTCCCACTGGGGATGTGCCCGCAACCAAGGCACATGCCCTTGACTGGAATCGAACCTGGGACCTTTCAGTCGGCAGGCCGATGCTCTATCCACTGAGCCACACCGGCTTAGGCTCCTCTCCCTTCTTTAAGCCTCTGCTGCAGGCGCAGCTCCAGGCCAGGGCGCCGAGAGGATGTCATTTGGTGCCACAGGTGTTTGAGGGAGGCGGCAGAAGTGAGGCAGGAACTGCTAGGACCTGATACTGCCATTGTGAGGGCACGAGGCTCCGGATGAAGTCTGGATTTTATTTTATTTTTATTTTATTTTATTTAAGTCTGGATTTCAGACGTCTATGCATAGAAAAGGCGAAGCGGCCGGAGAACCCGCGGCCGCGCACGTACCTGTCCCCCGTGATGGTGATGGTGAAGCCGTCGTACTCCTTGCCCTGGTCCTTGAGGCTGGGCACCTTGGTGTTCACCGTGAAGCCGTCCTTGGTCTTCGTGTTGAACTGCTTCCGGGGGGAAGGAAAAGCACGTCACTCGCGTGCACGTCACTCGTGTGCACGTCACTCGTGCACACGTCACTTGTGTGCACGTCATTCGTGTGCACGTCACTCGTGTGCATGTCACTCGTGTGCACGTCATTCGTGTGCACATCACTCGTGTGCATATCACTGTCCACCTCCGCCGGCCGCTGTGCAGGCGGACTCCTCGCCGCGCTCCCCGGAGGCCACAGAGAGGTGCCCGGGGCACAGCCCGGCCGTCAGGGACAGAGCACAGTGCACCCCGTACTGTTTGGAACTTCCCCGAGCGTGGTTTACCGTCTCAGAGAACCCTGTCCCCCTGGCCTCGGCACTCGTGAGCCCCGAGGCACCACGCGATGGGAGCAGGATTCACCTGTCCGTATTTTTCCCTTTCCTTCTGTCTCCCACACCCACTGCCTCCTCACGGGCTTGCTTCTATGCCTTAGCGCGGTGCGGTGTTTTGTTTTATGTTGGTTACTACACCGCATGGATATGCCGGGGTTCTCGGGCAGCAGCTTTATAAACTTTACACCATCGGCGGCGGGAATCGTAATGGACGTGGCCGTCAGCAGCCCGAGGAAGGCAGCCCTTGACTTGGACCCCGAACGTGAGCCGCGCAGGGACGGCGAGCTTATACCTTCATGATGGGGAGCAGGTCCTCCACCTTATGCACCTTCTCCAGGGCCTCCCGCACCTCCAGCAGGCCTTTGGGGTTGTTGGCGCTGAGAGAGAGAGAGAGAGACAGAGAGACAGAGAGAGAGAGAGAGAGAGAGAGAGAGAGAGAGAGAACTACCATCAACACAGGAACGGGTGACTGCGTGGTTACCTCCCGCTGGGCCACAGCGGAAGTTTCTAAATAATGGGAAGGTTTAATCCAAGTGAGTTTGGCCCGCAGATGAGAATGGAGGAGGCAGGAGTGGCCCATCCAGATGGGGAAACAGGGAGCAGCAGATTGGACGAGCACCCTGTTTGGCCATAAAAACCTCATTCGCTGATTCCAACGCTGAAATGAGAGGCAAATGCTTTTTCTTTGCTCACACAGAAGTACACTGCTAGGTTTTCTGTGGGGTTTTTTTTAAATTTTTTATTTCCCTGTTAGGCTTTTATATCAACTTTATATTTACTTGGTGATAATGACTAAGTCAGATTGTTTTCTCTCCAGTGTTCTGTTCGCTGTTATGTCTATAGCTTTACATCCCCCTGCCTCTCGGGGGGGAGGGATGGATGCGGAGGCTGACGCCCCTGGCAGAGAAGGCCAGAGGGGCAGCCTGCCTTTGAGAAGGAGGAGACTAGGAAAGCCACGGACACCGAGGTCCGTGGGGTCCGTTAGGTTATGAGGAAGGCTGAGAAGTCACCGTGAGAGCCCTTAGGATTCCAAACGCGATGTAAACATTTAATGCACTACCTTTACTCCGTCAATAGGCTTGGTTTTCAAGCTTCGTAAACACAACACATACGTGAAACCGACCCAGGACTACGAAAAAGAATGTAAAGGATTACCCGTGATAAATAAGAATTCTGTCTTTAATGAAATGAAGAATCTTCTCGAAGTACTCCAGATAGCGCATGTTTATCACCTGGCCCCTGGAAGAGACAACTGGGAGCTTTCACAAAGGAAGAGGTTCCAAACGACATCGGATGTCCAAGTTAATGTCAGAGGACAGCGAGAAAGCGAATGAGCTGATGCAGCCACACCTACAGGGAATTCACTCGTTTGCAACCAAGGCACGGAGAGGCGAGGACTGCTGGTCGGCTGGAGGAGCCGGTTCTGGGGGGAAAGGGGCTAGTTCTGGGGGTGAAGGTGCCGGTTCTGGGGGGAAAGGTGCGGGGCCCCTGCCCAGCTCACCAGGAAAAGAGCCATGGGTCTCTCCTGGGCTCCGGGCGCCCGTTTTAGGATAAACCTGGACGAGGACAGCAGAGATGCACGGGGGTCCTACCTGATTAAATTGATGTGGTTGTTAAAACCTCTGCTCAGACTGCGTGCCGGCATCTGGTCTAACCACAGCACCGGCTGGTCCGGGTCGGCGATCCTGTGAACAGAGATATCGATGTGAGAGACACACATTGAGTAGCTGCCTCTTGCGTGAGCCCCGACCAGGGCCCGGGCCGGGGAGAAGCCTGCAACCGAGGTTTTGTGCCCTTGACAGGAATGGAACCCGGGACCCTTCGGTCTGAAGGCCGAGGCTCTACCCACTGAGCCACACCGGCCAGGGCGAGGAAGAGACCCCCGTCTTGTCATGCAGATGCTGCTGGTTACCGTCTCCACTTCACCGCAATGTCGAACATGTCCCTCCACTGCATCAGCCGCGTCTTCCCGTTCATGCGCACCTTCGAGCTGGTCCAGGTCCGCTGCACGGCCTGCATGACCTCCAGCGCGGCCAGGCCCATGGCTGCGGGAGACACACGTGTGTGTGATGATCCCGTCGGGATGTTGAGTGATAAGCACAACAAATGCTGGTGTTTTTTTTTTTTTAAAAAAAAAAAGCACAGCAAGGTTTAGCAACCCTCGCTCATCGGTCTGGAATGTTTCGTGTTCGGAGCGCTCCACGTACCTCTGTGGATCCTCTTGTTGGGCAGGAAGCCGGGCGTCTCGTACTGCATGAGTGAGCCCAGGCGGTCCGCCACGCAGATGAGCTCCTGCACCTCGGGCTTGTAGCTCTGGAAGTTCTGGTGCAGCACGTCCCTGGAAGCAGCCGTCCGCACACCGTGAGGACCTTCGCGACGGGCACCGGCCGTCGGATCCCCCCGGGGAGCGGCCGCCGCCTCCACCGAGAGCCGATCGCATTAACCGTCCGGCTCCGTGGGACGCGGGGCCCGAATCCGCACCGGGTTCTTCCTCGGCGGGACCTGCGCCTGCTTCTGTGAGACCCCAGGAGCGCCTCCCTCCCCTCCCCTATGGGGTCCGTGCAGCCCTTTCCGGCTCAGCCAAGCCCTCCTGCCTGTGCCTCCAGCATGCTTTTTAAATTTTTTTATTTTATTTTAACATATTGTTATTGATTTTCAGAGAGGAAGGGAGAGGGAGAGATAGAAACATCCGTGATGAGAGAGAATCATGGATCGGCTGCCTCCTGCAAGTCCCCCCACTGGGGATCGAGCCCACAACCCAGGCAGGTGCCCTTGACCGGAATCAAACCTGGGACCCTTCCGTTCACAGGCCAACGCTCTATCCACTGAGCCAAACCAGCCAGGCTATCATATATGTGTATGTGTGTGGTGTGTGTGTGTGTGTGTGTGTGTGTATATATATATATATATATATATATATATATATACACATACATATATACATATATACACACATATATATATATAAATATCTGCAGACGTGTCAAACACAGGAGGAATCGGAGGCGTGGACAGAAAGCCCTGTGTGGTGGAGAGGGAGCCGGAGGGACTGATGGCTCGGCCCGAACGAGAGGCCGCGCCCCAGGGCACTCACTTGATGTGCGGCTGCAGGCCCGGCTGCTCCTCGTAGTCCTCGATGAGGAAGGGCAGGCTCTTGGCCCAGTGGTCCTTGAAGCTCCCGGGCAGGTCGGCGTCCACGTTGTACTCGGTGAGGGGCGTGTCCAGGTGCGAGTGGAGGTACCGCGAGTACTCTGCGGGCGGAAGGGAGCGCTCACACACTGCCTCCCGGAGGAAGCGCCGGCGCCGGCGGGCTGCCACACGCGGGCTTCGTGACAACGTCACTCCGTGACGGTAACTCTAAGTGGGGAGCGTCACGCCAGAGGAAGACAAGCATCACATGATCTCACTCGTGAGTGGGATCTGAGGAACAAAACAGACCCGGCGGGGAGGCGGGGGTGGGCGGGAAGAGATTAAGCAGGAAGAACTTTTATGCTTGTATACGTAACAATAACGCAGTGCCTGCCTCCTGAGGAGGTGGGAGCGAGGGGGAGGGAAGGTCAATGGGGAAAAAGAGACATCTGTAATACTTTCAACAATAAAGATAAGTTAAAAAAAAAAAAATCCTAGCCCTGACCAGTGTGGCTCAGTGGATAGAGCGTCGGCCTGCAGACTGAAGGGTCCCAGGTTCAATTCCGGTCAAGGGCATGTACCCTGGTTTTGGGCGCATCCCTAGTAGGAGGTGTGCGGGAGACAGCTGATGGATGTTTCTCTCTCATCGATGTTTCTGGCTCTCTATCCCTCTCCCTTCCTCTCTGTAAAAAATATATATATTTGATTTTTTATATATATCTATATATATATTTTTTAAATCCTAACTGGAGACTCCAGATTTAATTAAGTCCCTTTTCTATATGCCAATCGGAGTGCCCTGCCAGGGACTGGAGTCCCCGGGTGAAATACGAGCCGTCAGCCGGGGCCGCTGCGGCTGGGTTTTAACCGTCTTTCCACGCACTACACACAGAGCTCACGTTTCCATCCCGGGCACTGCGAATCCGAGTGTCAGGCTGAGCCTGGTTCCCTGCCACCTGCTCGGTGAGCCACTGCCTATATGGTTTCACAGCGGACCGGCCGCTGCTTCTCTCTGCGAGGCAGCGCGGAAAACACCCGGACCTGGGCCCCGTCCCGCGGCCTAGAGCTCCCGAGTCCAAGTCCTCCGAACCAGGAAAAGGAGGGAACGCAGAGGACAGTGCTGTGCCTTCCAGCATTCCGTGTCAGAGCGCGTGCCCGCGCGGGGGACTCACCGCGGAGGTACTTCACCTTCAGGTACTCGGGGCTGGCCTTCTGGCCGGGCAGCGGGTCGTTGAGCATGACCTTGGTCTGCGCCTTGATGCCCTCGTAGAACTGGCCCATGGCCACGTGGCTGAGGCCCCTCATGTACTGGCACACCTCGTTGTAGGGCTCCAGCTGCAGACACCGCTGGGCGGCGAGGGGGCGGGGAGGGCCATTAGTGTCAGTCCGGTTCGGTGCAATCAGACCCAGCACATGCTGCGAACGAGCCCACAGGACAGGGCTCCCTGCCGGCCCGTACACCCCACGACTTCCCCGGGGAGACACACACACACACACACACACACACACACACACACACACACCCCGCAGGCCGCGCCGCTCACCTTGAAGCTCTTCAGCGCCTCCTGCAGGCTGCCGTGGTGGTAGAGCATCAGGCCGCGGAGCTGCAGGGTCTGCACGTGGTTCTGGTTGAGCAGCAGGGCCTTCTGGAAGCTCTCGGTGGCGGCCTCGAAGTTGCCCAGCTCCCTAAGGGTCACGCACACGGTACAGACACGTCAGTTCACAGGCTCAGCGAGTCGTCTGCAGAGTTAAGGTCTAATCTGGGGGTCAGACAGCGTGGCGTGGGTGTTCCCTTTTTACTTTTATGGATGTCGGAGAGGAAGGGAGAGGGAGAGAGAGAGAAACATCCATGACGAAGGAGGCTCGTGGATCGGCTGCCTCCTCCTGTATGCCCCTCACTGGGGATGGAGCCCGCCTGTGCTCTGACCGGGAATCGAACCATGACCTCTGGGTTCACAGGCGGATGCTCAACCACTGAGCCATGCCAGCCGGGCCCTCAGAGGTTTGAAGAGGGTCTCTGTTGCTGTCTTCCTTTCCTAACTTTTACAGGACCCCTGAGTACGTCGCTGAGAGACCACTCCTCTCTGAGGCTCTGGCTTGCCACTCGCCACCGGCCTGCTCCCTGCCCCTCCCCCCCCCCCCCCCCCCCGCCCTGCTCCCCTCACCTGTAGGCCTGCCCCAGGCTTTTGTACGCATCGATGAAGTCAACCTTCTGCTTCAGCGCTTCTTTGAAGGATTCGATCGCTTCCTGCAAAAAGCACAGGCATTGCTGTTTCACTCGCATAACAGTTCAACTTGGGTTTTGCTTACATCGCTAAAACACCTGACTGTCCGTTACGCATGGTCTCTGAGCGACCTTCTGACTAGGAGGACTTCAGAGAGAGAGAGAGAGAGGGAGGAAGTGCAACCTCTGAACCTGGAGGGCGTGCTTCCGTCCACAGCTGCCTCCCCAGGAACCTCAGCCTCTCCCTGCCTTTCCTCAGGACGCTCAGCCTCAAGCTCCCACCTTCCTGTGAGTCACTACCACTTCCTTCACGAATGGAAGCCTCTGGAACAACGGAGCCCACCAGCTGTGGGGATAACGCAGACGCTCACAACCAGCAGCAAAAAAACAGGCCCGACAAAGAAGTGGGGAAGCAAGCCCACGGGGAAACTGTTCACTAAGCCATAAAAAGGCTCCCCGGCTGGCTGTCTGAAGGATCCCCATGGTCTACGGGAAACAGGAAGAGGGGCACAAACTAAAACAGAAACCTTGAAGGTGGGCGTATGGGGCCCGGCTCCTGGCAGCACCGTGGCAGGTCTGCGGCTGGGGGGGGCCCTGCCGGGAGGACCCTTCTATTTCAGAACCGACACCCCAGGCTCACACCGGCACCAAGTGTCTTTTTCATTCTGATGGGATCGTGGGCGGTGATAAGAGATTATTTTACACATTTCCCCGGGAAAAGAAGTGTCTCGCTGAAGTGGATGGCTACAGAGTCTCATACTTTAAGGAGAAAGATGTTACTACTTCTGCGATCATCATTGCATCCTCATGAGATAGCTCAGAGCAGGAAACTACGAGAGAGGTCACACGCCCTGCACATCGTAGGCACTCGATAAATATTGAATGATCCGGAAGGCACACAGGATAATTCTGCAAAAGCAGTACGATCCTAATTCTTTTTTTTCTTTTCTTTTTTTTTTTTAAAGTTATGCATCCCCTGCTTCTGGATTTTCTTAGGGGCAAGAGGCTGGCTTTTAAAAATTCTTGCAAGGCAACAACGAGACCACCTGCACTTGAAGGAATTCAACCGAATGCTGTTTGGTAGAAAGAGAACAGGGAAATTCGATGTTTAAGAAATGTCAAAGACCACTGTGACCTAAGCTTCCCGTTATGACGTCATTTGATTTTTTTTTAAATTTTGCAACTCTATCTTCCCTTCAACAAACACGTTTTGAGCGCCTACTACGGGCAGGGCAGTGTGAGGCACGGAGAGACAGAGGTGAGCGGGTCACGACCTCTGACCTCCAGGCACTCAGTGGCGTTAGAAGCTAGGATCTACCCAGGTTATTAGAATCCGCACTAAGAACTACGACAGAGGCGCGAGCCCGCATCCTGGGGGCAGAGGGGACGGGGCGACCTGGCCGGGATGGCACAGGCTCCTGGGGGAGGGGGTGGGGAGGAGCTGGGCCTCAGAGGACGTGAAGGAGAGGAACTGGGGAAGGACAGAGCCTGGTGGACGGGAAGGGGCGGAGCAGGGCACAGGGTGCTCAGAATTGGGGGTGGGGGGGGTAGGAAGGGGTCAGCAGGAGTGCGGGCAGCTCAGGGGGGAGGGGAGGCGTTGTGGAGATGGGAGAGCTGGGGACCAGGCCGGTGTCAGGGCTGGGGGCTGCAGGCGGGGGTGTGACCTACGTTCGGGCTCTAGACGGGGTCATGGCTGAGCACAGCAGAGTGGACAGACTGAGAGGGGAGAGATGGGGGCCCGGGAGGAGGGGCTCGACGGAGACAGTGTCTCAGGAAAAGAAAAGAAGGGTCTGATCCGGGAGACACCCTAAGAGCAAACTAAGAGGCGCCGGCGGCTGTGTGGGTGTAGGGACGAGGAAACAGGGAGTTAGGGAGCGTCTCAGCTGAGAGCCTGGGTGGGAGGAGCACTACCCATTGGGAGGAGGGCGGGAGGAAGGACAGAGGCGGGAGGGGAGGGGAGGGTAGGAGCCCGGCTCCGTCTGGGTGACTGTGGGCGTCTGGGGAGGTAGGTGCCCAGGGCCGTCGGCTGCCCACTGCACTTACAGCATGCTCGGACGCCACACATCTTCAATGTCTGATTTCTCTTCAGCTTTTAAGAGGCTTTGGTTTCGGGGTTCCTGTCTAATGACTGCACAGCTCTCTACCTCATTCTGCCAAAGAGGGGACATAGCAGAATCAAGATGTGAAGCCATTGGGAACAAAGAAACGGCGTTCGAGTGCGTCAGCCTCGACGGGTGCGCGCTGGCTCCGGGCTGGTGGCGGAGGGGGGCGGCCGGCTCTCCAACCCCCCACCCCGGCCGCGGCACCACCTCAGGGAACCCTCAGGGTCAAGGCTGATCGGAATACGTGCTCAGAACATACAATTTCTTAAGCATCCCTGAAACACAGATACAACAGAGAGAACCCAACAGGAAAATCCCACGTCTGGTACAGCTATGCACCGGACAGCTGTGCCGTCTGCCATGCAATGCCGCCTGGTAGACTTCTAATGGGTTAGCCCAGTGGTCGGCAAACCCGTTAGCCAGCAGAGCCAAATATCAACAGGATGAGAGCCGACGTCTGCGCGTGGGCCACGAAGTTCCAATCGCACTGTGTGAGCGCGCCCGCACGTGGTATTTTGTGGAAGAGCCACACTCAAGGGGCCAAGGAGCCGCGTGTGGCTCGCGAGCCGCAGATTGCCAACCACTGGGCTAGATTATGACGTGAATAAGGGATCACCCATCACCCAGTTCCTGGATTTCTGAACGGCTGCTGGCCTGGAGGAACCCTTCACTGGGGATAATCTAAACTAAGTTTGTTCATTGAGTGAAGGCCTGACTCGGTTTCCCTCTGTGCCAAGCTCAATGCCACGGCACCCTCCCTGCCGCGCGGCGAAGGCGGAGTCCGCAGACCGCGCCCGCGCCGCCCACCGCGGTCACCTTGAGCAGGCCTCGGTGGAAGAAGGTCAGCCCCTTGTACAGCATGGCGATGGGCTGGTTCCGGTTCAGCTCCAGGGACTGCTGGAAGTCTTCGTGGGCCGTGGCGTAGTCCTGTAGGGAGAGCGGACAGAATGAGGGGGGTCCGCCGGACAGCTGGGCATTCCCTACATCTGGCCGGGAGAGAAAAAAAAACCATTTATTCTGCGCCCTTTCAGCCTGAGAGGAAACATTTCAGGACCATAACTAACTGGAGTTCTGTCCTAACCGGTGTGGCTCAGTGGATAGAGCGTCGGCCTTCGGACTGAAGGGTCCCAGGTTCGATTCCGGTCAAGGGCATGTGCCTTGGTTGTGGGCACATCCCCAGTGGGAGGTGTGCAGGAGGCAGCTGATGGACGTTTCTCTCTCACTGATGTTTCTAACTCTCTCGCCCTCTCCCTTCCTCTGTGTAAAAAAGTCAATAAGATATATTTTTTAAAAATAACTGGAATTCTTAGACTATTAAAATAGTTGATTTTTTTTTTTTTTTTTTTTTTTAGGAAATTGGTGGGAAAAAATTTCCAAGGTTTAATATAAGTATGCTGTTTCAACTATTAAGAGAATATTACTTTCAGTAATACTCAAATCATAACCTGTTAGATAAAATTTACTTTCTGGTACTAACAGGTTATTATATTAAGTACTTCTAAAATAGCTCACAAACTTCAAATGTATTGTGCTGAGATTTAAAAAATGTGTATAGTTCTTGCATTAAAAATTATTATAAAAACCACAAAAACCCACAAAAGGGAACTGGGCCAATCAGGAATGCCGCTGTGATGACAGAAGACCAGCCTGCTAGGCCGGGACCACTCATAGGAACCTGGGGAGCCACGTTAGCCCAGGTCATGGCTCTTGGGTTGATACCCAGAGGAATTCAAACTGTCTTTCCGAGTTTAACAATCACACTGGCAGCAGCCACCTGCTTCACTACGCGGATCTCTGCGAGAAAGAATGAAGTGTAAGCCAGGAGCCCAATTTCTCTTCTGCTTCTCTCTCGCCCTCCCGGTTCCGCCCCTCGCCAGAGTGAGTTCCTACTGACAGTTCGAGCAAGAAGTATATTCTTGGTACTTGCTATTTCTCTATGGGTTCTATTTCAGCTACAGAAATGAAATAAAAACGCTCTTATATAATTCATGGTCTTGGATCACCAACGTTATCACTATACAGCCCTGAACCCAAACCTTCCCGAAGCAGGAGGAGAAGTGAACTCGACGTTTATCGTCGCGGAAGGACGTGTTTGTGGTCAGACACCACGCACCTCGGAGATGAAGTGCAGGGTCCCCCGGTGTCGGTACAGGCGCGCGGACGGCTGCAGCTGGATGGCCTTCGTCAGGTCGCTCACGGCCTCGTTAATTCGTCCCAGAGGGGAGAGAATCTACAAACCCGAAAAGGGGGTCAGGGGAGAAAACTCCCGATGGTCAACCCTAAAACGGCCCCCGTGTTCAGTTACACGTCAGCTCACTCCACTCTGAGCATTCCTCTCTCCGCAGACCGCAGTCCCTGACCCCAGGCACTGGGCGGTGAGGTTCAAGGTCAGCGGGGACTGCAGCCCCGGCTGGTGCTTGTTCCATAGTGTGGGTGAGCACAGATGTTGCTTTTTCTAGAAATGGGAACATTTCCCCCTCAACCTGTAATGACTCTTTCAGACCCAAATGGGGCGTGTCCGAATCAACCAGAAAGAAAACGGGGAACCATCGAGGCAGAGAAATGGCTGGGCACAGAGAGAGCCCCCCACGACCTTGGGCAGGAAGGGCTGAGTGGCTATTTCTAAGGTCTTGGGGTTTCTGTAAGCCCTGGTTGGGTTCCTTCTTTTTCTTTTTTTTTAATATATTCTATTGATTTTTTACAGAGAGGAAGGGAGAGGGATAGAGAGCTAGAAACGTCGATGAGAGAGAAACATCGACCAGCTGCCTCCTGCACACCCCATACTGGGGATGTGCCCGCAACCAAGGTACATGCCCTTGACCGGAATCGAACCTGGGACCTTCCAGTCCGCAGACCGACGCTCTATCCACTGAGCCAAACCGGCTTCGGCTGGGTTCATTCTTAACTCGACGGTCATGAGCCGCCACGTAGGGAGAGACATGTTGGTAAGCCCGAATGGAGAGCTCTGCTGACCCGGCGACCAGCGTGTCCAGGCGACGGGAGGACACAGAAGGCAGCTCAGATGCTCAGACGGCACAAGCCCACCGAGAAGACGTGAGAGACCCCATGTGGGCGTCGGCAGGCACGCATCCAGCTCAGGCACGTTCTCCTCGGCAAGGGTTCCTGAGTTAGGGAGGGCTTTCTCCTTACAGGATAGGTCGTTGTTTGGATCAAGTTTTACTAACGGGCTGCCTGTTCTGCAGAAGCTGCCAACCAGCAAAGCAGAGAGGATCCAGGCGGGCACGTGGCCCGTGGCAGGAATGCTGGCTGGCTCAGCGAGAGAGTGTAGGCCTGAGAACCCCAAAGGCAGAGTGGGCGGGGCTTCTCTTTGGAAGGAAAAGCATCCCTCGGTACAGAACCATGATCAGCAGGCAGAATAATGACCCGGACAACTAAAAATGCTGAATTCTGGCCAAAACCGGTTTGGCTCAGTGGATAGAGCGTCGGCCTGCGGACTGAAAGGCCCGGGTTCGATTCCAGTCAAGGGCATGGACCTTCGTTGCGGGCACATCCCCAGTGGGGGGTGTTCAGGAGGCAGCTGATGGATGATTCTCTCTCATCGATGTTTCTAACTCTCTGTCCCTCTCTCTTCCTCTCTGTAAAAAAAAATCCCCAATAAAACACAAAATTCCCTTAAGAAACTGAACTCTAATTTAAGAGGCTATAATTTAGAGAACAAAAACATTACAAATAGTTTGAAATTACTAAAATATGGCCAGTGTGGGTCAGTGGTTGAGCGTCAACCTATGAACCAGTCAGGGCACATGCCCGGGTTGTGGGCTCAATCCCCAGCAGGGGGCGTGCAGGAGGCAGCCCATCAATGATTCTCTCTCATCGTTGATGTTTCTCTCTCTCTCTCCCTCTCCCAATAAAAACATATTAAAAATAAAATAAGATGCTTAGTGCTTCCTTGCTAAGTTTTCTCTCCCCAAAGAGGAAAAAGAAGTTCAACTATGACATGGCACCTGATCGGATGACTAAAGTTACGTTTTATTCTGGTTAAACACATTAACGTAAACTCTAAGCATTCCACATGCTGCATGTGCAGTAAAATAAACACAACGGGAAACGTGGATGTTCACTATCACCTTCTGAAAACAGTAAAATGAACACATTTCATTAAAAAACATTAAAAGCGAGTGCCTTCGCACACATCCTTTCTCTGATCTGCACCCCCTCCTCTGTGTTGTTCCCCAGGAGATTTGACCCGTCTGAGATCTCCTCCTGTGAGGGTGAGGCCTGCGCCTTGTGAAGCTGGCCCCGGCCCACCCCTGGCCAACCTCGCAGAGGACGCTGGGGGCCGAGGCCACACCGCCCGGCTCCTGAGGAAGACCCTCACGTCTGCTCTCGCGATGGCCTGGGGTTTCCGCCTCATGTGACCTCCTGCTCCCCTAGCGTTCCCTCACGGTCTGGGGACAGGCACGCTGCCCTGAGCTGTCTCCACGTGGGCAGGTGTGTCTCACAGGAATTACAGATAAACATGTGCATACACGCACACACACACAGGCGCACACACTCACACACACGCTTCTAAAGGCGACACGTTTCACTTTGACCACACTGTCATATTACGTTTTGCTAAGATATGTCATATAGACAATAATATACTTTTCCATGAACACTGACAGTAGTACTTGTCGTAAATATAAGTATTACCATTATGTGTTAAATCAGGAGTATCATGTTTTAACACTAAATATCACTATTATGTGCTAAGTCAGGAGTATCGTGTTTTAACACTAAATATAATATTACTATTATGTGCTAAGTCAGGAGTATCAAGTTTTAATACTAAATATTATTGGGTCGGCAGCTAAGTAATTGCGGGTTTCACACATATATGGCTTCAGTTGAATTTTTAGGTTTGCAGACGCAGTACAAATGTAAAACACATTTTGTTATTTGATAGTTGGCTATTCAGCTGTTAATCAGTAAAAAAAGTTTTTTGATCTGTTTTGTAGTTTTTGTTTGGCGTTCGTTGAAAAATGGAAAATCAAAAGGAACATTTTCGTCATATTTTGCTTTTTTATTTCCGCAAAGGGAAAAACGCATCGCAAGCTCATAAAAAGTTATGTGCTGTTTATGGTGACGAAGCCTTAAAAGAACGGCAGTGTCAAAATTGGTTTGCCAAATTTCGTTCTGGTGATTTTTCACTCAAAGATGAAAAACGCTCTGGTCGTCCAGTTGAAGTTGATGACGCCCTAATCAAAGCAATAATCAATTCGGACTGTCACAGTACAACACGTGAGATTGCAGAGAAGCTTCATGTATCACATACATGCATTGAAAATCACTTAAAACAACTTGGCTATGTTCAAAAACTCGATACATGGGTTCCTCACGAACTGAAAGAATCACAGTTAACGCAACGCATTAACAGCTGCGATTTGCTAAAGAAACGTAATGAAAATGATCCATTTTTAAAACAACTGATAACTGGCGATGAAAAATGAGTTGTTTACAACAATATCAAGCGGAAAAGATCGTGGAGCAGGCCAGGTGAACCAACTCAAACAACATCAAAAGCTGATATTCATCAAAAGAAGGTTTTGTTATCAGTTTGGTGGGATTACAAAGGAATTGTCTACTTTGAACTCTTACCACCCAACCGAACGATCAATTCTGATGTCTACATTGAACAACTAACGAAATTAAACAATGCAGTTGAAGAAAAGCGGCCCGAATTGACAAATCGAAAAGGTGTTGTATTCCATCATGACAATGCAAGGCCACACACATCTTTGGTCACTCGGCAAAAATTAATGGAGCTTGGTTGGGATGTTTTGCCACATCCACCATATAGTCCTGACCTTGCACCATCTGATTACTTTTTGTTTCGATCTTTACAAAACTCCTTGAATGGTAAAAATTTCAATAATGATGATGATGTCAAATCGTACCTGATTCAGTTTTTTGCTAATAAAAACCAGAAGTTTTTTGAACGTGGGATTATGATGCTGCCTGAAAGATGGCAAAAGGTCATTGATCGAAATGGGCAATACATTACAGAATAAAGTTATTTAGTTCCATGAAAAAATTGTCTTTGATTTTCTTTAAAAAATCCGCAATTACTTAGTTGCCGACCCAATACTATTATATGCTAAGTCAGGAGTATCAAGTTTTAATACTAAATATTACTATTATATGCTAAGTCAGGAGTATCGTGTTTTATTACTAAATATTACTATTATATGCTAAGTCAGGAGTATCGTGTTTTATTACTAAATATTACTATTATATGCTAAGTCAGGAGTATCATGTTTTATTACTAAATATTACTATTACATGCTAAGACAGGAGTATCATCGGCCCACAGTTGTTTGAAAGCATTAAGTACCGAGGAGGAAGACAGAGCAGGCAGAGGGAGCTTTAAAGTTGACAAGTGATGAGATGATAGAAAAGAAACGTGAGACTAAACTACTCCGGGAAGGGGAGGGGGAAAAGAAGGCACTCACTTCGGCTCGCTGCTCAAATACCTCTGGGCGGTCTGGCTCCAGGGAAATGACCCGGCTCAGCTCGAACAGAGCAAGTTCGGCATTCTTAATGTCCTTGAAAAGGCAGCAGCTCAGTGTGAGATTACTTAAAGTGTCTGCAATAACAACTCAGCAATGACAGAACTACTGACTTAGAAATAAATTCCAACTTAGCATCTCTAAGTCAAAGGAGTCCAAGTACCAGGATCCAGCTCACTCTGTCTACCCGCTCATGGACAGCACGCTGGCCCCGACTCCTATCCCAGCTCCACAGATGGCAGAACCGTTTCTAAACTGAATCCGGTTCAGCCCTGAATCAAAGCATCTCCAGGGATGAGCAGGTGGACACCAGCGGGCAGAGGACCCTGCTGACCAGCGGCATTGTGGGAAGCGAAGGGGCCAAGTGGGTGTCAATCAAACCCCTGAGCATCCTACACAACAGGAAGTCCAGGTAGGTTCTCTTTAAAATACGCCCAGGGCCCAGCCGGTGTGGCTCAGTGGCTGAGCGTCGACCTAGGAACCAGGAGGTCATGGCTCAATTCCCAGTCAGGGCACATGCCCAGGTTGTAGGCTCGGTCCCCAGCGGGAGGTCAGTTTTGGGGGGGGGGGGGGTGGCAAATGCAGGAGGCAACTGATCAATGATTCTCTCTAATCATGGATGTTTCTATCTCTCCTCTCTGAAATCAATAACATATATATATATATATATATATATATATATGTTAAAAAAAAAGAAAAAAACACAATTGCCCTGATCAGTTTGGCTCAGTGGATAGAGTGTCGGCCTGCGGACTGAAGGGGTCCCAGGTTCGATTCCGGTCAAGGGCATGGACCTTGGTTGCAGGCACCTCCCCAGTGAGGGGTGTGCAGGAGGCAGCCGATGGTTGTTTCTCTCTCATCGATGTTTCTAACTCTCCCTCTCCCGTCCTCTCTGTAAAAAAATCAATAAAATATATTAAAAAAAAACAAGACAAAAACAAAACCCCACCACGGCGAAAGGATTTCCAATTTGGAGCCCTCCTGCGCTGCCGCTGCCCAGCCGCTGCCCGCACCACGGATGGGCCTCAGGAATCCGTTCCGGTCTCCCGCTTTGCTGGTCTATGCCCAGTTCACGTGCGGGCTGGCCAAGACTGCCCTTGTGGAGGAGACAATATGGCAGAATGGACCTCCGGAGACCTGGGCAGACACCCGCAGGTCCCCTCCTCCCGGCCACCTGCTCTCCAGTCAGTCCTCTCCTGCCACCTGCTCCCTGCCCCCTGGGCAGCCCTCCGCACGTCCCACCAGCGCTCGGCCAGCCGCGAGCGTTCCGTCCACCCTGGCCGTGCAGGCACCACGCAGGCGCGACTATTCCATACTCACATGTAGGCCCTTCTTTCCATAGGCTACACCTCGGCCATAAATGGCACTAACCAGATCAGGCTCCTCCTAGTCAGACCAAAACAGAAACACGTCAAAAACTAGAAACAAAACAAAACAAAACAAAACAAAACAAAACAAAAGTCAGTTTCTGCTTAAAGCACGTTCACGCCCCAAGTGACAGCTCTGTGCTACCACACCTACGTCCACGCGCAGTCCCCAGCCAGGGAAATCTGTGTGCTTACGCCCATGGGAGTGAGAGTTTTGCATTAAAAAACAAACAAAAAAACAAAAACAAAAAAAACCCTAAAATATTGAGCCCTGGCTGGTGTCTTTCACAGCATCCTCTTTAGAATTCAGGTCACCCCTTAATCACTCCAATGCTGACGGCATCTGCAAGCAAGTCTCCCTGGGTGGACAGCTGGGGCAGGCCCCTTCCCAGCGTGCCTCCTGTCCTGTCCTCATGAAGCCATCTGGAAGGGGCCGCCCGCGGAGCCAGCGCGGTGAGGAGCAGGACACCGTGGGCTCCACGGGCGGGTGGGGACACGTGGTCCTTGCACTTAACGGCCACACCGTTCTGCAGCCTGCAGGAAATACCGCTCTCCTGCCTTCTGTTCAGCCAGCTCACAGGCGTGCGCCCGCGCTCTGGAGGTCAGCACTCCGGACAGCTCCCGGACACCAAGCTCCCCCAGCTCCCTGCATCTGCTAGCACCACCGCCCCCCTCTGCCCTCGTCCACTCACCCGGGTTTCCAGAAAACAAATATCCCCATCTTTTCATATTATCTACTACTACATGCAAATGAAAAAACCCTGGTACAATAAGGTAGCTCCTTTGTTGGGATGATGCCCACTTAGATGTCTCAAATAAAGGTCTAGCTCACTATCCTCATCGCATCATTTACACGGTGACTTTAAATTTTAACAAGACTTGCTCTTCCACCACAAGGCTGGCTTTTTAAATTAAAACTCCAAAGTCACGGGATCGCAGACAGACGAATCCAAAAAGCCATCACCCAGCAATGTAAGGAGGACTACAGTGGACTAAGTGGCAGACATACAGACGAATAGACATAAAGGATGTTTATTAAGATCACACTGGAGTCACTTCCACCAGAATCAGATCACAATCAGCCGCAAAAGCCAACTAACGGCCCCATTAAATGGTTCTAATGTGGCGAGCGGAAGGCACCCCCTTTCTGGGGACTGAATCCGGAAAGGTGTTGTTGGGATAAAAGCCAATTTCACTCCCCAGGAAGAGCCCCACTGCATTTGCCAACGACTGAAAAAGAAGAGCAGTTAGGTTTCAAGAGCGATCACGCTTCTAGAATATTATCTAAAGAGACTGATTTATAAAACTGAGTCACGGTGAGAAACAAAGCAATGATTGCTCTTTGCACACCTGCCACCACCGACTTGTACGGTTTCTTGATGAGACTGGCTATCAAGAATCTGAAGAACTCGCTGGGACCGGTTTGGCTCAGTGGATAGAGCGTCGGCCTGCGGACTGAAAGGTCCCGGGTTTGATTCCGGTCAAGGGCATGTGCCTTGGTTCTGGGCACATCCCCAGTGGGGGGTGTGCAGGAGGCAGCTGGTCGGTGTTTCTCTCTCATCGACGTTTCTAACTCTCTATCCCTCTCAATTCCTCTCTGTGTAAAATTAATAAAATATATTAAAAAAAAAAAAAAAAAAAAGAATTTGAAGAACTCAACGAAAATTTCTCACTTTCAAACATAAAGCCAAATATGGGAAAGTTCTGGCCAGAAAAGCAGGAACGAGTTTCTTACTAAAGTAGTAAAAAGAACATTAGCGTGTGGTATCAAGTCCTTGCATGTTGTGTGTGTTATAGTCCTAGAACCTGAAGACACGGGACCAAGGTCACCACACTGCAACTGAAATGTAAGTGGGCCTCCAGGTCACTCCGTGTGCTGTGCACATATGATTTTCCACACACGTCTGATGTGGAAAACCTAAGAGGCACCAAAACGAGGAATAAGAAGAGAGAAATCACCTTGCTGGTGTGGCTCAGTGGTTGAGCATCCACCTGGGAACCAGGAGGTCACAGTTCAATTCCCGGTCAGGACATATGTGTTCCCTGTGTACGAGTGCTAGCTTACCTTTTTAAATATTGCCATGTTAAACAGAAAGGTGACTTTAAAACTATTTACCCTCTATTTTTTGCACTTGACACTCAGTACTGAAGAGTATTATTCCGTATGTCCACCCAAACGCACAGCTCCTTGGGGACTTTCAAGTAAAAATTAAAAAATGGACCATCAATTTTTTTGAGAGCAAAGTTAGGATTAGCAACCTAACTGAACCCATGCTTTAAAAAAAAGAGAAAATAGAAGCACAGCAAAAAAAATGTCAAAATTATTTTCTTAAAATGAAGTCTACGTGCTATTAGCCCGTGCTGTATCAGCACAGACAGGTATGCCGGAATGGTGCTCTGAGCCGTTAAAATTTACTGGGCGTTTATGTGTGCCAAGTTCTGGCTACGGAGTACTTTATAGGGCATCTCATTTAGGACTAACAGGAATATTTGGGGAGGTAGTTATTAT
The DNA here is from genome assembly GCF_964339955.1 of Pipistrellus hanaki. Lineage (NCBI taxonomy): Eukaryota > Metazoa > Chordata > Mammalia > Chiroptera > Vespertilionidae > Pipistrellus > Pipistrellus hanaki. The sequence continues at coordinate 2,481,727 of NC_140522.1, forward strand.
CCTCATCACCCAGGAAGCTAAGTAACTTACTGGGGAGCAGCTAAGTGGGTTGGAATCTAAGCATCCCTAACTCCAAAGTTCACGTGTTGGTCACTGTTCTCCCCGTCAATCACCGGAAATGGTGAAGTAGCTACAGAAATAAGCTTAGGGCACAGAAGGCCAACAACGTAAGGCTCCACGAAGGGTCCCCTGGCAGCTATGTATTTAAGCATTTCACCTTAACCAGATGTTAGCGCAGTTATCCGCCATCAAAGGCCCGATAATCCCACTGAGGAGTCTCATAATTATACTTAAAAGTGAGAAACAGCCAAAACCGGTTTGGCTCAGTGGATAGAGCATCGGCCTGTGGACGGAAAGGTCCCAGGTTCGATTCCAGCCAAGGGCATGTATTATACATTGGTTGCAGGCACATCCCCAACATCCCCAGGAAGGGGTGTGTAGGAGGCAGCTGATCGATGTTTCTAACTCTCTATCCCTCTCTCTTCCTCTCTGTAAAAAAAAAAAAAAAATCAATAAAATATATTTTTTAATAAAAAAGTGAGAAACAAATCCATGAGTGGAACTTAAGCTAACCACAGAGAGCAATTCCTGCATAGAGTAATATTTTAACGATATTTTGAATAGAAGAGGTAGATTGCAAACATCTGGATTCCAAGAAGCACCCCTGTCCACCCTCATGGGAAGAGACCATGGGAGAGAGGAAAGTGAACTTAGCTAATGACTATCTTTTAAACTTGCACTTGAATCCCGCCTGCCACCTTGTGGTGAACACTCGCTTCCCTCACTGGCAGTAACACTGCGGATGGAATGAGACCCCAGGACGAGGCCTGCACCACGGAAGTGCCCCCACTCAGGGTGGATTTCCTTAAAACAGGTGGCTTATTGCAACACTTCAGCGACGCGTAAGTCCATGTTTATGTCATGACTATGAACTTGAAATTACATATTGAAGAAGGAACATTACCTGAAGCATTGTTGAGAAATGTCTAATGGCTTCATCATAGAGACCACTGCCAATCAACACATAGGCAATAGCTGTGGAAGAAATACAAAAAGATTAAAGGTCAGAAGCAAGGATCTCGGACTAGAATCAGTAACGAAAACGCGTGACTACATCTTAGAAGGCAGCTCCGAGGCCCAGGAGCAGTTCCAGAAACCCGAGAAGCTATAAGATGTAATCGAATTCCTCTACCACTCCGCACTTGCTAATCAGTCTCCTGGTTTTTATCTGGATGTGAATTATTAAAGCCAGCGATAAAACATCTGCCTACAAGAAGTAATTATCATTTTCAAGTCCATCACTCACTTTCAAATACCCAATAACCTTTATGAGCCTTTCTATCTATATCTCAAAAGAACTAGTAATGAGCCTGAATAATATCCACATAATAGGCGATTTTACTGTGAAAGTCTTAATACCCAAAGAGCATCACAAATCTCGATTCCTGGGGATGCTAAGTTTACTACCAATCACCTAATGAGAACAGAAACAGAGGCTCAAATTAATATATATATTAACGTCATACTTAACTGTAAATAATTCAAGACTGCAATCTACCTCTCCTATTCAAAATATCGTTAAAACACTACTCAAAATGTACACTAGTGAAGAATGAGTAGTTTTGATAAAATTGTTTAGTTAAGTTTTAATATGATGTATTTATTATGTTTCCATCTATAATACTTGCCCAAACTCTGTACATCCCCAAATACACCTGAAAAAAATATTCCTCATTCAATGTGCCACTTGATGATTATATTTCTTTGCAAAAAAAAAAGAAAAAAAAAAAAAAAGGCTGTACCGCAACTCTAATTCTAAGCTGTCATAGATGTTCAAGAAGATGAGCAGCCCTAACTGGTTTGGCTCAGTGGGTAGAGCGTTTAATTTAAAAAAAATTAATTAAAAAAAAAAAAGATGAGCAACTAAAACTTTTACTGCCATTAGAGCTTAAATTTCCTGACATTTTAAAAAGTGGCAAAACACTGCCAAAACAGGTTTGGCTCAGTGGGTAGATCGTTGGCCTGCGGACTGAAAGGTCCCAGGTTCGATTCCAGTCAAGGGCATGTACCTTGGTTGCGGGCACATCCCCAGTAGGAGGTGTGCAAGAGGCAGGTGACTGATGATTCCCTCTCATCAATGTTTCTAACTCTCTATCCCTCTCTCTTCCTCTCTGTAAAAAACCAATAAAATATATATATTTTTAAAAGTAGCAAAAACACTTACATGCATAAAACATGAAATGCAGAGATTTAAATCATCTTTATAACTAACTTGAGAAAAGCAAAGTTCCAAAACACTGAGCATCATAATAATGCAAGAAGAGGCTTTTGAGGGCATTCTTCAAAACAAGATTTAAAAAAGGACTGTCTTTCAACTGACGTCTTTGAAAAGACACATGAAGGTCAAACTTGTATTCGCCCTAACAGTGGCTGCTATTCAGACAGCCCTATCGGATAACAAGATAAGAGAGACTCCTTTGGTGCGGCCCAGTCACATCAGAGGGACCAGCAACAACAGTGACCACAGTGACGTGTGCTGTGCTCCTAACACGTGCGAGGCCCCCCCAAAGTCTCACCCAGCTCCTCGTTGGTGCTGTCGTTGTCAGTAGCAAAGGGAAATCTCTTCTGTTCTGCGACCGACTTGGCCTGGCTCTGAAATTTTCAAAAAAGACACACACACACACACACACACACACACACACACGTTAGCTTATCGGAGAGGAAGAGAAACCATGATATAAAAACCTATCTTTGGAAACGTAAAGCCACATTGAATTTACAGGTGAAGCAATCAGTTGTCACTGACACATCCACCGTCAAGGGCACCGTCTGCGTGTAACTCAATGTGCTTCCTGTGGTGGTTCCGTGTCAGAGAGCCAGACCTTTTCCCCTCCGTGGGGATTGGTCTCGCTGGCGGCCTCAGGACGCCTCTGCATCCCCGGGGGGCCGTTGAATGACCTCAGCTGTGTTGCAAACCTCACATTCTAGTGACCCGTTCCTCAGCGGGTCTTGCTAACAGGACGCTGCTCTTAAACCCTGACACGGTTTAGAAATAAGAGCTACACGTTGTAAAGATGACACCCTAGGAGGACCAACAAAATCGGACCAAGAAACAAGACAACATTTGGCAGGACTCAAAACAGAAGTGGGGCCAGTTGGAAACAGGTTATGTAAGTTAGCTCCGTGGTCGGCAAACTGCGGCTCTGTGAACGAGTGAGTTTGCCGACCGCCGTCACATGCTACCCTTTACCTCTTTGCACACAATGTGCCACAACTGCCCCATCCTCACAGCTTCCAACTGCAGCGTAGCATTGAGTCTAGTCCAGTGGTCGGCAAACTCATTCGTCAACAGAGTGGCAAACCACGGCTCGCGAGCCGCAGTTAGCCGACCACTGAGTTCGCTTATACGTGGGATGATTTCAATAAGCAGCATTGGTCCAGCACACAAAATGAGGCCTCTACAGAGTTTTGGAGACAAACGGTGTCTGATAAAGAGCTGCTACTTCCCCGGATACGGCTATCCATGCTACTATAAGACTGTACTTTCAAATCCTCGTAGGGGTGTCGAACTCAATCAGAGAAGGGGCCAAAATCTAAAATCCAGCCTAAATCGCGGGCCGAATGGTTTACTGAACAGTCATAAACTGACAATGTCATAAACTGACAGCAGAGTGCAGTGATGACAGCGAGGTGCGGGCCACATTGCAAGGCCTGGCGGGCTGGATTTGGCCCGCGGGCCTTGTGTTTGACACATGTGCTCTAGAGATAAGGTTCCTGGTGCCCTCTCATTCCTTAGCATTTCACAGTGACATGTACTAGGTCCCGGGGGACCGGCCTCCCGATTCCTAAGAGCTCAATGTGACCCAATACAGGTACACACTCTTCGTCTCCTGCACACAGACCCCCTGGGAAGATAAGCGGGGACAAGCAATGCACACACAGGAGGCGCGGGCGGGGGACACGCACCAGGATCTTCTCTGTGTTGAGGGAGAGCAGAGAGTCGCAGGGCAGCGGTCCCCGGGGCTCGCAGTCCGAGTCGTGGAAGCTCAGGAAGGAGGACTCTGAAAGGCAAGCACTCCTTGTTACTGTCTGCACCTCCAATGCAGAGCTCTCCGCCGCTCACCTGGGAGCGAGCATGTGAAGGCCCCTCCAAACCAGAGGGAGGACAGGTGGACCGTCCACCCTGACAGCTGTGGACCTGTTTCACAGGTCCGGTATCCTGCATGCCCACTCATGACTGTGCTCACGGCCACCCTGCAAATGGCCAAAGCCAGTGAGACTTCCCAGGTGCCAAGATGCCGGGCAAACCAGTCCTAGTTCAATGCTGGTCCCGCGGCAAACAGGGAGTCAGTTCCGTGAGTAACTGTATCGTCTACGTGCAGTTACATCCAGGTCTTCCTAATGTGCACACTCCGCATCTCAGGGCGCTAATACCACCTCAAAAAAGTGCTCAGAAACACGAGTGACCACAGGCACTCCTGCTCATCCTGGCGTTAACGTTTCCCTCAGATCCATACACACGACAGGAAGAGGACTGAAAGGGGAAGTTGAAGGGGAAGGACAATCCTTGAGGGAAGAATGACTTTGTTTAAGTCCAGAGCTTGGAGCTGTCTTGCAGGAAGTTCATTCCAGACAGAGGTGGATAAGAGCTGTCACAGGAGCCTGGCAATCGTCACCTTGGGCTCCTTGGACACGTGGGGAAATGAGCTCGGCGTGAATGAATGGACATGCTCAAAGTCACACAACGAAGGAGGAGCAGAGCACAGCCCAGCCTTGCCACATCGGCACTCAGTAAAGGTCCAGGGTCCAGCTGCCGCCACTCCCTCCCCAGCGCTGGGTGCTGGCAGGGCAATGCCACCCACTTCCTTCCTCCGGGCCGCACCCGCGGCCGCCCGAGGGGAGCAATTTGGGTGCGGAGACGAGAGAGAAGTTTGTCTTCATCTCTCCCTGACCGGCCTCAAAGCGTTTACAGAGGGTTTACAGAGGGCCCGCAGCCGCCGGGAGAGAGCCGTTACTAGAAAGATCGACAGAATGGGGGCCGCGTGCCCTGGGCTGGGAGAGGAACTGACAAGACCTGCTGGTCCCAAGTCCCCTCCGTGGCCCTGGCTCTCTGCACGGAAGGGCGGGCGCTGACCACACGTGTGTCCTTCCTGTCTCAGGGACCAGCCCTCTTCCCCTCTGAAGTCTCAGCTCAGGATGATGGCATAGGAGTCTCCGTTGCCCAACTGACCGCCTGTGGCTTCTGTCCTTACGGAGGCCCCCGTGCAGACAAAGTGACATTTTGTTTTTCTCCTGATGATCTGTTCCATGTCGATCTCTCAGACCAGTCAGAACCGAGAAGGCTCCCCAGCAGAGCTGATGGATAGGTTTGAGAGAGCCTGGACAGGTGGAGGCGGAGCACGTGAAATCTCCTTTGAGGAAATCTGCAGAGAGATGAGGTCACCGCAGGAAGGGCCCTGGTCCTGTCCCTGCTACTTGTTTGATTGTTGTTTTTTTTCAAGATGGGGGTGCTACAGGCAGGTGATGCTGATGGAAGGCAAGAGGGCGTGACATCCCAGGCATAAGGAGAGAGGCTGAAGGCGAAAGCTGCAGGCAGGCCCGGCCGGTGTGGCTCAGTGGTTGGGCGTTGACCCATGAACCAGGAGGTCACGGTTCGATTCCTCCTCAGGGCACACGCCCGGGTTGCAGGCTCAATCCTCAGGAGGAGTCGTTTCTCTCATCATTGATGTCTCTCTCTCTCTCTCTCTCTTCTTCTCTGAATTCAATAAAAATAGATTTTAAAAAATTCAGAAGAGACTTGTCACAAAATTATATAGGTCAACAAACACACAAAATCAGGATCAAGGAAAAGAACTGAGCAAATATACTAATGGCAAGGGTTGCCACAGTTGCCAAAAATTTACTTAACTTTCTCGTAGCCAGAGCAAGAAAGGAAACAGCTCTCATTACAAAAGCTCCCGCCTGCTGATTCCTTATCACCTCCAAGGCACTGAGGATTGAATGCTGTGGGCCATCAGACCGATTTCATTGTTTTAAACTACTGGTCCCTTAGTTAAGGAAGATACCCCCTGTACTGACCACCTTTTGTGTGTGTGTGTGTGTGTTATTGATTTCAGAGAGGGAGAGAGAGAAACATCAATGATGAGAGCAAATCATTGATCAGCTGCCTCCTGCACACACCCACACAGGGGATCGAGCCCCCAACCCAGGCATGTGCCCTTGGCTGGGATTGAACCTGGGACCCTTCAGTCCGCAGGCCCACGCTCTATCCACCCAGCCACACCAGCTAGGACTGCACTGGCCATCGTTAAGTCTCATGGACTTGGCCAGACCCAGAGCTGAATGCTAGTTGGTGAGTGCAGGTCTGTCTGATCCTGACAACCTGAGTCTTGCTGGACCCTTGCACGAATATAGACCTGATACGGATAATCTGGGAATTCTGGATTCAGATCATCAACCCCCCCCCCCCCCCCCCGGGGCCGTGGCCGAGTTCACGGTAAATCCCGAATTGGTTCCTACAACCTTTTCTTCTTCGGACAGAGAGGGGTGAGCAATGGTTTCAGAGGGTCCAGCATCCACCTGCTTGTCCAGGACGAGGAGGGAGAAAGGAGATGTCCCAGCATCTCCACCACATAGTCAGAGCCTGCAGCCAGGGAAGCCACAGAGCCAACCACAGCCCCGAGCAGCACCAGCAGTGGCCTCTGGGAACAACCTGACGTCAGCAGTGACAAAGGCCCTCCAGCACCTGTCAGCAGCTGCTGGGACATGCATGTCAGCCTGCGAGGCTGGCTGAGGGACTCGCAAAGCTCATGAGCAATGGCATGTTTAAAATTCCGAGCTAAGAAAAGAAGTCCAGCCTGGGGGAGAGACAAAGTGAAGTGAAACATTGAAATAAGTTACGCTTTAAGCTTCCGGGGCAGTGTGCCTCCTCCCGAGCAGAGAAGGTTAGACAATGGTGTCTAGTCTACAGAGGAGGAAGAGGAAGGAGGGACAGAACGATTCCTTTACAAGCCCACATACGCCCGGCCCGAGTGACTCAGTGGTTGAGCATTGACCTATGAACCAGGAGGTCACAGTTCAACTCCCAGCCAGGGCACAGGCCCAGGTTGCAGGCTCCATCCCCACTGTGGGGCCTGCAGGAGGCAGCCGACCCATGATTCTCTCTCATCATGGATATTTCTCTCTCTTCTTCTCTTTTCCTCTCTGAAATCAATAAAAAATATTTTTTAAAAGGAAACCCACATCTATCTTTATTGGGGGGTGGGGCGAGGTGCACTCGGGCATAAGCCTGATGCTACAGGATAAAACGATCTACCTGGATCAATAACATCAATTGATCTACCTGGATCAATAACATCAATTGATGATATAAATCCAATTGTTTCTTCCACTGCCTAGAATCTGGGTCTTCTCCAGCCAGTGAGCATCACACAGCTCAGCTATACTATAGGCGGAAAGGGGAATGAAGATTTACACAGTATACACACGGAGTGGGCAGATGATGATGATGATCTCTGAACGCATCATAATCTGGTCGCTCCGTGTCTATCCTATAGAATAAAAGGCTAATATGCGAATGGTCCCCTCCACCAGGAGTTCGACCAGCAGGCAGGCCGGCCAACCGTCCATGTCCCCGCGCCCTGGCCAGGCTGGCCAGACCCCACCCATGCAGGAATTCATGCACCGGGCCTCTCATACACACACACACACACACACACACACACACACACACACAGAGTGGCCAGATTATCATGCGTTCAGAGAGATCATCATCATCTGGCCACTCCGTGTATACCATTTGCTAGTAAATGCGACAGACGTGTGCTCCCACCTACAACCACTTAGCGTGAAGCAGGGTTTTAGCCCAGGGCCTAACCACCTGGGCTCCTCTACTGGCAGCTGTGGGGCCGCAGGAAAGAGGTGGTTTCACCCGAAACAGGAACCACCATCCTATCTGTGCTGTGGTTACGGGTGTCCTGATCGACGGAGAGAGGAGGCTGACAGCCTTCAACTCTGACAACACAGCAAGCGCTCAGATAGGTTAACCATTTCTCATTTCCCTCACCGCATGCCCTCTTGCCGAAGGAGAGAAAACCCTGTCCTTAGGTCACAGGATCTTCCCCTTAGAGGGGAGACCCTTTTGCAAAGGCAGGCCATTGGCTTGTTCCCATTCACAGAGAGCCACGAAGTATGAAATGATAGACCCTCCCTTCCTCCAGTTCATGGACAGACGTAAACCCCACCTGTGGCCAGACATTCCTGAGCTCTGAACCACCCATCAGCACCTGCCAAATACCCTAAGCCCCCGATTTCCTAAGTCCCTCGGTCCCTAATCACCCATCAGGGTGTGCTAAGTGCCCTAAGCCCCGGCCCCTGTCCTTCAAGGTGCTTGTACCCCGGCCCTCGCTCTCTTCCGCGCGCTCTCTCTCTCTCTGGAAGCAGCCGGCAGGGGGACTGACTCTTCCCTCCAATAAAGCCTGTGTCCTGCCATCCTGGTGTCCAGCTACCTCCTCTATTTAATCTATCATAAAACCCATTCCTTCTTCCCAAGGCGAGACAGGCTGGCCTTGCGGTGCATGCTGTCACTAGCCAAAGTCTGCAGCTACACGCTACACCCACAATAAAGCAAGCGGCCTAGCCCTCGGGGAACCGGGACTTCCTCCAGGAAGTCAGGCGGTGCGAAAAGGAAATCTGTGTGTGTGCTAATCTTGACATCTCAACCAAAAAAATCTCAACCAAAAAAAGAATAATAATAAAATACTATTGTCTTCCAGGTACAGAATGCCCACGAACACGGCTCTCACGCCACTTCCTACGAGAGAGGGAGGTGGACTCAGACCTTTGAAAAGTGAGCCTTAAGGCGACTCAGTCCAGGGAGGGGGGGAAGGAGAGGGAGGGCGGCGGCTGAAGGGTGAAAGCATCTGCTGCAGAACTTCAAAGCCGGTTCTCTAAGTCGCTCCTCTGCGGCACCCCTCACGGCCCATTCATTCCAGGGAGGCCAAGGGCGCCCAGCGCAATGAATGAGCAGTCCCACGACGGCTGGAGGCCCGTGGGGCCCTTTTCACCTCCGGGGAGACACACCTGACAGGTCCCAGGTCCATCCAGCAGCAACCGGAAGCGAGATGCCGGACGGCAGATAAGACGGGCGGTTCGGTTCCCCGCTTTCTTTCCAGGGGATCGAATGGCACAGGCTATTTCCTACACGCAGCAGCCTGGGGAGTCGTCGGGGACACCCCGATTTCCAGGCCTCACCATGGGCCAGGCATCCCTGCTGCCCGGCGCGGGGTCCCCATCCGTCTGTCCATCCGTCTGTCCCTCCCTTGGTTCCCACGGCGCCCCAGGGGGTTCCGGGGCGGGCACAGGGGGCTTCCCCGGCCGCCTGCCAGCTCCTCCACCGCCCTTCCTTCCCGCAGCTGCTGGGGCTCGGGAGAGGCCGCCCCTGGCCCGGGAGCCTGGGGTCCGCTCTTGGCTCCGTTCACCGCCCTCCCAGGCCGCCTCCCGGGACCAGGGCGCGCGCGGCAGGAAGCGGCCCCGGCGTGACCCCGCGTGGAGCCGGCCGGCAGCCCCCACGGCCCTGCCACCCCCCCGGCGCCGCCGCGCACTCACCGCCGCACTCGGCCGAGAACTGGTCGCCCCAGTCCCCGGACTGCGGGCTGCAGCCGCCGCCGCCGCCCGCCGGGGCCTCCTGCTGCCGGTGCTGCAGCTCCTGCTTGAGCAGCGACAGCGGCGTGTAGTGCTCGGTGGCCAGCGCGCCCGGCCTCCCGGACGGCAGGACCGCGAGCAGCAGCAGCAGCGGCGGCACCAGCACGCGCCGAGCGGCGGCGGCTGCGGCGTCTCCCCGGCGGCAGCAGCAGCGGCAGCGGCAGCGGCAGCCGGCAGGTGCCATCTTCCCTCACGGCGCATGTGCGGCGGCCCTCGCCGGGCGCTGCCGGCCTCCCAGGCTCACCCCGCGGCCGCCGGCAGGTGGGCGGCGGGAAGGGGCGGAGCGGCGAGCCGCATTGCCTGCTGGGCGTTGTAGTCCCGCTGGGCCAGCTCCTGGGGCCCTCTTTCAGATGAAGGGACTACGAGTCCCAGCAAGCACCGCGCGACGCAGACCTTCCGTTCTGGCTTCTGACGTCTTCCAGCGGCGCTGAATCGGAAGTTCTGGGCTACCAGCGGTCAAAGAGATGGGGACCGGTGGGCGGGGTGGGCTGCGGCCCGGCAAGGGGGGCCCCGAGGGGGTGACAGGGGGCAAGGGAAACCCCGAAGAGGCGTCAGCCGCTCCTACGGCCGCCGCCGCCGCTTCGGCCTCCTGCCAGTACAGGTGCATCGAGTGCAACCAGGAGGCCAAGGAGCTGTACCGAGACTATAACCACGGGGTGCTGAAGATAACCATCTGCGTGAGTGGTCCCATGGGGGGAAAGGGGGGTCCTTAGGGGAGAAAATGGGGTGGCGAGATTTGGGGGCCAATTTGTACCAGCTTTTTAAAAAACATTTTATTGGTTGTTGTTTTTTTTTTACAGAGAGAAAGAGAGAGGGACAGAGAGTTAGAAACATCGATGAGAGAGAATCATCGATCAATTGCCTCTTGCACACCTCCGGCTGGGGATGTGCCCGCATCCCAGATACATGCCCTTGACCGGAATCGAACCTGGGACCTTTCAGTCTGCAGGCCAACGCTCTATCCACTGAGCCAAACCGGTTTTGGCAGTCTTTAGCTTCTTAAAGGAAAGATTAAAAGGTTAATGTTCTCATATTGTTTTTCATTATTTCAGAAATCCTGCCAGAAACCTGTGGACAAATATATCGAGTATGATCCTGTGATAATTTTGATTAATGCTATTTTGTGCAAAGCCCAGGCCTACAGGCATATTCTTTTCAATACTAAAATAAACGTAAGTTGTGACAATTATTTTTTTTTAATTTCCTAATTTTACTCGATGATGCTTTTGCATTTTAAAAGAATCATTGTGAACAGAATTAAAGGACCTTTTCTTAAAAAAGAAATCTTGATGAGGGTGGGTTTTGCTTTGTTTTTTCTTGGCAAGGTGTGGAAGTTTCTAGAAATAATCGTTAAGTACACCATGTTTAGTGAATATTGAAGAATGTGGTCACCGGTAGGAAACTGAGAAGCCATTATCTGGGTTGCCTTTCAGTAAGTTATCTTTGAAACAGATATCAATTATTTTTACAGAATAAAATTAAATATATCCAGACAGGGAGAGAATTACACCTGTAAGAAATAAGCAAACATTAAAGAAAAATATTTTAAAATGTCATTTGTACCATTTTATACTCTGCTCCTGAGGGAATGCATGAGGTAAGTAACAGTATTGAACTTCAGCAGCCCCCATTTATAAAGTTGGATTTTTCAAATATACATTTAGTGTATTGAGTTGAGAACTCTTTAAAAGATTGGTTTGAGAGAGAAATACCAATTTGTTATTCCACTTATTTATGCATTCATTGGTTATCCTTGTATGTGTCTGACAGGGGGTTTGATCTGGAAGTCACATTGAAGTGGGTGGCTTGTATTTTTACTTGCTAAAGCTGGCAACCCTGAACCGGTTTGGTTCAGTGGATAGAGCGTCGGCCTGCAGACTCAAGGGTCCCAGGTTTGATTCTGGTCAAGGGCATGTACCTTGGCTGCAGGCACATCCCCAGTAGGGAGTGTGCAGGAGGCAGCTGATCGATGTTCTATCCACTGAGCCAAACCGGTTAGGGCTAAAGCTGTGATTCTTAACTAGTGCTGCACATTCAGATCCCCCTCCCTTCCTCCAGAGCTGTGGCAAAGTATGCAGTACTTTCTAGAGTAGCAGTCGCCAACTGGTGATCCGAGGGCCCACTGGTGGTTCTCCCTGAAGTCCCAAAGATTGGCGTCGGCTGTCCTAGACCATACTTCCATAGACCGAATCAGGACTGGGGCCGAGACATGGGTATTTATTTTGGAAAAATCTCCCCATGTGATTCTGATGAAGACATTGCTAATTCAAAACCACCAGTTTATAGATTGAATGCAGCTATGCCAGTGGTCGGCAGACTGCAGCTCGTGAGCCACATTGCGGCTCTCGAGCCGCGGTTTGCCGCTCTGTTGACGAATGAGTTTGCCGACCACTGAGCCATGCACTCCTTATGGGCAGTTGGGAATGGCGATGATGTTCAAAACCACAGATACACCCCGTGTCTGCACCCATTGGAATTAAGCGCTGCTTCCCCTGACCGGCCGGTGCCGTGTCTCTGACCGCCAGATGCACGGAAAACTCTGCATATTCTGCCTGCTCTGTGAAGCCTACCTGAGGTGGTGGCAGCTCCAGGACTCCAGCCAGAACACGGACCCCGACGACTTCATCAGATACGCCAAAGAGTGGGATTTCTACCGAATGTTCGCCATCGCGTCTCTCGGTAGGCGCAGGCCACCCTTACTCGCCTGCTTTTCTTTTTTTTTTTTTTTTAAACTGATGCCAGGAAGGGAGAGGGAGGGAGAAAACCATCGTTCTCGGAAATACGTTGTATTTTGGGGTTAGGGTTTGTGTGGATCGGGACGCTCGTTAAGATTTTTATTTCGCTGGGACCGGTTTGGCTCAGTGGATAGAGCGTTGACCTGGGGACTGAAAGGTCCCGGGTTCGATTCCGGTCAGGGGCATGTACCTTGGTTGCAGGCGCATCCCCAGTAGGGGGTGTGCAGGAGGCAGCTGATTGATGATTCTCTCTCATCGATGTTTCTGACTCTCTATCCCTCTCTCTTCCTTTCTGTGAAAAATCAATAAAATATATTTAAAAAAAAAAAAAAAAAAAAAAAGATTTTTATTTCCCGTTTCCTCTCTCAGAACAAGCTGCCTTTTTTGTGGGCATCTTTACCTTCCTGTGGGTAGAACGGTCCATCGCAACCAAGAAGAACCCCAACTTCCTGCTGCTGCTGAAGGCGCTGCTGCTCTCCAGCTACGGGAAGCTCCTGCTGATCCCCGCTGTCATTTGGGAGCACGAGTACACCCCGCTGTGCCTGCGGCTCATCAAGCTGTTTGTCCTGACCTCAAACTTCCAGGCAATCAGAGGTATGGCCCTTCTACTCCGTCTTCTCAGCTTTCCACGGAATAAAGCTTCTAGGCTTTGCCCGGCCAGTGTGGCTCAGTGGTTGAGCTTTGACCTATGACCCAGGAGGGCATGGTGCGACTCCCTGGCAGGGCATCTGCCCGGGTTGCAGGATCCATCCCCAGTAGGGGTTGTGCAGGCGGCCGCCAATCAGTGATTCTCATCATTGATGTTTCTATCTCCCTCTCCCTCTTCCTTCCTCTCTGAGATCAGTAAATATATATATACATATATACGTTTTTAAAAAGCTATATCCTTTTATTTCTAGATCACAGTTTTTATATGACCTGTTAAACGCTGGAAATCTTTATAGAATAACGACAATGCCTACCATTTGTATAGTGCGGTCTGCATAGCACGTATTCAGTATCTGTTCAGTTTCGCCATGTAGTTTTCAAAACGTTTTCACCTGTCACGTCATCATGACAGCGTCCCGCCGTTCCGCTCTGAAGACCTTACCCGTGCGCCTTTGCTTCCGCAGTGACGCTCAACACCCGCCGCAAGCTGTCCTTCCTGGCCATCGTGTGCGGCCTGCTGACGGAGAGCGCCATGGTCCACCTCTTCCAGACGATGGAGTGGGACGTCGGCAGCGACTGCGCCGACTACAAGTCACAGGACTTCTGAGGAGGTACAGCGGCGCCTGGTGCCTGCACCCACAGGGGTCCCTCCCCAGGCAGACAGGTGTCACTGTGAATAAGGAGGCCCTTACAGGACACACACACACACACACACACACACACCTGATTGCCTCACAGGGCCCTTCACTGCATCATCTTCAGGGACATCCGCACCCGGAGCCTGTCCTCACCATTTGCCTGACTCTGCGCTCCCACTCACTCCTGCAAGGACCTCAGACTCAGAGGTCGGTCCCTGCGACACCTGCCCCACCCTTTCCGACCATCTGCTCCCTCCCTCCCTCCCACCCCCGAGGCCCAGGACCCAGTGCCCGTCCGGGATCTTCTGAGGCTGCCCCTGTGGCAGACACGATGCCCCACTACGACTTCTGTTTAGGAAAATAAGGTCACCTGACTTTGACAGCGTTTTGAAGACCTTTACCCGCCATTACATTGGCTCGTGTCTTATACCTGTGAATGCCTGAAATTACAGTCCCCCGTGTGTGTGCCTGACCCCCCGCAAACTGGGTCAAGTTCAGTGCCCAGAGTCCAGGCCCGAGTTACTCTGCCTCCTGTAAGACACGGCCTGCCCTAACCAGTGTTTGCTGTTAGGATTTCAGCAGAACGTGCGGTTCCAAATGCTTGTTTTATCACCCACAGTTTTATTCTTTACTCTCTGTGGCATGGCCAGCTCCATCTGAGAAAGAGAAGACATAAATACAACCAAACTCCTCATTCCTGTGGCGCAAAAGGAAGCCAAGACTTAGATAGACTGTCTGGAAAGAAAGCCATGGTCATGACCTTCAAAACCCCAACCCTACCCCCTCAGCCCTCACCCCACCGACAGGAGACAAAACCACAGGCACAGGCACAGACACACCAGAACACCGGAACCTCACACACACACGGCATTGCTGCAGGAAGGGGGCACCAGCAAAGAGGGACACCTTGTAGGCACTGCAGGTAAGCATCTCAATGAAGAGAGGAGCATGCACTCGGATTCATCCAAATCCATCTCCTGTCGCTCTCTTGTACCTTCTCATTTAAATGTTTGCTACTGACTTAAATGACACATTTAAAACAATATTTTGTATTCTTATGACTTTTAATAAAGTAGAAAAAAATAAGCTTTTGTCGATCCTCAATTCAGTATCTTTCCCTGTAAGTTACCTTGCAAATGAACAGATCCAGAAACAAATAACTAAAAACAGCTGAGTGGTACACTTTACAGGAGTGGATTATACCTCAATGAAGCTGTTCTTAAATCAATATTGCCTCGCCCCTTTTCTCTCCTCCTGTTTCACTCATTTGTTCTTTCGCTCCTTGGGATGTGAAAGAACCAACCAGGCATTTATATGGAAAACCACTCGAAGGTATAAAAGTTAAAACCCTTTATTTTTTTAAAGTAGGTTTTTATTGATTTCAGAGAGGAAAGGAGAGTGAGAGAGAGAGAAACATGAATGATGAGAAAATCACTGATCAGCTGCCTCCTGTATGCCCCACACCCGGGATCAAGCCCGCAACCCAAGTGCCCTGACCAGGAATTGAGCCATGACCTCCTGATTCATGGGCGGGCACTGAGCCACACCAGCCAAGCTAAATCCCTTTTAGATATCCCATATGCTGAAAAGCATGGGCATTCAGCCTTGTGTCATGGGTCAGACGGTGGCTACGCTGACAGCACCCCCTGGTGGCCGATGAGTTGCCAACATAGCCATGAGCCAGAAGCGCTCAGTGAGAGCACTATGTTGACATGAATGAGGCATATGAGACATGGACAAGGGGTCCTTTGTTCCAAGGTTTTCTATCCCTGTCTGAAGCCCTCTAAGCTAAATTTGGAAGAAAACATCGCGCTGTCTATATGAGCCAAAGAAAGAATATTTTTAGATATTTACAAGACAGAATAAAAGGCGAAAACACTTAAAAAATATTTTTTTACTTTTTAAAATACATTTTTATTGATTTCAGAGAGGAAGGGAAAGGGAGAGATAGAAGCATCCGTGATGAGAGAGAATCATGGATCGGCTGCCTCCTGCACGCCCCACACTGGGGATTGAGCCCGCAACCCAGACTGGGAATTGAACTGTGACCTCCTGGTTCAGAGGTTGACATTCAACCACTGAGCTAAAAAGTCGTTTGTAAATCATAGTCTTTAATGAAGAAACTACAACTTAGGATAGTTAAGGGATGTACTTAGGGATGGTTATATGGTGGCCACATTGGGACTAAGACCTTGGCCTCTAAGCCTGGTCTAATGAGCGACCAACCCCTGGGACCACGTTGGTCTGTGCACCCAGTTCAGTGGGGGTTCCTGGGTCTATTTCCCCTTGTTAAAAAAGGGGTAACTTACTGTTCGCGAAACAGAATAATAAAGAAAAAGAGGAATTAAATAAATAGGGGCCCGGCTGGCGTGGCTCAGTGATGGAGCTTCGATCTATGAACCAGGAGGTCACGGTTCGATTCCCAGTCAGGGCACATGTCCAGGTTGTGGGCTCGATCCCCAGTGTGGGGCGTGCAGGAGGCAGCCCGTCTCTACTCGTCATCGATGCTTCCCTCTCTCCCTCTCCCTTCCTCTCTGAAACCAATAAAAACATATTTTAAAAAGACAGGCCCAATTCAACAGGCCAGAGATGGTGTGGCCTTCTCACTTCCTTTTTTCTTTTCTGTTAATCCTCACCCAGAGACGTTTTCCCACTGATTTTTGAGAGAGAGGGGAAGGGAGGGGGAGAGAAACATCCATGTGAGAGAAACACATCAATGGCTTGCCTCCTGCACGTGCCCCGACCGGGGCCAGGGATCGAGCCTGCCACCGAGGTACATGCTCTTGACTGGAATCGAACCCGTGACCCATCGGTCTACAGGCCAATGCTCTACCCACTGAGCCAGACAGACTAGGGCTGGTCTTACCACTTTCGATTTCTTGTCCCCACTGGACAATATGTCACATGCTGAAAGCCACCTCTCCTTCCCCCCCCCCCGTAGCTGCTCCTTTCAACGCAGGAAATGAGCGGGAACGAGCTTCCTCCCAGCACCTCGCCCAGTTCCCGACGCCGGGCCCTGCACGCTCAGGCCGCCAGCACACGCTCCCGAGGAGGCTCACCTCCCCTCTCTGCCAGTAGCAATCTCCACCCCGAAAAAGGAGAGGAGCAGGGGTTACAGTATTAAAGGCCCAATAGGCCATAGCCGGTCTGGCTCAACGGATAGAGCATCAGCCTGCAGCCTGAAAGGTCCTGGGTTCGATTCCAGTCAAGGGCATGTTGTTCTGCCCGGGCTCTGGTCAGGGCATGTGCAGGAGGCAACCCATCGATGTGTTTCTGTCTTGCCCTCTCTCTTCCACTCTCTCTAAAAATCAATGGAAAAATATCTTTGGGAGAGGATTAACCGTTAAAAAAAAAAAAAAAAAAAAAGGCCCAGCAGCCCTGAGACCTTCCTGAAAACGACCCACTGGGGACACACACGTCCAGGAAGCAGCCGGCAGGGGGAACAGAGACAAGAGCACGGACTCTCACTTCCTCCCCGTGTCCGATTCCAGCTCCGGAAGTGGATTCTGATTTTTTTTTTAGGCCCAAAGAAGACACCAGCACAGGCAGAGTTCAACGTACTTTATCCTCCTCCCTTCAACCTACAACGTGTGTGACGTGTTCACAGAGGCTCCGAGTAAATAGATTAAGGCTCGCGGTGATCTCTGTTTCTGAGTGGAGAGGGGCTGTGCTTCCTCACATCCCGGGTAAAACATCCAGAATCTTTGCAGACAGGAACGTCTGCCCCCCGACAGCGCATGACACAGACGGGAGCCCCGTATGCCCCCGTCCCCCCTCGGCAGGCCCTCCCATTCTCCTCCTCCCTCCTCCAGCCGAAGGGCAAAGAGTGAGACCCGTTTCCACGGGAGAACGCAGTGACCCACAACGCTTGCTGTGTCAGGAACGAGCTGTCACCTGTCGCCGGGTCACCCCGACGTTGACGCAGCCGACAGAGAGAGAAAGCTCCGGAAACAGCAGAAGAGGCTGCCGCGGAGGCCGGGGACGAAAGGGTGCCGTGAAGTGTCAGTTCTGGTACATCTCAAACCCCCTCGACGGGGGGTGCGGACCATCCGCCAGCTGTCGGGGCCTCCCCAGCCCGGAGTCCTCTCGCAGGAAACCCCGTGATGCCCTGAGCATCTTCGCCGGGGCCCTCCGTCCCATCCCCGGGCGTCCAGGGTGCCGCCCGGCACCTCCTCGTCGCCTAAGCAGGAACCCCGCCACGGACATAGATGGCCATCCACGGAGTGTCCCTGCCCACGGAGCTGGCCCTGGTCCCGGGCGCCTGGAGACCGGACCGCCCAGCGCAGACGCAGACGCAGAGGTGCCCGCTTGCCAGAGAAGCAGCATGCTGGCTCTGGGCCCGGGCTGGGGCGGGACCCTCCGGAGACCCCCTAGATGGACTCTAGAATCCAGTCGCTGCCGGAGAGGGGACCCACTGGGTCCCTGGGGTCCCTGGGCAGGCCGGGCTCCTGGAAGAACTCCCCCTCCTCCTCCTCCTCCTCGAAGAAGCCGTTCTCCAGGGCGTAGGCGCCGTTGGGGCTGGCGGCCGCCTGGCACGCGCCCTTGTACTCCTGGATGGACTCGTAGAGGCTGTACAGCTGGCAGAGCAGCGACATGTCCAGCTGCCGGAGGCCGACCTGGGGAGACGGGGCGGGAGGGGAGGGGGGGAAGGAGACGTCAGTTCTGCTGGCTCCGGTCCGGGGAGCTGGGCGCCCGCCTGGGCCTGCTCAGCCGGCACACGCCTCCCGCACCGACGGCTCAGGGCGGCGCCGGCACGGCCAGGGTTGAGCCACCAGAACCGAGGCGTGACTGAGGCCCACACCTCAGGCTCGGCTCCACCAGGCAGGGAGGGTCCCGGAATTCACCGGCACGCCCTGCATTGCACAGGCGGGAGGCCCCGCTGGTTCCTCCCGGGGCGTGGAGACGGGTACAGGTGTGTCCCAGCCTCTCGCTGTGATCAGTCAGAGGGGCCCCTGGGACAATCACTGTCTACCCTGGGGCAGCAGAGAGAGGAAGGGGGGAAAGAGAGAGAGAGAGAGAGAGAGAGAGAGAGAGCCATCAACAATGAGAGAGAATCCTGGATCGGCTGCCTCCGGGATCAAGCCCGCAACCCCGGCCTGTGCCCTGACCGGGAATCGAACCGTGGTCTCCTGGTTCCTAGGTCAATGCTCAACCCCTCAGCCACGCCAGAGTAACCATTGCACATGCAAACCTACTTCCTCTTTCTCAAGCACCTTTGAAATGTTTGAAGGCGATGTTCACTCTACCCAGCTCCCCCCCCCCCCCCCCCCCCCCGAGAAAGAGCGTCTGTCCTCCCCAGCGAATACCCTCAGGTCCTCCCGGGGGTTTGCAAGGGCGTTTGGGTCTGTTACTGTCCACCCTCCCCTGGGGACTCTCTCAGTCCTCCGTCTCCCACGTCCGGGTGTGAACACAACCACCCAACCACGAGACCCTGACTCAGCCCGTCTTTCCCAGGATTTATGACAAGGAGCATAAACTTAGATAACATAAGTCACACCCTCCGGGAGTCACAGCAGCATTTGCTCAGAAAGTCACAGGAGAGCCCTGGCGGGCGCGGCTCAGATGGTCAAAGCATCGTCACATATACCACCATAAAGGTGGCTGGTTCGATTCCCAATCGGGGCACATACCCAGGTTTTGGGTTTGATGTTTGACCCACCGGTGGGATGCATTTGGGAAACACTGATGTCTCTCTCATCCCCTCCCACTCTCTAAAAATAAAAATAAATTTTTTTTAAATCAATAAAAAAAAGTATATAGCCTTAACCAATTTGGCTCAGTGGATAGAGTGTCTGCCTGGGGACTGAAGGGTCCAGGTTTGATTCCGGCCAAGGGCATGGACCTTGGTTGCGGGCACATTCCCGGTGGGGGGGTGTGCCGGAGGCAGCTGATGGATGTTTCTCTCTCATGGATGTTTCTAACTCTCTATCCCTCTCCCGTCCTCTCAGTAAAAAATCCATTTATATATATATATTTGAAAAGTCACAGAAAATATTCATCTGGAAGATCACATTCCTAAGCCACTCAGTTGCCATCGGTCAGCTGGGGGATCCGGCTGGGAATGAACGGCAGACAGGACAGAAGGGGGGGGGGTGGTTTATGCCATCGGACCCGCGCTGACCGGCACCCTCCCAGGCCTAGGCTCACGGCTCTGCAGCCCTCACTGGAGGCTCTGACGCCCCAGGCTTTTCCCTGGAGATGCCATTGCCAAGGTGTCCCGGGAGGAGACCGGGCCCGCTGCCTGCAGCTGCCACTGACTCACAGGCTGCCCGCCCGCCCATCCCGGAGGAGTCTCCGCTGGCCTAGAAACAGGCTGACCCGCCCGGGAGTGGGGCTGGCCTGGCTCACACCTCCCGCCCAACCCGGCAGATGCCAAGCGTTCGGACGGGCTGGGCAGGGCCTGGAGCACAGACACACACACACAGACGTGCACTCCGCGCCCACACACAGCCCAGTCCCTGCCTCTCCGGGCACCAAACTGCCTTCCATTTCCCAGAAACCTTCCCAAAGGGTAGGACACGGGGTGAGGAGCTGCAGGAACAAACCTGGCCTCCCAGCCAGGACTCGCCTGAGCCTGGCCCGTGCATTTTCCAGAGGGAAGCTGGGCATCCCTGGGTGGCCTGGCCTTCTGTGGCCTGTGGTCCCGTATCTGCACCTCCTGCCATGGGTCAGGCTGAGCCCCCACCCCCAGGCTGTCCCCTTAAAGCCTCCTTCCTGCCCGGCCGGTGTGGCTCAGTGGTTGAGCGTCTCGACCCATGAACCAGGAGGTCACGGTTCGATTCCCGGTCAGGGCACAGGCCCGGGTTGCAGGCTCGATCCCCAGTGTGGGGTGTGCAGGAGGCAGCCGATCCATGATCCTCTCTCATCATGGATGTTTCTCTCTCTCTCTCTCTCTCCTTCTCCCTTCCTCTCTGACATCAGGACCGATAACACCCCGCACGAGAAAGAATCCCTCATCCTTTCAGGAAAAAGTAGGGGCGGGGGTACCCACTCACTCCCACCGCTGTCCCCCCGCAATCGACCAGCACAGGAAACCTGTGGTCCCACGTGGTCCCACGTGGTCCCACGTGTCCCCGGAGGACGGCTGATCTCATTCACAGCTGGATTCCGAAGATAACTCTTCTTTTTTTTCTTGTGTGTTTGTTTGTTTGGTTAATCCTCCCCCAGGATATCCCTCCCCCACCCCACCCCCGATTTTTAGAGACCAGAAGGGAGGGGAAGAGACAGAGACACACCCCCGTGAGAGAGACATCGATGGGTCCCTCCCCCATGCACCCCGACCAAGGCCGGGGAGGAGCCTGCAACAGAGTCTTGTCCTTGATCAGAATCGAACCCGGGACCCTTCCATCCATGGACCAACGTTCTATCCACTGAACCAACCCCGCTAGGGCAGAAAAGGACTATTTTTAATATATATTATATATATATATTTTATTGACTTCAGAGAGGGAAGGAGAGATAGAAACATCCATGATGAGAGAGAATCATGGATCGGCTGCCCCCTGCACGCCCCACACTGGGGATGGAGCCCACAACCCAGGCCTGTGCCCTGTCCGGGAATTGAACTGTGATCTCCTGGTTCATAGGTCAACGCTCAACCACTGAGCCACACCAGCCAGGCACGATCATTCTTTTAAATCTTTGCTGGTCCGTTACATGACAGCTCATTGTTTTCACTTGCAAACCTGCGTTTTTGTTTTTTTTATAAGGGATGTTAAATAGCCTGTCATCTCTCTTTAACACTGCGGAGCGTGGCTGTTCTGCCTCCGATTCTGAGTACAGTCAACAACCTAATAAAAACACCCTCTTGTCACGGTCTCCAGCCTCCACATGCATTACTGTAACCTTCCGCAGGTGGGCCTCCGGGCTGGGGCCCCGGTGTCCGCAGGGGCCACCCCTCCCCTGGAGCCACCCTGGTCAGAGGACAAAACAGACCCCTCCCTTCTCCACCTGACCCGTCAGGGACAGCCCTCCTGCCCTCCCTCGCCGATCCGTGAAGACAGGATGCTCGTCCCTGCAAAACTAGGCCAGCGCCCGGCGCTGAGGGCCCATCAGGGAGCGAACAGAAGAAAGTTCTCATAAATAAAAACTTTAAAAGACGCCCTCGCTGGTTTGGCTCTGTGGCAGTGGATAGAGCGTCGGCCTACGGACAGAAGGGTCCCGGGTTCGATTCCCAGTCAGGGCACATGCCAGAAGTAGGGGTTGCAGGAGGCAGCTGATCATTGATGTCCCTGACTCTCTCCCTCTTCCTTCCTCTCTGAAATCAATAAAAAAAAAATCTATCTTTTTTAAAATATATATTTTTTATTGATTTTAGAGAGGAAGGGAGAGGCAGAGAGAGAGAGAGAGAGAAACATCAATGATGAGAGAGAATCATGGATCGGCTGCCTCCTGCATGCCCCCTACTGGGGATCGAGCCTGCAATCCTAGGTATGTGCCCTTGGCTGGAATCGAACCTGGGACCCTTCGCTCCGAAGGCCGATGTTCTATCCACTGAGCCACACCGGCTAGGGCAATTAAAAAAAAACGGAAAAGGCCGCCCATCTTAACAGGAAGACCACGGCTTGTCATTCTCCCAGGTTCTTGGGGGTGAGAATAAACCCCTGTGTTCACTGTCCGTGAAGGAACGAGCATCAGGAGAGACGGAGCCACCGGACCAGCCCTGGCTGCTTATCCCCTGGAAACATCTGGAACGTGTGGGCAAAGAAGGGGTTGGCCAGGAGGCCGGAGCTCGGAGGAGGAAGTGAGGCGAGAGGGGGAACATCTCACGGGGCCCGGCCCGGGCTGGCTTCCTGTGCAGGAGCCCCTGGTCTGCAGGCAGGCTTCCTGCCTGGGGCCCAGAGCGTTTCCGCTTTCACACCGGGGCCTGAGTCTCCGTGGAGTTGGGAGGGCCTCCTTACCCACCTGGCCTCTAAAATCTACGGTCGGTCCCTGACCGGTGTGGCTCAGTGGATAGAGCGCCGGCTCAGGGGTTGAGCCCAAAATACTGGCAGGGTTCTCTCCAGGTGCTAGGACTGTGGGCCGTTTTGAATTGTTGCTCTGCCTCACGGCACTTTCCATAAAAAGCCAGCCGGGGTCACCTCTGATGCCTTTTCATCCCTCCCCTCCCCACACCCCTCCCTGACTCTGAATATCAAATCGGCCATTCCTGCCGATCCTGCTGCAGAGAAGTGTCTCCCGCCAGGATCTGGTCCTCCGTTCACGGGCCCCCCCACCCGGCTGGAGGCTCTCCCCTCCTCCGTGCACACCTGTGGCATCTCACGCTCCCTCCTACACCTGCCCTCGAACCCCAGCCCAGGGCGGTCTCCTGCGTCAACCCCTCCCCGGCCCTCTGGGGCCGGGCCAAGCCTGGCCTCCGTCCCAGCGCCTCTGGGGCTCACGTGCCTCCCTAGGCTGTTCCCAGGAGGGGACACTCCGTTCCTGCCTGCGGCCCTGGCCTCTCCCGGTGAAGATCCTGTCGCCTCCGGGGGCCCAGCCCTCGTTCTGTAAGGCACAGGGCTTTTCCCAAGGATGTTTAGAGAGCGTGGAAGGGAGCGGGGGAGAGACAGATAGAGAAACGTCGATGTGAGAGAGAAACATCCATGGGTTTCTTCCTGCACACACGTCCCCCCACCCCCACCCCAACCAGGGCCCAGGGATGGAGCCTGCCACCCCAGTACCTGCCCTTGGTCCGATTCCAATCTGGGACCCTTCCCTCTGAGGGCCGGCACGCTACCCACTGAGCTAGACGGGCCAGAGCTAAATAAAAAAAAAATTTTTTAAAAAAAGGGGGGGGACCTCGGGCCTTCAGACGGAACAGACCAGCACACTGCGTGTTCCGCAAATAATCCCGTTCTTATCGTCCCAAAGCTAGCAAATCTCTTAAAAAGCCAAAACATCGCCGGACTTTCAAAGACCTGGCGCCGTCTCTAAAGGCCCGCGGCCCCTCCTCCCTTTTCTTTATCTCAGCCAAATATCAGAGGGCCGGACCGACAGACTTAGAGTGCTGTTTATTTTCCTTGTGCCCTAAAGAAACTTAGGGCCCTGGCCCGCCCGAGGCACCATGGCAAGGTTAGGCTGTACTTATCCCCGCCCTGCACCCCCCCCCGCCCCCCCCCCACCCCGCAACCCCCCCAGGAACCTGGAAAATGACTTCCCAGCAGGGCTCCTGGCTCCCAGCTGCCACAATAGGACTTTCAGAGCCTGTTTACAAAGCAGGCAGCAGCCGCAGAGGAGCGGCCCCCAGAGGAGCGGCCCCCCGGGGCTTCCTGCCTGTGAGCAGGCAGAGGGGGGGCCCTTCCTATTTCACCCCCACAGGCACCCTCGCCCTGACTGCAGACTCCGCACACAGCAGGCGGAGTCCTGTTCTCTAATCCGAACCCAGTTCCGTCCACAGAAACCGCTGGGGATTAAGAGTCATTGGAGGTAAGCAGCTTCGAGAACCTTCTCAGAGGGGCTTGGAAATCCGGGTCCAGGCCTGGACGAAGGGGGAGAAGGCAGAACCTAATGGGATGGAAACATGTGCAGGCTTCGTGCCCGTCTACTAGGTTTAATGAACTGATGGGAGCCTTTAAGAAAAGAGTGCACCCACTGGATGAAGTGATTCCTGCGGCCAATGATTTGGAAGATGTATTCTTGGGTGAGATGGCAGCCGTCTTCGTGTATGTACACTGCGTGGCCAGATGATGATGCTCTCTCAACGCATAATAATCTGGCCACTCAGTTTGGATATATATGTGTATATAGGAAGACTGCTGATATATATATATATTTATAAGGCCCAGTGCATGAATTCGTGCATGGGTGGGGTCCGGCCAGCCTGGCCAGGGGGAGTGGACATGGGCGGTTGGCCGGCCTGCCTGCTAGTGGAACTCCTGGTCGAGAGGACAATTTGCCTATTAACCTTTTATTCTATAGGATGCATCCAGAGTTCACCATCATCTGGCCACTTGGTGTGTATTTGATTTCCTACATGAAGTATACCCACCTGGGCCTGCAGATTCTAAAAGCAATGCCAGCGGTGGGGAAGGTGACCTGGGCCCACAAGAGGGCTGGAAAGGAGGCAGGTTTCCGTCCTGGCCTCGCCTGGCCTGGCTGACACCCTAAATCCCTGCCCTGGTCCCCTAACCCGCGTGTCCTGCTCCGCAGACAGCCCAGGGCTGAGCAAGACTGAGCCCCATTGTCTGGAGCCCAGACACAACCCCCAGACCCGAGGGCGCAGCTGCCGGGGGCCGGGCGCGGAGGAGACAGACGGGATGGGGGCGCCCCGCCCCGCCAGACGGTAACCAGACCCCACACGCGCCCCCGGGGAGCGGGGGAGGGGGCCGGGGCTGCTCCCATCCGCCGTCCACACTCGCCGGACAAAGCTGCCCTCCTGGGGGCAGGAGAACGCCCTGCGCCCCCCACCCCCTCCCCACGGATCCCCACCCGGGAAGTCGCCGGGAGGTTCCGAACCGGGGGGACTGGGTGGGGGGGCGGCGGGTCTCTGGAGGCGGCCCCTGGAGAGTGGGGACCCCAGGCGATGGGACAAATGGTGGGCACACAGAGGGCGAGCCAAGGGGGTCGTGGAGCCCGGCCGGTGCGCTCTGGGGCGGAGCGTCGACCCGGGAACCAAGAGGCCGTCGGTTCGATGCCCGGTCGGTAGGGGCACATACCCGGGGGGGGGGCGGGTCGGGGGCTCGCAGGAGGCAGCACTCCCGTCGATGTTCCTGCTTCTCTCCCTTCCTCTATAAAATGCCAATAAAAACTTATTCAAACAAGAAAAAGAAGGGGGGAAAGGGGGATTAGTGGAGAGGGCAGCGCCCGTCTTCCCGGGCCGGCTCCCGGGGCCCCCAATCCAGAGAGGGGGCGGGGGTGGGGGCGCGGGGACTTCCGGAGCGGAGCGCGGGGCCCCCCGATCTCGCCATCCCCCCGATCTCCGCCCGCGGGGGGCCCCCCGTTACTCACCATCTCCTTGCGCAGCAGGGCGAGCGCGGCGTCCAGGTTGGGCGGCTTGGGGGGCCGCGCCGCGCTCCGGGCCCCGCCGCCCCCGGCGCGGCTCAGCTCGTCCTGGATGCGCGACTTCTGCGCGTACAGCCGCTCCAGGCGCCGCCAGCCGCCCGCGCCGCCCGCCGCCGAGCGCAGCAGCCCGCTCAGGCCCCGCGGCGGCGGCGGCAGCCCGTCCACGCGCGGCCCCCGCGCCGCGCCCGCCGCCTCCCGCGCCGCGCCGGCCCCGCTCATCGCGCGCCGGCCACGCACCCCGCCAGCGCCCCGGCCCGAGCCCGGGGTCCCCGCCCGCCAACCCCGCTCCCGCCCCCCGGTTCCCGGCGGCGCCCCGCCCACTTCCCGCCCCGCCCCTCCCCGTCCCGCGGGCCCCGTAGCCGCCCCCGCCCCGCCCCCGCCGACTTCCTCCCCCGCCCCTTCCGACTTACAGCCCCGCCCACTTCCCCCTCCGCGCCCCGCCCCGTCCCGTCTCGTCCAATCCCTCGCGCCCTGGAGCCAACCCCGCCCCCTCTAACTTCCAGTCCCGCCCCCGCCGACTTACAGCCCCGCCTCTTCCGACTTCCAGCCCCGCCCCCGAGGACTTACAGTCCCGCCCACTTTTGTCCCGGATCCGCCCCCACCCCAGGTTCCTCCCCGGGGCTCCACTAGCTTCTTCTTCTTTTTTTAAAAATATATTTTATTGATTTTTTTTACAGAGAAGAAGGGAGAGGGAGAAGGAGTTAGAGACATAGATGAGAAAGGATCATCGATCAGCTGCCTCTTGCACACCCCCCACTGGGGATGTGCCGGCAACCAAGGTCCATGCCCTTGAGCAGAATCGAACCTGGGATCCCCCAGTCCGCAGACAGACGCTCTATCCACTGAGCCAAACCAGTTTCGGCCTTGTTTTTTTTTTTTTTTTTTTAAATTTTTTATTGATTTCAGAGAGGAAGGGAGAGGGGGAGGGAGAGAGAGAGAGAGAGAGAGAGAAACATCAATGATGAGAGAGAATCACTGATCGGCTGCCTCCTACATGCCCCACACTGGAGACCAAGCATGCAAGTGGGCCTGTGCCCTGTCGGGGAATCGAACCCTGACCTCCTGGTTCCTAGGTCGACGCTCCACCACTGAGCCACGCTGGTGGGGCAGAACCCTTAAGGTTGCCAGATGTCTCCGAGGCCCCCTTGCCCCTGAGTGAGACGGGCCAGGAGAAGGCCCCGCTCAGGCAGTGTGACTTGAGGTCACCTGTTACCGCCCAGAATCCTCCACCTCGCCCGGAGCCTCGCCTTCCGCTAATCACCGAGTCACATCCAGTCACACCTCGGAATGCCAGGCGTTTATTTATCCGCCTCCTTAATCGGCGGGTGTCTCCCGGAGGGTGACACCTGTGCTGGCGTGGGAGTGAGGAAGCGTTTGATCTCTGGTCCCCCACCCTGGCCCGCATTCCTTTCACCCCTGAGTCACGTCCCTGTGGGTCCTGAAGATCCCCGGGAGCTGGTGACACGGGGCGTGGCTCTCCGTGGAGCCGGCAGAAACGACGTCCTTTCAAAGTCTCAGGGCAGTGATGTCATTTTAAAACA
The DNA here is from genome assembly GCF_964339955.1 of Pipistrellus hanaki. Classification (NCBI taxonomy): domain Eukaryota; kingdom Metazoa; phylum Chordata; class Mammalia; order Chiroptera; family Vespertilionidae; genus Pipistrellus; species Pipistrellus hanaki. Next base: position 2,508,970 of record NC_140522.1, read on the forward strand.
CATACTGTGCCCGGCTGGCGGGGCTCAGTGGCTGAGCGTCAACCTAGGAACCAGGAGGTCACGGTTCCATTCCCGGTCAGGGCACCGCCACCACCATGCTGGAGCTCTTCAGAGTGGCTTCCTCAGTCACCAGAGTATCCAAGGCCCTGATTGCTTTTCTTTTCTTTTCTTTTAAAAAAAATATATATATAGCCGGGACCGGTTTGGCTCAGCGTCGATGCGGACTGAAAGGTCCTCGGTTTGATTCTGGTCAAGGGCATGTACCTTGGTTGTGGGCACATCCCCGGTAGGGGGTGTGCAAGAGGCAGCTGATTGATGACTCTCTCTCATCGATGTTTCTAACTCTCTATCCCTCTCTCTTCCTCTCTGTGAAAAATCAATAAAATATATTTATAAATAAATAAATAAAAATAAATTTAAAAAAATATATATATATATTTTATTGATTTTTTTACAGAGAGGAAAGGAGAGGAATAAAGAGTTAGAAACATCAATCAGCTGCCTCCTGCACACCCCCTACTGGGGATGTGCCCGAAACCAAGGTACATGCCCTTGACCAGAATCGAACCTGGGACCCTTCAGTTGGCAGGTCGACACTCTATCCACTGAGCCACACCGGTCAGGGCCAAAGCCACCAATTTCGTTGATCAACAGAACAGGGCCAAGGACAGAATCTTGTGCCAGTGACCCTCCTTGTGTGGCAACCATGTGTTGACTCCCATTCCCTGTGTACCTTGGACTGCTGCTCAGCTGCGTGGGATTGGAGGGGCTCAGAGTCCAGTGTGACAGCCACGAGCCCCAAAGGTCTGCTAACCAGGTGACCAGCCCAAACCGAGAGGCACCATAGGAATAAAATACACAACTGGGCCCTGGCCGGCGTGGCTCAGTGGATGGAGCGTCAGCCTGCGGACTGAAGGGTCCCGGGTTCGATTCTGGCCAGGGTTGAACATGCCTGGGTTGCAGGCTCAATCCCCAGGGCGGGGTGTGCAGGAGGAAGCCGATCCATGATTCTCTCTCATCATGGATGTTTCTCTCTCTCTCTCCCTTCCTCTCTGAAATCAATAAAAATATTTAGAAGAAGAAGAGGAGGAAAATGAGCACAGATTTGCACCCACATAGACAAGAGCAGGGAACCTCAGGGAGAAGACAGCTGTCCAGCCAAAGAAAGGCCCCCCGGGAGCAGCCAAACCTGCCCACACCGTGACCATGACCATGACCTTCTGGCCTCTGGAAGGACATATGTTTCTGTTGCGTCCTGCTTTGCGTTGGCAACCGATAGTCTCTCCCTCCGTGCCTGGAAGCCAGCAAGCGGCTGGGTTCAAGGTAGGGGACGGGGTGAGGGGGGACCAGGCTGGCCTTCTGTCTCCGCGGTGAGCCGCCCAGCGGTGCCACCTCAGGAGCCGCTGCCCTCGTCTGCGTGCGCTCAGGGCAAACGCGACGCTCCGGTCCTGGAGAAAGACAAAAGCTGCTTTCAGAGGCCGGCAGGCAGGAAGCGAAACCTGAGCTCCCTCTCTTCGGGGCCTTGGATGAAAGCAGGCGCGTCTGCCCGCACCTCACCTTCTGCCCGTGTTTCCTGGGGTCAGAACTCAGTGCCTTGGCACCGTCCCTGTGTGCCATTTGTACGCATGATGCCGGCAATGGGGGAGGCGGGTGGGGGAGGGGGTGGGGGGCAGGGGAGGGTCCAGGATGCTCACTGCAGGCTGTGTCCACAGGCCTTTGTGGGGAAACTGGCAGCTGCTCTCATCAGAGTTTGCTGAGAGGGCTCTCTGGGTACGGTCTCGCCCTGGTACGATGGATGCCTGCTCAGGAGTAAGCAGAAAGATACTTTATTTTATTTATTTGTTTGTAAATATATTTTATTGATTTTTTTTTTTTTACAGAGAGGAAGGGAGAGAGATAGTTAGAAACATCGATGAGAGAGAGAGACATGGATCAGCTGTCTCCTGCACACCCCACACTGGGGATGTCCCCGCAACCAAGGTACATGCCCTTGACCGGAATCGAACCCGGGACCTTTCGGTCTGCGGGCTGATGCTCTATCCACTGAGCCACACCGGTTAGGGCTATGTATGTATTTTTAAAGTATATTTTTATTGATGTGAGAGAGGAAGGGAGAGGGAGAGAGAGACACCCATCCATGATGAGAGAGACTCATCGATCAGCTGCCTCCTGCACGCCCCACCCTGGGGATGGGGTCCGAAACCCGCTTTTCACAGTGTGCACCAGGGTCAGTGCACGGGAACCTAAGGGTGCCTTGAGTGCTGGACCTCCGGGGAGCTGGGTCAAGTGGGACCTGGCCTGCCCTGGCCACACAGCGCCCCCTGGGCGCCATTGCAGGAAAGTCCTCCTCCCACCTGCACAGCTGGGTTACACCGGACACCACAGGCCCGGTGCAGAGCAAGGTGGCTCCAGTGTTTGCCAGGTGAACACGCCAGAACACCAGGTAGGAGAGTCTGGAAGAGGCCCCCCCTGGCTCAGGAACAGGAGCGGTGGCAGCATTCTTTAAAAAAACACAACAAACATATCTGGCCCTGGCCGGTTTGGCTCAGTGGCTAGAGCATCGGCCTGTGGACTCAAGGGTCCCAGGTTCCATGCCAGTCAAGTGCTTATGACTGCGTGCAGAGAAAGCTGCTTGAGTGAAGCGATCGAGCTAAGACGCCGTGTCCTTAAAAAGAAGGAAGTGGGACACAGACACGCTCAGAGGAAAGGCCACGTGAGGACATGGCCGTCGGCCAGCCGAGGACAGAGGCCTCAGGGGGGGGAGCTAACCTTGATCTTGAACGTCCAGCCTCTTAACCCAAACGCCTGTGGGTTAAGCCGCCCAGCTAAGGCTCAACCGCTGTAAGGATATGGAGGATTTTTAAAAATATATTTTTTGAAATATATTTTTATTGATTTTTTACAGAGAGGAAGGGAGAGGGATAGAGAATTAGAAACATGGATGAGAGAGAATCATCCATCAGCTGCCTCTTGCACACCCCCTACTGGGGACGCACCCGCAACCAAGGTACGTGCCCTTGACCGGAATCGAACCTGGGACCTTTCAGTCCGCAGGCCGACGCTCTATCCACTGAGCCACACCGGCGAGGACACCATTTCATTTCTTGGCCATGTTTCTTTAAAACGAAAAAAAACAACAGACCAAAGTCTATTTAGGTCACAATGTGTGGATGAAGGCTGAGTGCTGCTAGAGGGCAGGTAATGGAAGTGTCCCGGCACCTGGTCACCTTCAAAGCAAAGGCAGTGACACGCCGCCTCGCGGAAGAGTGCCGGCCACTGTCTAATTCAGGATGGAGAACCCCGAGGGCCCATTCCTCACTCGGCTGCTCCCTGGTCCTGGCCGGAAAGAGCTGCAGAAATAGAATCACTAGAGCATCACACGATCTTCTTTACCTCTCTCCCCTTCGAACGTCCTGACTGGGCCCGGCTGGTGCGGCTCAGTGGTGGAGCATTGGCCTACGATCCAGAAGGTCAGGGTTCGATTCCCGGTCAGGGCACATGTCCATGTTGTGGGCTCGATCCCCAGTGTGGGGCGTGCAGGAGACAGGAGATGGATGACTCTCTCATTGTTGATGTTTCTCTCTCTCCCATCCTATCTGGACTCAATACAAATATATACATTTTAAAAAATGTATTTTATTGATTTTTTACCGAGAGGAAGGGAGAGGATAGAGAGTCAGAAACATCAATGAGAGAGAAACATCCATCAGCTGCCTCCTGCACACCGCCTACTGGGGATGTGCCCGCAACCAAGGTACATGCCCTTGACCGGAATCGAACCTGGGACCCTTGAGTCCGCAGGCCGACGCTCTATCCAGTGGGCTAACCAATTAGGGCTAGAACAACTATTTAAAATAAATAAATAAATAAATGCTTTTATTGATCTTTCGAGAGAGAAAAAGTGAGAGGGAGACAGAGAGGTAGAAACATCGATGAGAGAGAAACATCACTGAATGGCTGCCCCCTGCGTGCCCCCTCCTGGGGATGGAGCCTGCAACCCTGGGCATGTGCCTGGCCCGGGAATCGAACTGCTAACCTCTTGGTTCATGGGTTGATGCTCAACCACTGAGCCACAAGGGCTGGGCCAGAACAGCGATGACACAGCACTTTTGATGCAGGAAGGTCACAGAGACCTGAGCTCTGAGAGCTGACCTGGATGGGGTGTTTCCCACCCCAGAGGCCAGAGGCCCTCACCCAGGAGAGCTGTCACTACCAGAACCCCTTCGCCTTTGACGCTCGGCCAGTCCCGGGCCCAGTGTAAGCAGCCGGAAGCTGCCGGAACGGACAGTGTTTGGTGAAAGAGGTCTTTATGAGTTTGCCGCTGATGGATCCCTGAAGGGAGGGGGAGTGGAATGGACTGGAGTGTCTGACAAAAGGCAGATTCTTGGGCTGAGCTGCTCAGTGCACCCGATGACGTGTGAGGCTCCAGGCTGCTTGGCTGGTCCGGCCTCTGGGCCTGAGTAGCATGGAGGGGCCCCCCTCTGGCCAGCTCCCCCCTCAGAGAGAGTTGGGGGGGGGCAGGAGGACCTGTCCTCTTTTTTTTTTTTTTTTAAATATATTTTATTGATATTTTACAGAGAGGAGGAGAGAGGAATAGAGAGTTAGAAACATCAATGAGAGAGAATCATCCATCAGCTGCCTCTTGCACACTCCCTTCTGGGGATGTGCCTGCAACCAAGGTACATGCGCTTGACCGGAATCGAACCTGGGACCCTTGAGTCTGCAGGCCGACGCTCTATTCACTGAGCCAAACTCGGCTCACCTCTTGAAGGATGGGCATTCACAGCCCTGGTGCTTCCTGCCAACCTCGCACGTCTGCCAGGCCCCCCTCCCTTCCAGACCTGGAGACTTACACAGAGCGGCCAGATGGTGGTGATCTCTGGATGCATAATAATCTGGCCACTTAGTGTATAAATATATCAGAGGCCCGGTGCATGAATTCGTGCATGGATGGGGTCCGGCCAGCCTGGCCAGGGGGAGGGGACATGGGCTGTTGGCCGGCCTGCCTGTTGGTCGAACTCCTGGCCGAGGGGACAATTTGCATATTAGCCTTTTATTCTATAGGATAGACTCTGGGTGGCCAGATGGTGTTGCCATCAGAGATCATCATCCTCATTTGGCCGCTCCGTGTATATCCAGGTGTTGCAGGCAGGTTTCCGCTTATGGTGGCTCTATCTATAGGTGGCAAATTAGGCCCTAACCAATGTGGCTCAGTGGATAGAGCATCAGCCTGAGAATGGAAGGATCCTGGGTTCGATTCAGGTCAAGGGCATGTCCCTTGGTTGCAGGCTCAGTCCCCAGTGGGGGTTGTGCAGGAGGCAGCTGATAGATGTTTCTATTTATCCTTCTCATCGATAAAAATATTACTGCCAAAACCAGTTTGGCTCAGTGGATAGAGCATCGGCCTGTGGACTGAAAGGTCCCAGGTTCGATTCCGGTCAAGGGCATGTACCTTCGTTGCAGGCACATCCCCAGTGGGGGGGAGGGGGTGTGCAGGAGGCAGCTGATGGATGTTTCTCTCTCATCAATGTTTCTGACTCTCTATCCCTCTCCCTTTCCTCTCTGTAAAAAAATCAATAAAATATATTTTTAAAATACATTTTTTATCGCCGAAGCTGGTTTGGCTCAGTGGATAGAGCGTCGGTCTGGACCTTGGTTGCAGGCACATCCCCAGTAGGGGGTATGCAGGAGGCAGCTGATGGATGTTTCTCTCTCATTGATGTTTTTAACTATCCCTCTCCCTTCCTGTCTGTAAAAAAAATCAATAACATATATTTTTAAAATACATTTTTACATTTTTATTGATTTCAGAGATAAAGTGAGAGAGAGAGAGAGAGAGAGAGAGAGAGAGAGAGAGAGAGAGAGAGAGAGAGGAGAGAGGAGACATCAATGATGTGCATAAGCTCAGGAGCTTGCCCCCCTGTGCCCTGGGCCCCGCCTCACCCAGGGCTGCGGCTCCCTCCTGGTGCCCCGCCATCCAGCCAGCTCTGCGCCCTCCCGGCGGGCGGCGCCTGCAGACCCGGAGCTCGCAGGCTCTGCTCCGCGGAGCCAGTCCCGCCTTTGTTTGGCGCCGCGGAGACCTGCCTGCCGAAGAGAGGGAGGCGTGACTCCCACATCCCCACCGTTTTCCCAACAAACGGCTCCTAATGTGTGTCTGCTTCCCGCCAGCCCGCCGCTCCGTGGGCTGCGCCGGCTGCGCCGCCAGCCCTGCTCCCTTCTGCCCGGTCCCCACCCCCGGGCCCGCGGGGAGAGAACGGCGGCGCAGGCCCATGGGGCCGGAGGGAGGCTGTGCCTGCGCCGTGCAGAGGTTCCCATTCATAAAACCAGCCACCCCCTTCCCTGCCCGGGGGCCTGACCCCCCCTCCCCCGGCCCCGCAGCCGGGTGGGGCCGCCGGGGTCTCGCTCTCCCCAGGGCCCCGGCCTTACGGCGCTCCTGCGGTCCTGCTCCGCTGGGAAGCGGGATTTTAGGAATTTTAGGAATCCCAGCCCGGTTTCCTTCTCTCAGGCCCCACGGAAGGCTGTCATGGGCGGATGGGCTGACACGGAGAGTCCACATGGCTCGTGTGGCTCGATCCATCCTCGCACAACCTCGCGCGCCCTTTGGACTCGGTGTCTGGCATTTTGGGACTCGCCTCCTCCTCCGGCTCCAGCCCAGATTTAGGAAGCGAGCATCAAACCCCGATCCCTATTCCCACCCCACCCTCCCCATCGGCAAACAACTGGCCTTTTAGGAACCCGCGATTGCCCTTCTGATGGGGGCGGGGCGGGGAGAGGGAGTGGGCAGGGCGAGGTGGGGCGGGGCTCTCCATCCCGGTCCTAGATTCTTTTTTTATTTTTATTTTATTTTATTTTATTTTATTTTATTTTTTTACACCATGATCAAGTGGAATTTATTACTATACTACAAGACTGTTACAATATTTACAAATAAATAAATGTGATACACCCGGTCCTAGATTCTTTTTTAAAAATATATATATTTTTTATTGATTTTTTTACAGAGAGGAAGAGAGAAGGATAGAGAGTTAGAAACATCGATGAGAGAGAATCATCTACCAGCTGCCTCCTGCACACCCCCCACTGGGGATGCGCCCGCCACCCAGGTCCATGCCCTTGACCGGAATCGAACCTGGGACCTTCCAGTCGGCAGACCGACGCTCTATTCCAAACCGGTTTCGGCTCGATCCTGGATTCTTATTAACAATGATCCTCTCCGCGAAACCCTGAGCATCGCCCCTTCGCTTCCGTGGCTGCAAGAGGCGCTGAGCCTCCCTCATTCGCTGAGCCGACGCCTCCCTCCTCCCCATCCCCTCCCTCCTCCCCGCCACCCCCCTTCCCCCTCTCCATCCCCTCCCTCCCCGACACCCCTCTCTGCCCTGGAAATTACAACTCCCGGCGCGCCGCTCGGGGAGGAGGCTGCGGCGCCGGCGGGAGGCGGGGAGGGGATCCCCGAGCCAGCCCCGCGCTCGCCCTCCGCCCCCCCACCCCCCCCCATCCCCCCGACTGCGCACCGCGGCCAAGGACAGAGGCGCCGCCGCAGCAGCCGCCGCGGAGCAGCAGAGAGGCGGGTCCACCCATCCGGCCGCGGGAGGAACGCCCCGGGCGCATCTGGCCGCGCCGCCGGGGAGGGAGGAGAAGGGAGGCGGGCGCGCGGGGGTCTCCGGGCCGCCGAGGCCCCCCCCCCCCCCCCGGATCGTCACCGGCGGGGCGGCCCCTCCGCTCCGGTCCCCGCGCCTGGAACGCGGGCTCGGCCGGAGGCTCCCGGGCGCTGTCCGCCGGCTCGTGGTGCTGAACCTCAGCCCCGCGGCGCAGCGGCCTCCTGCTCGCCCGCCCGCCTTCTCCCCCGCAGATCGCCCCTTTTGGGGGGCGGGGCAGCGGGTAAACGGGGGTGCGGCCCCGGGCAGCTGCCCACTGGAGCTGGGGGCTTTGGAGAGGACGCCGGGGCTGCTGATTCATCCCCTCGAGCCCCGCAGGCCACCCCCCCCCCCGGGGCGGCGAGGGCAGCAGCAGCCGGACTCGGGGTCAGGAGCCTCGCATCGCGGGCTGGAGGTGAGGACCCTTCCCTTCTCCCGTTATCCGTCGTGTCGTCGTAGGGCGGCGGCCCCAGGACCGAGAGGGGCGTGCCCCCCGCGCTGCGCTGCCGGCAGACCTGCCGGGGTGATGCCCGCCGCCCCCTCCCGCCGCCTCCCGCCGCCCCGGTGCTGCTGACCGCTGGGGCCCTCCCCCGGGACCCCCCGGGCGGCCGCGATGGAGGAGGAGCTGAAGTGCCCCGTGTGCGGCTCCCTGTTCCGGGAGCCCATCATCCTGCCGTGCTCCCACAACGTCTGCCTGCCCTGCGCCCGCACCATCGCCGTGCAGACGCCGGACGGGGAGCCGCACCTGCCGCCGCCGCTGCTGCACTCGCGGGGCTGCTCCGGGCTGCCGGCAGGGGGCGCTGCTGCCGCCGCCGCAGCCACCGCCGCCGCCGCCGCCGCCGCCTCGCCTTCCCCGGACCCTGAGGCCGCGCCCGGCCCGGCCTGCGGCGGCGGTGGCGGCGGCGGAGGAGGCGGAGGGGGCACCGGAGGCGCAGCCAGCGGCCCGGGCGGCCCCGGCGGGGACCACGCGGACAAGCTGAGCCTGCACAGCGAGACGGACAGCGGCTACGGCTCCTACACCCCGAGCCTCAAGTCGCCCAACGGGGTGCGGGTGCTGCCCCTGGTGCCCGCGCCGCCGGGCTCCTCCTCCGCGGCCGCCGCTGCCGCCGCCGCGCGGGGCGCCGCCGGCTCCTCCTCCTCTTCCTCCTCCTCCTCCTCCTCCCCGCTGGCCTGCTCGGCCTCCAGCGCCATCACCTGCCCGCAGTGCCACCGCAGCGCCTCCCTGGACCAGCGCGGCCTGCGCGGCTTCCGGCGCAACCGGCTGCTGGAGGCCATCGTGCAGCGGCACCTGCAGGCGCGCGGGGCGCAGGCGGCGGCGGCGGGACCGGCGGGGGCGGCGGGGGGCGCCCCGGGCCCGGCCACCTGCCAGCTGTGCGACCGCACCCCGCCCGCGCCCGCCGCCGCGCTGTGCGAGCAGTGCGACGTGCTCTACTGCGCCGCCTGCCAGCAGAAGTGCCACCCGGCGCGCGGGCCCTTCGCCAAGCACCGCCTGGTGCAGCCGCCGCCGCCGCCCGCCGAGCCCGCCGCCGCGGCGCCGCCGGCCCCGGCCCCGGCCCAGGGCGCCCCCGGCGGCGGCTGCAGGAGCCCCGGCGGCGGCGGCGGCGGCGCGGCCCGCAAGCCCCCCACGTGCCCCGAGCACGAGCTGGAGCACTACAGCATGTACTGCGCGGGCTGCCGCGCGCCCGTGTGCTACCTGTGCCTGGAGGACGGCCGCCACGCGCAGCACGAGGTGAAGCCGCTGGGCGCCGTGTGGAAGCAGCACAAGGTGGGAGAGCGCCCCCGCGGGGCGATGGGGGGAGTGGAGGAAGGGGGGTGTCCGGGGGGGGGGGGAAGGGGGCGCGGCCTCTGTGGTGGAGAACTGGGAGAGGATGCACGCATGCATTCACGCAGGGATCTCATTCATTCATTCATCCATTCACGCAGGGATGATCTCATTCATTCACTCACGCGGGACTGACCTGATTTATTCATGCATTCATTCGTGCATGCATGCAGGGATGATCTCATGCATGCATGCATTCACGCAGGGATCTCATTCATTCATTCACGCAGGACTGACCTCATTTATTCATGCATGCATACATGCATGCATTCACACAGGGATCTCATTCATTCATTCATGCAGGACTGACCTCATTTACTCATGCATTCATTCATTTATTCATGCAGGGATGATCTCATGCATGCATTCATTCACGCAGGACTGACCTCATTTATTCATGCATGCATGCATGTATGCATTCACGCAGGGATCTCATTCATTCATTCACACAGGACTGACCTCATTTATTCATGCATGCATGCATGCAGGGATGATCTCATGCATGCATTCATTCATTCACTCGTTCCCTCATCTGCCATTGGACAAACACTGTAACAAGCTCCAGGCGCTCTGAGCCGGGTGTTGGAGTTGGGAAGGGCATGGAAAGATGACGTAGTAGGAAAGAGGATTCTAGACAAAGGACCTTTTTTTTTCACACCGAAAGTTGACCAATGAGTTACCTTTCTAAAAACATCTATTTTTGTGGATTTCAGAGCAGAAGGGAGAGGGAAAGAGAGGTACAAACGTCCATGATGAGAGAGAATCATGGATCGGCTGCCTCCTGCACGCCCCACACTGGGGATGGAGCCCGCCACCCGGGCTTGTGGCCTGACCGGGAATCGAACCTCGACTTCCCGGTTCATAGGTCAACACTCAACCACTGAGCCACGCCAGCCCGGCTCATCTTCTTATAGCACGCTGGACACCTCCCCAAAACACTGAGGTAGCCCCAAATGTGTATAGTGTTCCTGCTGAGACACCCGGCTGTGTAGTTACACAGACCTACACACGGGTCTCGGCGCCTGTAATTCTGTAAGCCTCAGGCACAGTGTAAAGCCCACTGGATAATCACCCCTCATTCCGATCACTGTTGTGAGGGGGAAGTGTGATTCTGTGTGTTACTGCCCCGCAGCAACCAATGTGTGTTATTATTTTCCAAGTTCTTACACTTCAAGCCACTAGACCTGCAGGAAAGCACAAGGGTACACAGAATGCTCATTTAACCTCAGTGGCTCGGTTTCCCACAGAAAAACATATGCTGATAACTCCTTTTTTAAAAAAATATATATTTTATTGATTTTTTTACAGAGAGGGAGAGGGACAGAGAGTCAGAAATATCAATGAAAGAGAAACACTGCTCAGCTGCCTCCTGCACACCCCCCACTGGGGATGTGCCTGCAACCAAGGTACATGCCCTTGACTGGAATCGAACCTGGGACCCTTCAATCCGCAGGCTGATGCTCTATCCACTGAGCCACACTGGTCAGGGCTGATAGCTTCTTTATTTTAAATATATTTTTACTGATTTCAGAGAGGAAGGGAGAGGGGGAGGGAGAGATAGAAACATACATGATGAGAGAGAACCATGGATCTGCTACCTCCTGCACGCCCTGCAGTGGGGATGGAGCCCGAAACCCAGACATGTGCCCTTGACTGGAAATCGAACCGTGACCTCCTGGTCCCTAGGTGGACCCTCTACCCACAAGCCACACCGGCAGGCCGGGCTAAGACCCACGGCTTCACAGTGAAGGGCACGCTGTGTGCCTCTAAGCCCTCCTCCTCCTGTGACTCCCGTGCAGGCCCAGCTGTCCCAGGCCTTGAACGGCGTTTCGGACAAGGCCAAGGAGGCCAAGGAGTTCCTGGTGCAGCTGAAGAACATCCTGCAGCAGATCCAGGTGAGCGGGCCGTGGCGCCAGGAGGGCAGGGGGTGCAGCCAGCTCGGGAGGGGCGCCCGGAGGGAAGGACAGTGAGTGGCGGGTGCGTATTCAGAGATGTGGGTGAGGAGACTGGCTCGTCCTGCAGCCCTGGACGCTGCAGCCACCACGCTCGGTCTGCCCACCCTCACTCGACTCCTGATACGGGCAGGAGAGAGAGGATCACAGAAGGAGCTGGAGAGAAGGTGTGCCCCCCTGCACGGACTCGCCATCCTACGCAGTGCCAGCCTGTCCGGGGTGTTTGGTACCCATGCCATCCATGCATCCACATGTAAATGCATTACTTACTAAACTTTTAAAAAATATATATTTTATTGATTTTTTTACAGAGAGGAAGGGAGAGAGATAGAGAGTCAGAAACATCGATGAGAGAGAATTATCGGTCAGCTGCCTCTTGCACACTCCCTCCTGGGGATGTGCCCGCCACCAAGGTACGTGCCCTTGACCAGAATCGAACCTGGGACCTTTCAGTCCGCAGGCCGACGCTCTCTATCCACTGAGCCAAACTGGTTTTGGCTACTTACTAAATTTTTTTAAAAACATTTTTGTTGATTTCAGAGAGGAAGGGAGAGGCAAGAGCTGGGTTGCTGAGAGACATCCGTGATGAGGGAGAATCATGGATCGGCTGCCTCCTGCACGCCCCACACTGGGGACCGAGCCCGCAACCCGGGCATGTGCCCTGACCGGGAATCGAACCCTGACCTCCTGATTCTTAGGTCGATGCTCAGCCACTGAGCCACACCGGCCAGGCCTAAACAAGTGTATTTGTAGCATTCATGCTATGTCCCATCCTGAGCCAGAGGCAGACCCCTAAGATACCGTGTCTGGCCTCAGGAGCTCAGTGTGTGAGGGAGAGTGCACATGCGTGTGCTCGGTGTGAACGTGCACGTGGAGGAACGTGCACATGGGGACCCTGGACAGCACCTGTGTCAGGATGGAGGAAAAGGACGGAGGGGATAAGTCGGAGATGGCTGCTTGGGACACGTGTGTGCACGCAATAGGACGGGACTATGCAATACGCAACTTGTGACCTGTTCCCGCCCCCCTCCCCCCCATCCCGCTTCCCCCCTGCCATGAGGATTTCCTGTGACAATAAAAACTCTGGAAGGATCCGAAACCAGTTTGGCTCAGTGGATAGAGCATCGGCCTGCGGACTGTGGGGGTTCCAGGTTCTATTCCGGTCAGGGGCATGGACCTTGGTTGCGGGCACATCTCCAGTGGGGGGTGTGCAGGAGGCAGCTGATCGATGACTCTCTCTCATGGATGTTTCTAACTCTCTGTCCCTCTCCCTTCCTCTTTGTAAAAAACCAATAAAATAAAATAAAAATAATAAAAAACAACAACTCTGGAACGAGGTTTGGATGGCTAAGGACTATCCCGCCAGAGAGATGTGCCGCGATGCACGGTCCCCCTCTCCCGGTCCATACGGGCCCCGTGTGTCCGGTTTCATCCGGTCTCAGTAACCCCAGGACGCGCGTTTCTGAGCTGCGTCCATGTGTCTAGCACCCTCAGACCTCCCCAGGCCTCCCCCTGACCTCTCTGCGCCCCCAGGAGAACGGACTGGACTACGAGGCCTGCCTGGTCGCTCAGTGCGACGCGCTGGTGGACGCTCTGACCCGGCAGAAAGCCAAGCTGCTCACCAAGGTCACGAAGGAGAGGGAGCACAAGCTGAAGGTGGGTCCCCGGAGACCAGGGCGCCCACGCCCTCCCTCCACCCCCCTTCCTTGTCCCAAGGCTCCGATCTGTTTTACAGACATCTGCCACCTCTTCCAGAACCTTCTCTGGGGAGGGTGACGAGGGGCTCTTTCCCCGCAGATGGTCTGGGACCAGATCAACCACTGCACGCTGAAGCTGCGCCAGTCCACGGGGCTGATGGAGTACTGCCTGGAGGTGATCAAGGAGAATGACCCCGCGGGGTTCCTGCAGGTGAGCTGCTCCCTTCCCCCAGCCCCACTCCCCCCGCTGCTCCCCGAACCCGGCTAGCAAGGCCCCTTCCCTCGGCCTGGAGTTGTGCAGCCATTTTTTAAAATATATATATATAACTTTGCCAAAATCGGTGTGGCTCAGTGGATAGAGCGACGGCCTGCAGACTGAAGGGTCCTGGGTTCGATTCCTATCAGGGGCATGTACCTTGGTTGCGGGCACATCCCCAGTAGGGGGCGTGCAGGAGGCAGCTGGTCGATGTATCTCTCTCATCGATGTTTCTAGCTCTCCCTTTCTCTCCCTCTCTGTAAACAATCAATAAAATATATTAAATTTTTTTTATATCTTTATTGATTTTAGAGTGGAAGGGAGAAGGAAAGGGAAATAGAAACATGAATGATGAGAGAGAATCATTGATTGGCTGCCTTCCGCACACTCCCTCCTGGGGACAAGACCGAGTTCGCAACCTGGGCATATGCCCTTGGCCGGAATCGAACCTGGGATCCTTCGGTCCGTAGGCGGACACCCCATTCACTGAGCCACATCAGCTAGGGCGAGTTGCATAGTCTTTTGCTCCAGAAGACCCAAGTCCTCATCTTTTTTTTCCAAATTTTTATTATTTATTTTTATTGATTTCAGAGAGGGAGGGAGAGGGAGAGAGAGAGAAACATCAATGATGAGAGGGAATCACTGATGGGTTGCCTCCTGCACACCCCACACTGGGGATGGAGCCCACAAGCCGGGCACGTGATTGGGAATCGAACCGTGACCTCCTGGTTCCTAGGTCGACCCTCAACCACTGAGCCACACCAGCCGAGCTTAAGATATGATTTAAACCACACAGTGTGTTTGCATGCAGCCCCTTCCTGCCCTCGAGCACGGGGACATGGCCCCACTGCCTCTCTCATCCCTCGCTTCGTGATTTCTCCTCGCAAACCCAAACCCTGACCTCCGTGCTCCCTTTTAAGATCTCGGACGCCCTGATCAAGCGGGTGCAGGTGTCCCAGGAGCAGTGGGTCAAGGGCGCCCTGGAGCCCAAGGTGTCGGCGGAGTTTGACCTGACCTTGGACAGCGAGCCGCTGCTGCAGGCCATCCACCAGCTGGACTTCATCCAGATGAAATGTAGGGGTGAGCCGGGACTGGCCGGTTCAGCCAGGGCTGCTTTCAGAACGGGCGGCCCCTCCGAGGGGCCGCTGACAGGGGTGAGGAACCTGCGGCCCATGGGCCATATTAGGCCCGAGAAATCCTTTGATCTGGCCCTGCCAAGGCATGAGGGGTGAGTTCATTAAATGCTTGACCAAACATAGCAGGCTGATTTTCTTTCTTTTTTTAAAAAAAATATATATATTTTATTGATTTTTTTACTGAGAGGAAAGGAGAGGGATAAAGAGCTAGAAACATTGATGAGAGAGAAACATCCATCAGCTGTCTCCTGCACACCCTGCACTGGGGATGTGCCCGCAACCAAGGTACACGCCCTTGACTGGAATCGAACCTGGGACCCTTGAGTCCGCAGGCCGACGCTCTATCCGCTGAGCCACACCGGTTAGGGTGCAGGCTGATTTTCTTTTAAAAAATTTTAAATTTATTTCAGAGAGGAAGGGAGAGGGAGAGGGAGATAGAAACATCCATGATGAGAGAGAATCATGGATCAGCTGCCTCCTGCACGCCCCACACCGGGGATGGAGCCTGCAAACCCTGGGCATGTGCCCTGATCGGAGATTCAAACTGTGACCTCCTGGTCAACGCTCCACCCCTGAGCAGGGCGGGCGCAGCAGGCTAATTCTTCCACGGGTGATTTTGTACGGCCTGCGAGTGATGTTATAAATATCTCAGTGGCCCTTGGCAGAAAAACGGTTCCCCACCCCTGCACTCCTGGGAGGGAGGCGGAGCGGGAGGGGAGGGATGCCTGCATCACAGAGGGAGCACAAGTCCCAGGGGACCCCCTGGCCTGAACCCGAGTTTTCCCACCAGTGAAAGAGCATCGTTGTTCACTCAGAGACCCTTTCCCGGCCCTGACCTTTGCCCTCCTCCCTCCTAAGCTCCGGGGGCCCTTCTTCTGCCTCTGTGGCTTGTTTCCTGAGCGGGCTCACTTCTTCTACCTCTATGACTCCCTAAAAAAAAGTTCTCTTATAAAATAAAATAAGGTAATAAAATAAAATAAAATATAGTATGCTCCCAGCACAAGGCTTAAATGCCTGCATTTTACAGCCCCAATCCCCACCCCACCCCCAGCACCACCCCAGCCTCAGGTGTAAGAGAGTCCCTGTGGGCCCCGGAGGCAAGCGGATGGAGGCTCTGCTGGAATTTCTTTTCTTATTTTTAAAAAATATATTTTATTAATTTCTTAACGGAGAAGAAGAGAGAGGGATAGAGAGTTCGAAAAATCAATGAGAGAGATACATCGATCAGCTGCCTCTTGCACACCCGCAACCAAGGTCCATGCCCTTGACTGGAATCGAACTCGGGACCTTTTAGTCCGCAGGCGGATGCTCTATCCACTGAACCACACTGGTTTCAGCAAGGCTTCTGTTGGAATTCCCAAGGATCCTTCAGTCCAACAGTCCAAACCAGTGGTTGTCAGCGGGTGGGGGTGAGGGCGAGGCACCTGCTGGGGATCCATAGGTTCCCGGATGCCCTGTACCTGCCCTCCCCTGCCCACCCGGAGCCTAGACCACGGGGTGAGGTGTGCACAGGACAGGCTGGGAGTGGCTGCAGGGTGGATTCCTCCTGGGGGCCGGGCCGGGAGAGGGAGGGGGAGGGGGCCACAGGGGCCCGGGTGCCCTGAGGAGGGGTCGCGCCCTAACCCGGGGTCCCTGTCCCTGTGGCAGTGCCGCTGGGCCCCCTGCTGCAGCTGGAGAAGTGCTGCACCCGCAACAACAGCGTCACGCTGGCCTGGCGGCTGCCGCCCTTCACCCACAGCCCCGTGGACGGCTACATCCTGGAGCTGGACGACGGCGACGGGGGGCAGTTCCGGGTGAGCCCCTGCGGGGCTGGGGGTGGCTCTGGACCAGCCTGAGAGGCCGCCCGCCCGTCCCTCTGATCCCACCGGAGAGGGTATTGGCTCCAAGGACAGAGGGATGGGGTGCCAAGGCCCTGAGGCAAGAATAACACACGGAGCGGCCAGAGGATGATGATCTCTGAACGCATCATCATCTGGACGCTCCGTGTGCATCCTATAGAATAAAAGGCTAATGTGCAAATGGTCCCCTCGACCAGGAGTTTGACCAGCAGGCAGGCCGGCCATCTGCCTATGTCCCCTCCCCCTGGCCAGGCTGGCCGGACCCCACCCATGCACGAATTCATGCCTCTAATATATATATATATATATATATATATACACACACTGAGTGGCCAGATGATAATGATCTCTGAATGCATAATAATCTGGCCATTCAGTGTGTATGTATATTTATATATATACATATATTAGAGGCCCAGTGCATGAATTCGTGCATGGGTGGGGTCCGGCCAGCATGGCCAGGGGGAGGGGAACATGGGTGGTTGGCTGACTTGCCTGCTGGTCGAACTCCTGGTCAAGGGGACAATTTGCATACTAGCCTTTTATTCTATAGGGCATACACTGAGTGGCCAGACTATTATGAGTTCAGAGATCATCATCATCTGGTGCCACTCCGTGTATTTTATTGATTTCAGAGAGGAAGGGAGAGGGAGAGAGAGATAGAAACATCCATGAGGAGAGAGAATCATGGATCGGCTGCCTCCTGCACGCCCCCACGCTGGGGATAGAGCCCACCACCCGGGCAGGTGCCCTGACCGGGAATCAAGTCAACCATGACCTCCTGGGTCGTAGGTCAATGCTCACCCACTGAGCCACGCCACTGGGCATCCCTCTAACCCTTTGCACGTCAACTCGCCACTGAGAGACGTCCTCCAGGTAACGGGTGCTGGCCGCCCGGCCTTGGCTCTCTTCCAGGAGGTGTACGTGGGCAAGGAGACGCTGTGCACCATCGATGGCCTCCACTTCAACAGCACCTACAACGCCAGGGTCAAGGCCTTCAATGCGTCCGGCGTCGGGCCTTACAGCAAGACCGTGGTCCTGGAGACCTCCGACGGTGAGCCCCGGGGTCTCCGGGGGAGGGACCGCCCGGGGGGAGGGTGCGGGCGGCTCTGTCTCCGAGCCCCGGGGAGAGCCTGCTGGCAACTCCCCCCCCTCAGCTGACCGGCATCTCTCCCACTTCCTGCCTTCCCAGTGGCCTGGTTCACCTTCGACCCCAACTCGGGGCACCGGGACATCATCCTGTCCAACGACAACCAGACAGCCACCTGCAGCAGCTACGACGACCGGGTGGTGCTGGGCACGGCCGCCTTCTCCAAGGGCGTGCACTACTGGGAGCTGCACGTCGATCGCTACGACAACCACCCCGACCCCGCCTTCGGCGTGGCCCGGGCCAGCGTGGTCAAGGACATGATGCTGGGCAAGGACGACAAGGCCTGGGCCATGTACGTGGACAACAACCGCAGCTGGTTCATGCACTGCAACTCCCACACCAACAGGTGCGCCCGCCCTGGCCCTGGGCCCTCGGCCCTTGGCCCTTTGCCCCGCCCTCCTCCCGGCCTCAGGAAACTTTTAACACAAGACCTGATACACTTGAAAAATTAATAGCGCGTGAGGACCTTTTTGCTATCGTCCCTAGGCCCGTGTAGGAAGTTGGAGCGTTCTTTTGCCCCCTGGCCGGTGTGCTCAATGGTTAGAAAGTCGGCCTGCAGACCGAAGGGTCACAGGTTCGATGCCTGGTCAAGGGCGTGTACCTTGGTTTGCAGGTCTCCCACCAGGTGGGAGGCAACCAATCGAGGTGTCTCCCTCACATTGATGTTCCTCTCTCTCTTCCTCTCTCTCTCTTCTCTTTCTCTCTCTCTCTCTCTCTTCTCTCTCTCTCTCTCTCTCTCTCTCTCTCTCTCCTCCTCCCTTCCTTCTAGAATTCAGTGGGAATAAAATATCTTCATGCATCAGGCCTCTAGTAAAGTAATAAAATAAAGCATGCACACACACACACACACACACACACACACACACACATATGCCGGCCAGGCATCTGAGCACTCTTTTTAAAAAAAAATATATTTTATTGATTTTTTACAGAGAGGAAGGGAGAGAGATAGAGAGCTAGAAACGTCAAAGAGAGAGTAACATCAACCAGCCGCCTCTTGCACACCCCCTACTGGGGATGTGCCGCAACCAAGGTCCATGCCCTTGACCGGAATCGAACCCGGGACCCGTCAGTCCGCAGACCGACGCTCTACCACTGAGCCAAACTGGTTTTGGCTCTCTTTTTTTTAAGTCATTTTTTATTTATTATTATTATTATTTAATATATTTTATTGATTTTTTCACAGAGAGGAAGGGAGAGGGATAGAATGTTAGAAACACAGATGAGAGAGAATCATCCATCAGCTGCCTCCTGCACGGCCCCCTCTGGGGATGTGCCGCAGGCTGACACTTGACCCACCGAGCCACACCGGTCTTGGCATCAGAGCACCCTCCAGGCGGCTGTCCTGAGCCACCCGGACGCCCCGGGCTGGGCGTGTGACCGGCCCTCTGTGGGGGGGACTTCTCTCCGCAGGACGGAAGGCGGCGTGTGCAAGGGGGCCACGGTGGGCGTGCTGCTGGACCTGACCCAGCACACCCTCACCTTCTTCATCAACGGCCAGCAGCAGGGCCCCACGGCCTTCAGCCACGTGGACGGGGTCTTCATGCCGGCCCTGAGCCTCAACCGCAATGTGCAGGTACCGCCGGCCCCCGGGGCCCGTGGCTGCCGCCCCTGAGGCTGGGGGGGGGTCGTCCACAGGGCACCTGGGCAGCAGGAGGTCCCCACTCCTGGGGGCACACACGTGGGGCTGGCCCGAGTGGCCTGAGCCCACAGCCCCGCGATGCAGAGACGTGGCTGCCTGTGGCCACCAGGTGCTCAGGGTTCGAGGGGCGGCCTCACCCCCCTCACCCGTCCCGCATTCCCTTTCCAGGTCACCCTGCACACAGGACTGGACGTGCCCACCAACCTGGGGCGGCCCAAGCTGGCAGGCAACTAGCCCCCGCTCCCGCCCAGCAAGGGCATCTGGGAGGAGCCCGCCGCCCCTCGGAGGTCACAGCCACGCGGGCCGATGACCCCGCCATCGCAGTGGCCCCCGGAGGCCCCTGAGTATCTTAGAGACGCAGCGTTTCCGGTGGGGGACGGAGGCTGGGTGGCAGGCTGGGCCTGCCCGGCCGCTGGCGGCGGGAACATGGAGGTGTGCCCTCCTCGGTCCCCCCTGACGGCTCCATGCTCACAGAGGACCTCGCTCTGGGGAGGGAGAAGGGATCGGGGCCCGTGGCCGTTTCCTGGCGTCCGGCCCCAAAGCTTGTCTTCTGCGGAGGAGGGCGGAGGTGGAGAGAAAGGCAGACGTGGGACTGTCGTCCCGAGAGCAGGAGGCGGGAGGCCCTCGGGGCCCGGGGCCCGGTGCCCGGTGCCTGGTGCCTGGTGCCGGCTCTGCCAGGAGGCGTTCTGGAGCTTCAGGGAGCTCTGCCCCTGCAGGCGAGCCCGGGATCCGCAGCAAAGGGCGCTACACAGTGACCTTCCGCCTCTCGCCGAACTGTTAGCAGCCTTCTGAGTTTCCTAGGTCCTCCATCAACCACCCTCTCCTCCCGCCCCCTCTCTCTCTCTCTCTTCCCCTCTCTCTCTTCTTCTCTCTCTCTCTCCCTCTCTCTCTCTCTCTCTCCCCCCTCCCTCTCTCTCTCTCTCTCTCTCTCTCTGCCCCCCTCGCTTCTCTCCCTCTCTCTCTCTCTCTCTCTCTCTCTCTCTCTCTCTCTCTCTCCCCCTCTCCCCCCCCCTCTCTCTCACACACACACACACACACACACACACACACACACACACTCGTCGGCTGCAGTGAACGCCCTCAGTCCTCAGTCCTTAAGCCCAGAAGGAGACCCTGCAGCCGGGGTTGCAGTGACCAGGGGCGGCGTCTCCACCTGGCGGTGGCCGCTCTGGGACGGCTCCCCCGTGACCTGCGAGCTGTCCCACGGCTGTCCCCGCTGAGCCCCGTCAGACTCCCCCCGGGAGCCCCTCAGAGCCGGCCCGCTGCTGCCTGGAGACCCGCTGTCCGCCGCCAGGAAAGCACCATGAGCGAGACGCGGCCACAGGGCACCGGGCGGGCAGGACCCTGAGAGGCAGGAGCAGACAGCAGTGCTGGTCCTTGTCCCCAGCTTCCCGGCGAGCCTGGGGGTGCTGGGCCACAGGGCCCGATGGGACTCTGGGTGAGCCCTCTCCTCCCCACTGGGAGCACCCACCCCTAACTCTCCTCCCTGCTGGGAGCACCCATCTCCTCCTTTCCCTCCTTGCTGGGAGCACCCACCCCTAACTCTCCTCCTTACTGAGAGCACCCGCCCCTAACTCTCCTCCCCACTGGGATCTCCCATCCCTCCCCTCCCCTCCCTGCTGGGAGCACCCACCCTGTCCCTCCCCTCCCAGCTGGGAGCACCCACCCCTAACTCTCCTCCCTGCTGGGAGCACCCACCCCTAACTCTCCTCCCCGCTGGGATCACCCACCCCTAACTCTCCTCCCAGCTGGGAGCACCCACCCTGTCCCTCCCCTCCCAGCTGGGAGCACCCACCCCTAACTCTCCTCCCTGCTGGGAGCACCCACCCCTAACTCTCCTCCCCGCTGGGATCACCCACCCCTAACTCTCCTCCCAGCTGGGAGCACCCACCCTGTCCCTCCCCTCCCAGCTGGGAGCACCCACCCCTAACTCTCCTCCCCGCTGGGATCACCCACCCCTAACTCTCCTCCCAGCTGGGAGCACCCACCCTGTCCCTCCCCTCCCAGCTGGGAGCACCCACCCCTAACTCTCCTCCCTGCTGGGAGCACCCGCCCCTAACTCTCCTCCCCGCTGGGATCACCCATCCCTCCCCTCCCTTCCCTGCTGGGAGCACCCACCCTGTCCCTCCCCTCCCAGCTGGGAGCACTGACCTTCTGCCTGGAGACCCATGGAGTCAGGTCCATCTCTCAGAAAAAGCGCTCGCTCCTCCCTCACCCCCTTCCCGTCCCGCACCCCCCTCTGTAGCTGGACGCACACCCCTCTCCTTCTCGCCAGAGTCTATCTGACGAGCATCTTCCCCCTGAGGCCGGAGAGGGACTGGCCTCTTGGCCGGACTGGATTTTTCTACAACTCGGCCGGGACGCCGGCACCCGCGGGGCCCCCTCGGCTCCGGCCGCTGGTCAGGCACGACCCTCGCTTTCCGAGGGACCTCACGCCCCGCAGGCCCAGCAGATCCAACCACGCCGATCCTACCTCGAGCCCCCGCTCCTGCTGTGGCCACAGCTGCCCCGTGGCCTCAGGAGCTGCCTGGTGCTGTGCCCACGCCTCGCCCACCAAGGTCCCGGCCACCAGGGCACCCCGAGCGGCCACAGGCCCTCAGCTGCGCAGCCGCCTCTCTGCTCTGCCAGGCATCGAACCTGTGACCCTTCGGTCTGCAGGCTGATGCTCTAACCATTGAGCACACCGGCCACGGTCCTCCGTTTCTCTCCTTCGCCAGGGCTCTGGGTGGACTCGGCTTGGATGGGGGGCGGAAATCCCTGAAGACGGGGGGGACACAGAGGCCCCACGGCTTCCTGCTGGGCCCGCAGAGCCGTGGCCGGCAGGCCCGGCGACACCGGCTTCTGGAAACGTCTTCTGGGAACGGCGCAGCCAGTGCTGCCCCGGGGATAGGCGTGCAGCTGGGAAACCAGGGAGGGCTGCCTGGAGGAGGGGGCTTTTAAACCCAGAAGCGAGGCCGGGAGCTCCACGTCTTTGGAGGGAAGATGCTCACACTCAGCCCGGACGTGCTGTCGCCTCGGAGAGCCAGCCCCGAGGTCCCGGGGAGAAGGGACATTTCCCACAATTCCAGGTGCCTCTCTGGGGGAGAACACTTCCTGAAATTCAGGAAGAAGCCACCAACACACCGTGCCTCTCCCTCCCACCGCGGCCAGGAGCCCCGGAGGTCCCCAGCACACCCGCCCGGGATGGTCAGCATCCATCCCTTCCCGACTCTGCCAGGAGCACAGAGCCATACGTACGCCTGACACCAGGGACCGGGCCACAGCCAACTCTCCTGTCTCAGCACAGGACACCTTTCAGGGACAAGGAGAGGCCTGGGAGGGAAGCCAGGTTCCTGCCACCCACAGTGTGTTGGGGCTCAGCAGCTCGTGGCCTTGCGACCCCCTCCCGGGAGGCCCCGGCCATCGGAGACGCCACAGGCCGTGCGGGGGCATCTCATCCATCGGCCATCGAGTCCCCTGACCTTCACCCCGCAGTGACATTCTCGTTCAGAAATTATTTATCCAGAGGATGCTTTGTCGGGCCGGCGGGGGAGTCGCCTGGTCCCTGTGCCCAGCAGCATCTGTGAGAAGGGAATTCAGTCACGTCCAAGGTCAGACTCTCTGCCTTGCCGATGACGCCTCTGTTTCCTACCGAGTCCCCCTGCCGTTTGCCCTTGGCTGGAGAGCAAGCACGGGCTTTGCTTTTATTTTATTTATTTTAAAAATATTTTATTGATTTAAAAAATATATATATATTTTATCGATTTTTTTTACAGAGAGGAAGGGAGAGGCATAGAGAGTTGGAAACATCAATGAGAGAGAATCATCGACCAGCTGCCTCCTGCACACCCCCCACTGGGGATGTGCCCGCAACCAAGGTACATGCTTTTGACCGGAATGGAACCCGGGACCTTTCAAGCCTCAGACCGACGCTCTATACACTGAGCCAAACCGGTTTCGGCTATTTTATTGATTTTTTGCAGAGAGGAAGGGAGAGGGATAGAGAGTTAGAAACATCGATGAGAGAGAAATATCCATCAGCTGCTTCCTGCACACCTCCCACTAGGGATGTGCCTGCAACCAAGATACATGCCCTTGACCGGAATCGAACCCGGGACGCTTCAACCTGCAGGCCGATGCTCTGTCCACTGAGCCACCCGGCTGGGGTCTGAGGGCCGCATACATTGCACAGCTGCCTGGCCTCTGGGGGCAGTGCTGGCATGCGCAGCAGCCTTCCTCTGAGGCCGGGAAGCACCGCCCCCTTTTCCTGGCTCCCTAGTTGCCTTAAGTTCTGGTATCTGAGGGGTCCGCCACCCAGAGTCTGGCTCCTTTGTCTCCAAAGATCTCGGCGGAGGGGGCATTGGACACGGGGGTCTCAGAGTGAGGGGTACAGTGTGGGACTTCTGTCACCAAGTGGGTCCCCGGCTTCTCCTTTTTCTTTTCTTTCTTTTTTCTGCGAAGCCTGAGTTTATTTCTATATAAAAATGCTCGAGAGACTTTGCAGAGGCCCAATGGCATCCAGGTTTAAGTTAAGATCGTCTGAGGTGGCGTCTGTCTCTCCTTTGGCGAGGCGTCCATTTGATCCTTGTTCGTGAAGCTGGAGCGTGGCCATTCCCTGTCTCTGTCATCAATGGCCATCGGTTCTGAAGGAGGAGGCAGAGACCACCGGAAACCAGCAGGAGACACCTGCGGGTTCCACATGAATGTCCTGATTCTGCGGACAGGCGCGGGGATTGCCAGCTGGAGTCGGAGGTCATGACGAGTGTCCCCTGCAGAGACTGGCAGGAAACAGCCCTTTCGGCCGGGAACCAGCAGACACCCTTCCAGATGCAACACCCAGCTTTCTCAGTGAGCAACACTGACCTCGTCCGGAGGAGGAGGAGGAGGTGGAGTGGAGACCTGGGGCACTGGTCCTGGGGTGGACCCTGGGGGCTCCTGGGCAGCCAGGTGGGCACGCTCACCAGGCCAGGCCCTCAGGAAGGCTCTGAGAGCCCACCTGGGGCTCAGGTTCAGGGTCCTCCCAGGCCCGGGGACCCCCCCAGCCCGGACCACCTCGGCACCCAGAGGCGGACGGGCTGGGCAGAGCAGAAAACGTTCAATGCATGACCCGGAATGGCTGCTTTCCGCACTCAACTGTTGTATTAAGCATGAGCGATGTTTGTTGACCGTGGGCAGAGGGATTTAAAGAGTAAACGACAGAACTTCCATCTCCCTGCCTCTCTTTACCCAACCCCTCCCCCCCTTCCCACCCATCGCATCCCCGTGGTCACTGGTTGGTGGTGTTTGGTGGCAGCCCCCGGTCCCTTAGCTGTTGAGTTCCACAGGAAGCCCGGAGTGGGGGGCGGGGGGGGGGGGGGGTGCTTTTTCTAATTTTTGTATCGGTGCCCACAGCCTTTGTATCTTTTGGATTGCAGACACTGTGTTTTCTGGTCTTTGGGGGTTGGTGGAACTTTTGTGTATTGCCTTTTGGAAAAACCTCAGTTTGACCACGGTCTCAAGCGGATTTGAAATAAATTCTTTTGACGCTGCCAGCGGCGGAAAGGCGAGGTGTGGTCTGTGATGACTGCTGGGCGCGGGTCTGCTCTTCACCGAACAGCCTGTATAATAAAAGCGTCGTTAGGCCAGGCATCCTTCCGCACGGAGCTGCGGCTGCGAGGGAAGCCCGGGAGCCAGGTGCCAGAGAGAAGCCGGTGCCAGCAGCAACCGGGGGAAGGCAGGCCGCATCTTGCACCAATTTCGTGCATCGGGCCTCTGGTATGTAAATAAATGACTTCGGAGAGGAAGGGAGAGGGAAAGAGAAACATCAATGGTGAGAGGGAACCATTGAATTGAGACTGTAACTGGGGCGTGTGCCCTGACCGGGAATCGAACCATGACCTTCTGGTTCGTAGGTTGACGCTCAACCACTGGGCCACACTGGCTGGGCTGAGGACTTTGCTTAAATGTGCACTAACTCTGAGAAGCTCCAGACGCTCTCAGCAAGGGCGAGAGCACTAAGGAACGTGTCCAGCTGCCCGGGTTTTGCTTTAAGGAACTGGCAGTCCCTTACACGTGGATTCTAGGACACGAGTCAAATGCACCTGTTATTTCATAGTCACGGCCACACACACCCAAAAGGCGAATTTTATTTATGTCGCTTCCTATGAAGTAGACTTCATATACTTGACACTGAACATGGAAGCTGCTTTTCCCACAAAGTAACTCGACAGACGATCACATTCGTAGCTCTTTCACGATAGAGGGACATCGAATCGTTTTTTAGAAAGTCAAACGGCGACTTAAAGCTCATTGTTAGCCCTTATAAACCAGTCCGTTCTGGAAAATCTTTTTTTTAATGATTATTATTATTTTTTTAAATATATATATTTTATTAATTTTTCACAGAGAGGAAGGGAGAGGGAGAGAAAGCTAGAAACGTTGATGAGAGAGAAACATCGATCAGCTGCCTCTTGCACACCCCCTACCAGGGATGTGCCCGCAACCAACGTACTTGCCCTTGACAGGAATTGAACCTGGGACCTTTCAGTCCGCAGACCGACGCTGTACCACTGAGCCAAAACGGTTTCGTCAGTTCTGGAAAATCTGATTCGGAGCAAATGCACGAAGCACCGGTGACTGGGACTCGGGCGACGGGCTGGGAACATGAAGCTCTCTCCCAGGTTCTCTTCGCATTCCCACGCGCGGCCCCTCGGACACCGTAGCCCAGCAGCCTTACTGGTCCTGTTGGATGTTTTCCTCGGAGAACCGTCATGGACCAGGAAATGCAGAACCGTCTGGAGCCTCGCGGCCCGGGCTCAGCACACGGGCGCCCCCTCCCCTCGCTCGGACACGGCTCACTTGGCCGCTCGGGAGGAGTTGATCTTCCTGATGTCCACGTGGCTCAGAATCAACGTCCCGTTTTTGAATTTTCCCACCTGGCCAACCCGCCCATTGGACAGAATGCTGGGCGCCGCTTTCTTCTTCCTGGACTTCCTACATGGGGAGAGAGAAGGGTTCAGAGTGAAGCCCCGAGGATCGCCAGGCCGCTGGCCAGACCACGTGGTGCTCCCGCTGAGCCCCGCCCTCCATGTCATCCCTGGCCCCTCAGACCCGCCACCCGCCCAGGGTCGTCCTGGTTCCTTCCCCAGGTGCCGCCTCCCTGTCACCTCCTGGGCCGGACATCCCGTCCACCTGCAGGCACTTCCTTTCACAGCTCTGCCTCTCAGCCCCTCGCAGCCGCCAGCCGGGCACCTGCGCTGTCTGTCTGTCTGTCTGTCTGGGTGTGTTTGCCTCACCACAGAGTCAGGGCCTCGAGGGCAGGGATGCACTCCAGGTGCTCATGGCTGTATCCCCTACGCCACCTACATGCCTGGCACGGCCAGGACACATGCCAGCTGGAGGCGAGGGCAAGATCACTGGAGCCCACGAAAGAGGCCAAGATACCAGGAGCCCATTTTGAAATAGTAAAGGGGGTGAGGGGGGCGGGAAGGGAAGGAGCTAGAACAAAAGCTAAGAAACACCCATAAGCAACACAATCAATATCTGCTATTCAAATCCTGGCGCTCTGCCTGCAGGCCAGGCCCTCCCCACGGGATGGGACGTGGTCACATGCGAGGGGACAGGGGACAGCGGTCTTGCTGGAAATGTCAACCTCAGCGCTTCCCCTGGTCACGTGCAAGTGTGGGTCTTTGGAAACGGGAGATAGTCCCCGACCGTCCTGAGGTCGCTGCTCGGGGTGGGCAGTTGACTACATCCTGACCCCCCTACGGGCCTGGATGCCCCTCCCAGGGAAGCATGGGGCAGGCCAGATCCCGGGACCCCCGACGGCACTATCCTCAGCCCTCAGCCACAGCTTCCCCACGCCGTCTGCCCTCACGTCCTGTGGTGTCACTCACCCCTCCTCCGGCCCTCTCCTCTTCTTCTTCTTGAAAATCTCTGTGTCCCGGGCCTGGTTGCAGAACGTAAGATAATAGATGATCAGAAATAGCAAGAGGCCTGTGATCCAAAGCCACCGAGATGCTGTTTATCTTCATGCTTTTCGAGGAGACACGTTAAAACAACACAAAGTCCCTTCCTAAAACACTTTTGAGGCTGTGGAAGGCCGTTCCAGGGGAGACTGATGGTAGAAACGTCCACTCTCCTGCCCTCGCTGGTCGGGCTGTGGAGAGAGTGTCAGCCTGTGGACTGAAGGTTCGATTCCGGTCAAGGGCACATGCCCCGGTTGCAGGCTCGATCCCCAGTAGCGATCCAGAATTCTCTCTCATCATGGATGTTTCTCTCCCCCCCCCCCCCCTTACTCTCTGAAATCAATAAAAAATATATTTTTTAAAAAGAGAGTAAATGCAAAAGCTATTAAAAAAAAAAAGAGTGTGGACCTTCCCGAGCAGCCGGGCCCAGCCTCCCACTGTGACAAACGGGTTTAATAAGGTCAAGGCCGTGACACCCACCATCCTCCTTTCCTCTTCCTTGGCTGCCTTCTTCTCTCTGATCTGCTCCTGCAGAATCTTGTAGTTCACGTAGCTCTTTTTGGGCGGCTGCAGTGAAGGAAGAGGGACACACCATCACGTTGCGTTCTGCGCCCTGTTTCTCAGCATCCCTTGCCCCGCTGGCCGCGCCCGGCCCGGGGGACAGGAGGCCGAGCGGCCGCTCACCTGCGCGCCCAGCATGATGGCGCGCTCCCGTTCCAGGAGCCTCTCCTTCCCTTTGCCGTAGCCCGTGATCCCGAACCGGTGCACCTCCAGCCGGGCCTGGGGACAAAGCAGGATCAGACCTGGGTGCTCCCCAAATCCTCCTCCGGAGGACACACCCACGCCCGTCAGGAGGATGCATTTTGGAGACCATGAGCGAGACACTGTGATGGTTCAGGGAGCTGCGTGACGCCTCCCTCGGTGTGAGAGCCCCCTCCCTACTCAGGACAGCTGAGGCAAAGCATGCTCT
This sequence comes from Pipistrellus hanaki, assembly GCF_964339955.1. Classification (NCBI taxonomy): domain Eukaryota; kingdom Metazoa; phylum Chordata; class Mammalia; order Chiroptera; family Vespertilionidae; genus Pipistrellus; species Pipistrellus hanaki. The sequence continues at coordinate 2,536,992 of NC_140522.1, forward strand.
CCACACGCAGGAGGGATGGGGGCAGAAAGCCACCACGTTTCAGACCAACAGGTGCTTTCCAAGAGACCGGGTGTCCCCATGTGCTCGCCCACGCCCCCCCGGCCCCGGGACGTGTTAGCACCGCCGTCTTTTTTGGCAGCAGAAAGATGGAAACGTGAACCATTTCAAAACACGTACCTTTTCCAAGTTGAATTCTTGTAGAGGCACATCTTTCTCAACGATGTTAGTTTTGGTCTGAAAAGGGAAAGAAAAGAAAAAAATTCTATTAAGATCAACTGTTACCACATCGTTCTAGCCTCTGTCCCCTATGGAGTGGACACGTTCTAATTTTTTTAAAAAAATATATATTTTGTTGATTTTTTACAGAGAGGAAGAGAGAGGGATAGAGAGTCAGAAACATCAATGAGAGAGAAACATCCATCAGCTGCCTCCTGCACACCCCCCACTGGGGATGTGCTTGCAACCAAGGTACATGCCCTTGACAGGAATCAAACCTGAGCTGATAACTCTACCCTGTATCTTTTTGCTGCAATAAATCATAACTGTGATATGCCCGGCCAGTGTGGCTCAATGGGTTGAGCGTCATCCCATGAACCAAGAGGTTGCTGGTTCAATCCCCGGTCAGGGCACATGCCCAGGTTGTGGGCTTGATCCCCAGGGTGGGGCGTGCAGGGGGCAGCCGATCAATGTTTCTATCTCATTCACATTTCTCTCTCTCTCCCCCTTCCTCTTTCTCTTAAAAAACAAAAACATAACTATGATGGTGACTACAGGCTGAGTCCTGCTAGTGCTTTGGGCAAACCCCCCAGGCTAGGGTGTGGTCCTGGGGGCCCCTGACACAGTCTAGAACAGGGGTTCTCAAACTTTTTAAAGTGGGGGCCAGATCACGGTCCCTCAGAGAGCTGGAGGGCCGGACTATATGAACTACTAATTCCTACTGTAACACCTCGGCTGCGCTCACTGCCCAAAAAACCTGGCGGGCCGGATCAGACTCCTCTGCGGGCCGCATGTGGTCCGCGGGCCGTAGTTTGAAGACCCCTGGTCTAGAAAGATGTTTGCCCAGTTCTACAATATCAGGGTTTCCATCCCAGACACACAAACTATCCAGCTCACTACCTTGGTGTTCTCATCTTGGTCCGGAGTCTGTTTCCTCTTCTTATTCCTGCTCTGGAATTCCACCACTTCCACGGGCTCCCTCCTGCTCTGGGGACAGGGCGAGGCTGAAGCCCCAGGGGCTGGCGGCCCCGAGGGGCCCTCCGGGGGGGTCGCGGAGGGGGGGGCACGCTGCAGCTCTGCTCGGAGCTCCGAGAAGAAGGTCGCAGCCCTTTTCCTCGGGCCTCTTACGGGAGAACCAGGCGGGGGAGCGGGCTCAGCTCCCAATGCCACTGGGGCCCCCGCCTCTCTCTTCTTGTTTTCCTTTTTATTTCTGGTCCTTTTCCGTTCTGCATCATCTTCTGTCTCTCCTGTTTGCTCAACCACAAGAAGGAAAAAGAAATGTTTTTATTTTTAGCCACCATTGTTATTTGAGTCACGCGATTCACATATCAAATCACGTGAAGGCATGTATACAGTCACCTCAAACACAAACACCCAGATCTACCTACAAAAAAAAAAAAAAAAAAAAGACTTGTTTTTCTTCAAAGAGGGTTGCTTTTGCACAATTTATAGAATCCAAATGCCACATGGGACGATGCTTAACCTGGGTAACTGGATTTGTGTCTCTGACTCTTATTAGCATAAGCCATTTTATCTTCACCTTGGCTGTTCCTAGGTCATCATGGCAATAGTCCCACACTGGGCCCTGACAGGTGTGGCTCAGTGGACAGAGCGTCGGCCTGCGGACTGAAGGGTCCCAGTGTCGATTCCCGTCAAGGGCATGGACCTTGGTTGCGGGCACATCCCCAGTAGGGGGTGTGCAGGAGGCAGCTGATGGATGTTTCTCTCTCATCGATGTTTCTAACTCTCTATCCCTGGAGCCCACAACCCAGGCAGTGCCCTGACCTCCTGGGTCATAGGTCGACGACACTCAACCACTGAGCCGTGCCAGCTGGGCTTCTATATATTTTTTAATGTTGCTATAGTATTACAGACATCTCTTATTCCCCCTTCATCCCTCTTGTCCTCTGTCCTCCCAGCCTCCTCCCTCTCCCCCCCTAACCCCAGGTCTTCACCACCCTATTGCCTTGGATCAACACCCCAGATCCTTTCCCGGGATCTCCTTGGGACAGAGAGTAACTCGACCAAGGGGGTTCGGAGGAAGATGACAGGCGGGGGACGGTGTGTGCTGAACCCCGGCCCGGCCGAGGGGTGCTGGCTCACGGGAGTGCTCCCCACGTGGCCTCCGAGGCTCCCACTCACCGAAGTCGTAGAGGTTCTGGAGCACCGCGTCCAGCAGCTGGGGCGGGGGAGGCGAGGAGGGCGGCGAGGAGGGCCCCTGCGCCCGCCCCTGCCCCTGCGCCATCGCGACGGTCCCGCTCCGCGCGGCCGCCCGGCGCCCACCGGGGTGCAGGTTGCGCGCGTGCGCGTGCGCGGCGCCCTCACTTCCGGGTTCCGCCGGCCGCGCGCGCACGCGCACGCGCGCGCCGCAGGGCCCTGCGCGGCTTCCGTCCTGGCCAAGATGGCGGCGCCCGGGGTCCCGAGCAGCGGTCGCAGAGGGTGCCACCGCCCTCGGCGAGGTCGGGCCGCCCCGCGCGGAAGAACCGCCCCCAGCCACCACCCCGCCACCGCCACCGCCTAGCACCGCGCCCCAGGCCCCGCCCGGGACGGACGGCAGCCGCGCCATGGACCCTTCCAGCTCCTCCAGCTCCCGCCTGGCCGTCGGCTCCCCCGGTCCCAGCGCCGCCGCGCTCCAGTACTCGGTAGGCGCCAGGCGCCCAGGGGACGGAGGCCCCGGGCGGGCCCGAGCGAGGACCCTCCCCTCCCCTCCCGGCCTCGGCTCCCTCCGGGCCGGCGCTCCCAGAGCCCCGGAGAGCGTGGGTCCCCGGCTTCCCCGGCGCGGGGAGGGCCTGGTTGGTTGACTTGGTTTCCAAGGCAACGGAGCATCCCTGCGTCCCGGCGTGCGCGCTTTTCCCAAGTTTCTCCCGGCGACGGTTCCCCGCCCGCCCGGTTCCTTCCCTCTCGCGCCTTCCCTGTCCCTCCACCGGGCGCGGGGCCTCCCGAAAGCCCCCGCCTGGCCCGGGGCAGGAGGCGTGGGAGCCGGAGCGCCCTTTTGGGCGAACCCGAGGAACCTGCGGGCCCACTCCGCCTGAGCTGGCAGGCCCCTGGCACCCACCCCGCCCTTCTGCCGGGCCCGTGTTCCTGGTGGAAGAGTGTTTGGCTCATCAGTGGGCAGAGAGTTTCTATGACTCAAGTCATTTTTTAAAAAATATACACATATTTGTGTGTGTGTCTGTGTGAGTTTACATTTTTAAAAATATATCTTTTGCAGAGAGGAAGAGAGAGGGATAGAGAGTTGGAAACATCCATCAGCTGCCTCCTGCACAGTCCCTACTGGGGATGTGCCTGGGGATGTGCCCGGGACCAAAGTACATGTCCTTGACCGGAATCGAACCTGGGACCTTTCAGCCCGCAGGCTAACGCTCTATCCACTGAGCCAAACCGGTTAGGGCATTAACAGGTCTTTTATGTCAACAAAACTTTTACTTACCGGTCACTCACCATTGTCACGAGAGCTCTGTAGCTCTCAGGGTTGCATAATCCTGGCTTAACTGATGATTTTTGTGTGTTTTTTAAACAATAGATTAACTTTTACCTACTTTAGGAGGACATAGAAGAGGGCATTTCAAAGCTTTGCCACCATGCTTGTCCTAGCAGTTACTGTCAGTCTGACTTAAATATAACAATTTGTTTGAGAAGGGAAAACAGAAAAAAGCAAGATAAACAGAAAAAAAAAACCCCAAAACTCAAAAGAGGGTGTGTGAGTGTATGTGGCTGCCTTCCTATTGGGACATTAGGAACCAGAGGAAATGCCCATTTCCTGGCAGAGCTAGGAGCTCTTAATTGCTGTTGGCTGTCCACTCCTCCCAGGCCCGTCCTCTCCTGCCCTCCCCTCGGCCTTCCCACCCGACAGGTGTGTCATGGGAATATTTGACCTCTAACTGCTGCTCCTGTAACGAGTCTGTAACGAACGTAGAAAGAGGGTTGTGGTGTGGCTCTGACATGTGCAGGTCTCTTTTTCAGTCCTAAGTGGCTTGTGACTTGAATACAATCCTCCTATTTAATAAATTTAATCCTCCTATTTAATACTTAATCCTCCTACTTAAGCCTAATATGCAAATTGTCCCCTCTACCCGGAGTTCAACTGGGTGTTCGACCAGGGGCAGGGCCAACTGGCCACCTGCCTGCAGCCCCAGCCCCCTGCCAGCCCCTCCCTTGATCGCCACCCCCACCCCGATCGGGTGAGTTCGTGCACTGGGCCTCTGGTTCCTGCAACACAGGAGCGAGCTGATCCTTTAGTTCCCCGTTCACCAGGGGTTCTTTACCGATAAGACTTTTGCCAACGTTTCATGCGAACAGCATGTGAGCTTTTGCTCCTCGGACGCTGCGCATGTCTCGTGATTTCATAGTTGGACTCTCATGATGTCCTGAACTTGTTCTTACTATTACTGATTCGGGCCTGCCCTGCGCTTGTACAATGCTCTGTCTCATTTGAGAGCGACATTCGAGGTATTTGAGACGTTGCTGATTGCAAAAAACATCGCAGCAGGAGTGCCTGCAGAGCCCGTAGTCATTCTCCTCAGTGTTCAGGACCAAGCTAAAGAGCTAGCCCTCCCCTCTCCGCACTTCAAAGGAAATCGCAAAAGTAAACAGCTCCTTGCAATGAAGTGAGATAAGGGCAGTGGTGGAAACACGTGCAGTGCATTGTGGGAGGGAGGAGGAGGAGGAGGAGCCCCTGGCCTGTTTGGAGATTAGAGAAGGTGACACCTGCGCTGAGTTCTTGAGATGGGAAGGGGGATGAGGGAGAGTAAGCCTGCTCTGGGCATCCATGAAGAACACGCACATCGGGGGACCACGTGGTCAGGGAGGCTGGACGAGAGGGGACCTGAGGATGAAGGCCGGGAGGCAGCGGGTTCCATTTCCTAACGGGACCTTGTGAGTCACGTTTCCCCATCCTCACCGCTAACGTCGGAACTTTACCTGGCACCACTTCAGGGGTTCACAGTTGTACGTTGAAGGTCTGAGAGAACTGCTTGGTTTCTGCCATGGTCACCTGGATGAATAATCTGTCCTACTTAAGTGGAGACTGTAGGACGAGAGGCCGGCCGGGGAGGGACTGTGATGCCAGGCTGCTGGACGTGCATCAGGATGGATAAGGGAAGGCAGCCTGATGGGCAGGGGCCGTGAGTGTGGGGAGAAGGGGGATGTTTGGCAGCTGAAAGGGTGGGTGAGGAAGAGGAGGCAGTCTGGGGTTGACTCCTGGTTTCTGTGATTGGGCAACTGGGTGGATGAGATGCCTTTCGCAGATAGGAGATGCGGACAGAGCAGGTTTGGTCAGGGTGCAACTGAGGTTGTGCTCAGTTTGAGATGGGGGAGGCAAAGCTAATGATTAAAAAAAAAAAATATATATATATATATATATATATATATATATGGCCAAGACCGGTTTGGCTCAATGGATAGAGCGTCGGCTTGGGGACTGAAGGGTCCCGGGTTCGATTCTGGTCAAGGGCATGTACCTTGGTTGCGGGCATATCCCCAGTAGGCAGCCGATTGATGACTCTCTCATCGATGTTTCTAACTCTCTATCTCTCTCCCTTCCTCTCTGTACAAAATCAATAAAATATATTTAATATATATATATATTTTTTATTTTTTATTTTTTTTAATTGATTTCAGAGAGAAAGGGAGAGGTAGAAACATCAGTGATAAGAGAGAATCATCTATCGGCTGCCTCTTGCACGCCCCCTACTGGGGATCGAGTCTGCAACCCAGGCATGTGGCCTTGACTGAATTTGAACCTGGGACCCTTCAGTCCGCAGGCCGATGCTCTGTCTACCGAGCCGGACCAGTCAGGGCAAAGCTAATGATTTCTAACTTGTGGATTATTGTGTTATGGACCAGATACATCACAAGGGGCTTGGATGACATCCAAAGGGAGTTAGGAATATGGTAGCAGAGCAGAGAGGAAGGTCTGGTCTCAATATATAAGCTTGGCAGCCCTCACAGGTAGGCTGTGTCCTAAACACTGGTCTGATGGAGACTGTCCGTGGGAATCGCTGGCTTCCTGCTGGAAATGAATGAAAAATCCTGGCTCCTTACAGTGTGCCACAGGCGGGCAGCCGCTGCTATTTATTAGCGAGGTCCCAGCACAGAGCGCTCCTCCCCAGAGGGGACTTAGCCAGCCAGTCAGTCTCTCACACACACACACACACACACACACACACCCTGCTCTCTCATTAGCCACTCTATCCCTTTGTCCTCAGAGGATTTCATTTCCAGTGTTGGCAGCCGGAGTTCGTAGTCTTGTACTTGCTGTCAAAGCTGATCGTGAAATTTTCATGAAGCTTGCAAGCCCGATGTTAAAGCGCAGCCATCATTAAAAATTAAAGAGTAAGCCTTGGCCGGGTCGTCTGCGGGCTTGTTTCCCATCAGGGTACACACCTGGTTCGCGGGTTCGATCCTTCATCCGGCATGTATGAGAGGCGACCAATTGATGCTTGCCCCTCTCTCTCCCTCCCCACCTCCTCCTTCCTCTCTCTATAAAAATCAACAAACATAGCCTCAGGTGATGATTCAAAAAATATTAAAGATTAAGTTATAAATTTACAATTGAAGAAATCCTGTTAAAAAATTAGCCCGGCCAGTGTGGCTCAGTGAGTGGAGTGTCGATCTAGGAACCAGGAGGTCACAGTTCGATTCCCAGTCAGGGCACATGCCTGGGTTATGGGCTTGATCCCCAGTGGGGAGCATGCAGGAGGCAGCTGATCGATGTTTCTCTCTGACATCTTTGCTTCTCTCTATCCCTCTCCCTTCTTCTCTCTAAAATCAATTAAAAAAAATTTAAAAGATAAAATGAAATATGATAATTCCATATCAATTTATTGGTCCATTTTTTCTTGGAATGTGAAAATCTAAGGTTCGATCACTCTGCTCTTGTCATATGTCACAGAAAACAAATTGGGCAGAAATAAAGCTTTTTAGGTATAGTCCCCAATCTGTCCTACCTTGTATTACAGTATGTGTATGACTTTCTTTCATTTCCTGTCCACAGAAGGAGCCCAAAAAGTGGGACGAGTTTGAAGATATGTTAGAGGAAAGGAGGCATGTCAGCGACTTGAAGTTTGCAATGAAGTGCTATACCCCTCTGCTGTACAAGGGCCTCACCCCGTGCACGCCCAACGACATTAAGTGTAGTGTTCTCAACTCCGAAGAGGTGCACTACGTCATCAAGGAGGTGAGTGAGCCCCTCTTCCACTCAGCCAGGTCTGCTCCTGGCCAGCAAGTCCCTTCTCTTCCTGATTCTGTGAATTTACTTCGCTCTCTTTAATGTATCTCTTTTAAAAATATATATATTTTTAATTGATTTCAGAGAGGAAGGGAGAGGGAGAGAGAGAGAAACATCAATGATGAGAGAGAATCATTGATTGACTGTCTCCCCACTGGGGATTGAGCCCGCACCCGGGCATGTGCCCTGACCGGGAATCTAACTGCGACCTTCTGGTTCATAGGCCACACTAACCACTGAGCCACGCTGGCTGGGCTGGGCTTAAGGTGTCCTTTTAGGTTTAGGTATATTCGGCACCCCCATCGAATGTGTACCATAGCCAGACGTGTGTGAGCCTCTGTCCTGGACACGGGGGTCTGGCAGTGAGCAACTCGAGCCGAGCTGCTGCCTCTTACGTCTGATGGGGGCCTGATGACAGTTGTATCATCAACTTTGATACAAGACACGCTATGGGGCGCCACCGCAGGGCCACTTGTGAGAGGGAAGCTAGTTTTGTGTAGGGAGCTCGAGAGAGATTTTAAAAACGAGGCCTGAATGAGGATTAGGAGTTCTCCAGGTGAACGGGGTGGAGGGAGTGTTTTTAACAGAGCAGTGACTTCCCCCGTGGTCTCCACACCCCGCTCGGGAGCTCTGCCAGTCCCTGTGCGTCAGTCCCACTCCGGACCAATTACACCAGGAGGTCGGCCAGAAGCTGAAGGCAGTTTGCTATGACCAGACCACAGAGCAGAGAGGGGTCCTGGGAAGGATTGAGACCGGAGCGGTAAGCGGGGCCTCTGGCACGGGGGCCTCTGTGAACCTGGGAGCGGAATTAGAGGCTGTGCAGAGCCATTGAAGGATCTCCATGTGGAGTTGGTGCGATTCGTTTATATTTAAGAAACACATCTTGCTAAACATAGAGATAAGAAATCTGCTCATGATGCTTGGAGTGCAGGCACCCTGAGCCCATGCACCTGCCGTCTTTCATTTGGTGCCGGCGACTTTCTTGCAGTGACGTTTGCGCTACTAAGTGGCAACGCTCTCGGCCTTGTTTTGCGATCTTGACCTTGGCCAAGTGCCAGTGTTGGCTGCGGCAAGGGATTCTGTTTATTCTTTACACACAGCCCCAGGGAACAGAAGCCATGCTTGCATCGTAAGTTATGTCGTCCCAGTCGGTAGGCGCAGCATCTCTAGAGTCGTGTAAGTTCAAGTTTATGATTTAGGTGACAAGTTGACATGACCAAAAATGTGTAAAGGCTTTTAAGCAGCAAAGACATTCTAGAGGTAAAGTAGACGTGATTGAGGGGAGGGAAGAGGCCTTCACAGAGCCAGGGGAGCGAGGGAACAGGTGTGGAGAGAAGCTGCGTTCTGTTTGAGACAGGTGTGTGTGTGTGTGTGTGTGTGTGTACATACATATACACATATGTAAAAGATATATATGTATACATATATACACATATACATATACATATACATATATAAAAAGATCACTCTCCAGAGGACTAAGGGAGTTTCCCTGTGACAGCCTGGAGCCCGCTGACCGTCTTTGAGAGTTGGGGTGTCTGTGGCAGTGCCCCATGTGTGTGATGTGGTGCGAATGGGGTTCAGTGTAGTCTTGTGTCTCTGTCTGGCTCAGGACCCGGTCATGGCGGTGAGCGGTCCCTGAGAGGCCCCCTGTGCTGTGTTTGGGGCCTCGACTCCCGGGGTAGTTGATAGGGCGGGAGACGCCCTCCTGGCCCCACGTGTCACCCGGAAAGCCGGTTCTCTTCGAGGGCCTGGTCTTTGAAGTGATCTAAGGAGGATCATTCATCCCCTTGCGGCGGAAGTCACACAACGCCCACTTCCATGAAGGAGTTCTGCAGTGTGGGCCCGTGTGGACCTGGACTGAGGGAAAGAGCCATGGCTGCTTCTTTGAGAAACACATCCCCGCTTCTCTCCCCTCCCAGATCTCCAAGGAGACCCGCCAGTCCCAGGAGGCCCTGCGCGAGGAAGTGTGCCAGATCTTGGACGAAATGTGCCACAAGCTGCGCCTGGGAGCCATCCGGTTTTTCGCCTTTGCCCTGAGCAAAATATTTAAACAAATCTACTCCAAAGTGTGTGTCAACGAAGAAGGCATTCAGAAAGTGAGTATCGCTGGTTACACGGCCGCCTCTCCTCGCCCCTCACTGTGTGGGCGGCCCCGCCTGCTCTCACCTGCACTCAGCGGGCAGCCCGGCCGCAGGAGGCCGCGGGCACCCGCTGGCACAGGGCGCGGCCCCTTGGCACGGTGGTGTTTGGTGATTGCCAGATGGTGAGTTTTCTAATCCCGTCACTTCCGTTCCTTAGTAATTTGCGTTTTCCTGTAAGGAAGTACTTTCTTACATAGACTACATTTTTTAATTTGCTTTTTAAATATGTTTTTACTGATTTGAGAGAGTGAGAGGGAGCGAGAAACACTGATGAGAGAGAAGCCTCCATCGGCCGCCTCTGAAGGCTCTGTTTGCTCACTCACTGCCAGGTCTCCGCCCAGGAACGGCCGGCACCGTGCTTGGCCAGGGCGTGCTGGCTGGCCACCTCCTCCCCGATCGGAGAGGACACAGATAGCACATCGGTACCAGTGGTGAAAGGCGTCTCGTTTACTTGTTTTGTAGCTGCAGCGAGCCATCCAGGAGCACCCCGTGGTCCTGCTGCCCAGCCACCGGAGCTACATCGACTTCCTGATGCTGTCCTTCCTCCTGTACAGCTACGACCTGCCGGTGCCGGTCATCGCCGCGGGCATGGGTGCGTGCGCCTCCCTCCCTCCCTCCGCCACGGGCGCGGGAATGAGCCCAAACACAGCTCTGTGTACCGGTTCAGAGGTCGACGCTCAGCCCCTGAGCCCGCCTGCCGGGCAGCAGGCGGATGTGTAGAGGACGATGGTGTATGGCCCGAGAATGTTGTTATAAACATCCACCTGGCCCTTGGCAGGAAAACCATGTCTCTCCCCTCCCTACTCTCTCCCGACCCAGCTGGTCTGGTTGTGAGCAGCAGCTGCATGGAGGGTTCAAGGTTACCTCCCAGCGAGCGCCTGCCCACACAGCCCCTCCTTCCCATAATCCCATGAGACGTCTCTTCTCGGGGACTGTCATCTCAGAAGGTCACAGGAGTGCCTTACATCCACGGAAGCCTCCTAACGGGGCGTGCGTCCACGTCTGTGGCGGTCCCGGGCTCTGACGCCGGTGCTCCCTCTCCCTCCAGACTTCCTGGGGATGAAGATGGTCGGGGAGCTGCTGCGCATGTCCGGCGCCTTCTTCATCCGACGCACCTTCGGCGGCAACAGACTCTACTGGGCCGTGTTCGCCGAATACGTCAAAACCATGCTACGGGTAAGCGCAGGCCGTCCCCGGCACTCCCGGCGTTTCCTTCTCGCCGACGTTCAAGGCCCTCGTTTAATGCCCCAGTGAGGGCCGCTGAGCTGTGTTCCCCCCGGATGGGTGTGGGGGCCCCGCAGCCTGGCTGCTCCCCGGGGCTCTGGGTCCGAGTGGTGTGTGCAGAGGCCGGGGCGGGAACTGGGGGAGGAAGCCGCGAAGCCTCGATCCTCTGAGCGTAGGCCATGGGTTTTGTGTTTTGTTGTGTGTGTTTGTGTTTTCTCTTTAAAGAATGGTTATGCTCCTGTTGAATTTTTCCTCGAAGGGAAAAGAAGCCGCTCTGCCAAGACCCTGCCTCCTCGGTTTGGTAGGTCATGGCGGGGGCGGCGGAGGAGGGGGACGCACCCAGGGGCTCTGGGCTGGGGGCGGGGGTGTCCGTGCAGCTGCGAAGGAGAACTTGACACTTAAAAAAAAACGTTGTTTATCTCAGAGAGGAAGGGAGAGGGAGGGAGAGAGAAACATCCGTGATGAGAGAGAATCGTGGGTCGGCTGCCTCCGGCACGCCCCACCCTGGGGATCGAGCCCGCAACCCGGGCCGGTGGCCAGACCCGGAATCCTCCTGGTTCCCAGGTCAGCGCTCAGCCACCGAGCCACGCCGGCCGGGCCCTGACACTTTTTTTTTGCAAGATGTTCTTTTTTTTATTTTTTATGAGTATAACTCTTGAAGCGTAACTGCTCATATGTATGGGCTTAGTGTGTCCCGTCCACTTGTAGTGTCTTCCTGTGTATGTGCCGTGTTTTCAAACGCTGGGATATGCGTGCAAACCATTCCTCCCTTTGTCTCCAGGTCTCCTGAATGTTGTGATGGAACCCTTTTTCAAAAGAGAAGTCTTTGACACCTACCTTGTTCCGATTAGCATCAGTTACGATAAGATACTGGAAGAAACGCTCTATGTGCATGAGCTTTTAGGGGTGCCCAAGCCAAAGGAGTCTACGACCGTACGCGAAGGGTGCCACGCCTGGGTTTACTGGGATTTAGGGGACATGCTCTTTACAGACCGACCCGTTTTCTAATCTGCTGCTTTGGCTTCTTCCCCCGATGCTGCCACACCGGTAGGGATTGCTGAAGGCCAGGAGGATTCTCTCGGAAAACTTCGGCAGCATCCACGTGTACTTCGGGGACCCCGTGTCGCTGCGATCTCTGGCTGCTGGGAGGCTGAGCCGAAGCCCCTATAACCTGGTCCCCAGGTGCGAGACCGGTGTTTTCATAACCGAGTTAGAGACGGGGATGAAAATCTGGAAGTGTGAAAATAGACTTTAAAAAAAAATACCTGTTTATGGATTTTTTTGAGAGAGAGAGAGGGAGGCGGGGAGAGGGATAGAGAGAGAGAAATGTCACTAAGAGAAGGACATCATGGATCGGCTGCCTCCTGCACGCCCCCTCCTGGGGATGGAGCCAGCAGCCTGGGCATGTGCCCTTTCCGGGAAGTGAACCGGCGACCTCTTGGTTCCTGGGTCAACATTCCACCGCTGAGCCACACCGGCGGGGCTGAATTGTGATTCTTGACTGCTTCTCGGACTGAAACTTGGTGACTTGAGGTCACACATCGGGGCAGTGAAAAGCCTCAATTAAAGAAGAATTCTGTATTTGGCAGGAACCGTTAGCCGTAGGGTGTAGATGTCAAACACACAGGAGACTGTTCGCTTTTCTCGGGAGCAGGCCCCTGATTGACTTAAAAGTGGGGAGAGGGACAGCGGTGCCGGCCAGCGAGCGCCTGGCCACGGTGGTCAGCACAGCGTGCGCTCAGTGTGATGGCGGGTCCCGGGAAGCACCGTGTCTCCTGCAGCCGGCTCTGTCCCTGCCTCGTAGGTACATCCCTCAGAAGCAGCCGGAGGAAATGTCGGCCTTCGTCACCGAGGTGGCCCACAAGATGCAGCTCCTGCAGATCGAGAACCTGGTGCTGAGCCCGTGGGTCCTGATCGCCACGGTCCTGCTGCGGTTCGGGCCGGCCATGGACTTCGACGCCCTGGTGGAGAAGACGCTGTGGCTGAGGGGCCTGGCCCAGGCCTTCGGCGGCTTCCTCCGGTGGCCCGGTACGCAGGGCGTGTGTCCCACGCACGGGCCAGGGCCCCGCCCCGGAGCGCCGCGGGCCTGAGGCTCCCGGCAGGGACCCGCCCGCCCTGTGCCGTCGGCCTGAACGCACTGTCCCGTGTGCAGACGGTGAACCCGTGGACGAGGTGGTCCAGGCCAGCATCCACCTGCACTCCAACGTCGTCAGCCTCGACCGGGACCGCGTGGCCCTGAGAGTGGACTCCGGAGACTCGCAGACGGTGGACGGCCTCCTCTACCAGTACATCACGCTCCTCACCTGCGCCACCTACAGGAACCAGCTGCTCAACGTCTTCGCCCGGCCCGCCCTGGTGGCCCTGGCGCTGCAGGCGGCTGACGGGGGCAAGAAAGGTAACGGGGGACGCGGGCTGCAGCCGTGGGGGAGGCCCGGCCCTCGGCCTGCGCGGGGAGCAGCACGGGGCCTCGTACTCCTCCTCCCGCGTGTGCAGCCCACGCCCAGCCCGGCGCGGCCCGGGCACACGGAGCTGGGTTCGTCCCTGAATACATGCCACCTGCCTGGAGCCGGGGGCTGGGAGGGACCTGAGCACACGCATGGCACGGGGACAGGAAGTCTCTGGGTAGCGGGCAGGTAGCACTACGTGTCAGGAGAACTGCCTGGAGCAGGGGTGGCTGTGCCAGGCCGGTGAGATCGTCTGGCCTGGCCCCGCCACGGCCGCACAGGCGAGTTGATTACATGTCTGACCAGATAGGACAGGCCGGCTTCAGCGATGATTGCGTGTGGCCTGAGTGATGTTATCCGCCTCCAATGACCTTGGCAGGAAGAGGCGCCCAGCGCCGGGCTGGGGGCGTGGCTCTCATTTGGAGCTGACCACTGGAGGGGCTGGGCCGCAGCTGGCTCTCAGGCACCACTGGGACTGCTGCAGCTCACTGAGGCCTCAGACTCATCCCTGAGAGACGGTGACAGCCTCTAGTGCTGGTTTCGGGGTGTCATGGACCTCTTGCCGCTCCCGGGGTTAGAAACCAGGCTGTGATTTCCTGCAACCACTTCCTTTCCAGAGCACGTCTACTCCTGCTTCCGCTTCCTGCTCGACGTCTTGTCGGATGAGTTCATCTTCCTTCCGGGAAACCAAGTGAAGGTACATCTGCAGCCAAGGAGCAGGCGCGGGGCAGGGCGAGTCCTGGGGAGGTGGGCGCTGTCACAGATGGGTCTGCCCTCCCTTTGCTTAAAGGGGAACAGGGACGCTCACGAGTCAGCAAACTCCAGTTTGGTTCCTGGTTAAATTTATCAATAACTTAAAGGCCCAGTGGAATGACCAGAATGACCGAATGACAGGTGGCTATGACGTGCCTGTTCCAGGCCCCAATTGCCCCCCTTCTGGCTGGTCCCACCCCCAATTGGACCCTAACACCCCAGCTGGCCAACTGCCTGTGGGTTCCCTCCCCCCGCCCCACTGGCCAGGCCTGAGGGGCCCCCATCAGGGCAGGCCGGCCGAACCCCACCCATGCATGAATTCATGCATCAGACCTCAAGTTTGGTAAGAAGAGGGTCATTCTTTGAACTGTTAGTGCAGCTACTGCAAATAAGTCAACTCTGTCTTGCTAAAAGTTTGCCAGCCGGCACGCACGTTCCTGGTCCAGCTGTCTTTTGCTTTAAGAGTAGAGAGTGGCAGGGCAGCAGCTGGTGAGGACCAGGCTGGAGCTGGAGTGCAGGGTGGGGAGTGCCCGGGGCAGACAGGGTTGGCTTTGTGGGCACTGCTCAGGAGAGGGGGCCAGTCTGCGTGTTCTAGAACTCTCTAAGGAGTGTGTCTGTACAGAGGGAGGGAAAAGCCGTCACCCAGTGTCAGAACCAGCGCTTCCTTGGTTACCGCCTAACAACCGCGCTCTGGGAAGGGCTGGCGGCTGACTGGCTGCTCACACCGGCGGCCGCGTCCTCGCTCAGTGGGTCCTTCTGCCTTCCTCCCTTCCAGGACTTTGAAGAAGGCTGCTACCTGCTCAGTAAAATCGAGGCCATTCAGGTGACAACGCGGGACATCCAGGTTACGGAGGAGGGGAAGACGGTGTGCCAGTTCTTAGCCGGACTCTTTAAGCCTTTCGTGGAGGGTTACCAGGTACAGCCATCGCTCAGAAGCTCGCGTCTAACTGACTTCCCCCCGGGACTTCCTTCTGCCCGAGGGGCGGGAGCTGCCCAGGTGCCAGGTGGGCAGGGAGACTGGTCCTGGGACGAGGGCTGCACCTGCCGGTGAGACCCTGCTCCCTGGAATTCACTCAACTGCGACCACTGAAGTGAGAAAGCGTGTTTCACGCTGTGTGCGCACTGCTGCACCTCGTTTCCTAGTCGGGAGCGGTGGCAGAGCTCCGTGGCGCTCCCGAGAACTGCAGCCTAAAGAGAAAAGAGTGAACGGAAGGGGGGGAGCACGAAGCCTGTGTGTGCTCAGGCCTCTCCGGCGGCGGGCCTGCCGGGGTGCCCCTCGGGGTGCCCCTCGCGCTGCCGAGGGGCGTGCGGCCGTCCCCCGCGCCGCGTGCCGACCGCCCCTTGCCTCTGCCTGAGCCTCTCGTCCTCTTCAACTCAGATCATTTGCAAATTCTTCCTGGAGGAGGAGAAAGACGGCTTCCTGGAGAAGGAGTACCTGGTCCGGGTCCGGGCGTTCACCGGCCAGCTTCTCGACCAAGGTCAGTGCCTCCGCCGGCCGCTCCTCCCTCTGCCGGGAGCAGGGCGGCCCCTCACGCCTCCCCTCCCTTCCAGGCGCCTCGCAGTGTTACGATGTCCTGTCCGCCGACCTGCAGAAGAACGCCTTGGTGGCCCTGGTGCGGCTGGGCGCGGTGGAGAAGAGGAAGGTGTAAGTCCGGGGACTCGGTGGGAGCAGACGCAGGGATGTGTGATCGAGCCGCATGTGCCGAGCACACCCCCTCCCCGTTAGCACGCCAGGAGGAGAGACCTGTGCCCGCCTGGGGCAGAGCAGAAGGATATGCAGCCCAGCGGGGGGTGCTGCAGGCCAGCGTTTGGCCTGGCCCACCACTGACATGTATAACTTACAGGAAAGGTTTACGTGCACATACGTGTACAGTACATCAGCACGCGCGAGCGTGTAAAGGTAGATGTGAGTGAACGAACGTATGAATGATAACCCTGAGGGGTCAGCTCTCCCGGCGTGTCTCTCACGTGGCCAGAGGAGGAAGCAGACGCCACGGAGGAGGACAGGAAGGAGCAGGGAGCCTTCCAGCTGCTTAACCTTGACCTTCAGGAGGCTGTAAAGGCCGCCTTCCTGGGCGAGAAGAGCTAAAGCAAAGACCTTACACACTTAGAGAAGCCCAGTGCATGAATTCGTGCACTGGTGGGGTTCAGCTGGCCATGGGGAGGGGCTATGGGAGGTTGGCCGGCCGGCCCCGCCCCCAATCGGGCTGGTTGGCTGGCCTGCCGCAGTGCACAACAAGCGACTGCTCTTCCCAGTTATTCCAGTCGCTTGGCTTTTATATATATAGATGTGCACAGCCATGGACACGGGCATGGGGTGGTGAGACCTGGGGGCTGGGAGGGGCTGGGAGGAGGGGGAAAGGGAGAAAATGGGAGACAGCCGTAACACCAGCCACAATAAAAAATATATTAAAAAAAAAAGATAGTCCTACTATGTGAACAGTGAAGCTAGGCCTACTGTGTGACCAGGGACGGTTGTCATCCCCCCAGTTTATGTTGCCTTTTCCCCTAGAGAGAACAACTATGTGTATATTGTGAACGAGCCCGCCGCAGTGAAGCTAGACGAGATGCTTGGTGAGTACCGTTTGGTTTCCACGTGATGTTTGTCCACAGAGAGTGAAACACGGGAGTGTGTACGGCACCAGCACTTACCAAAATGCACAGTCCAGGTCTAATACAAACAGAGAACTGTTACGCCATCTAGAACTTTCTCACGCAGACGAAGGAGAAAGGGCAAGGAAAATGGCCGGCGAAAACGCCACAAGCGGGAACGAGGCAGCTCAGATGCAGAAGGGTCACCCCCCCCCCCCCCCCCCCCCCGCACGGGCCCGCTCGGTCGGGTTCTAGACCCTTGGCACCAGCACTGGGCGCCCAGCACGCACCTCTCTGGTCCTGGGAGTCCTCTCCCTGGGCACCTGCCCCTTCCTTCCCGAGGGGAGGGGCCGGGCCGGGACCACATCACTTACTCTCTGAGTCAGAGCTGGAGGCCATTGCCCTCCTGCAGGGCCTATCGGCTCACAGAAGTATCCCGCCAGGAAGGCGGGCGTGTGGGGGCTCCGGGAAGAGTCCAGAGGGGCCTAAGCAGAGAGAAAGGCCAGGGGAGGAGCAGACACTGCTCACAGGAGCGACGGGTGATTTCCGGAGGGTGATGTCAGCAACTGAAAAAACTGACTACGTTGTCTAAAGCTCTGATTGTGGAGTAGGGTGCTTCCGGTTGTGGCTTTGTACCTGAGCCCATGGAGTGCCTTTGTCGAACCTGCATGGAGGAGCTTTCGGTGGCGTCTGTTGGGATGAGGGGAAGGCAGGATGGCATGTGGTGAAAGGAGAGGAGGCAGGAGAGGGCAGAGGAGAAATCTCGCGATGTGGGGCCTTGGAACTCCGTTTGGAATTTGGTACGAGGGGCAAATAACACACAAACCTCAGGTTGCGAGGTGATGGGACTGGTTTCTTAGTGACGGAAGCCATGTCCTATGGGTGAGACCGCAGTGGACTGGAAGTTCAGGGCGCGTGACTGGGTTCACCTCCTGCCTCTGCCCTGGCCCAGGGCGCTGGCCGTGCCCACCCCCTCTGTGATGGCGCTGCTTCTGCACGTCCTGTGTGCTCAGGAGGCCTCTTCTGTGCATGGAAGGGCAAGCTCTCCGGTGCCTCTTCTCAGAAGGGCACTAATCCCATCGGGCCGGGGCCCCACCCCCGCCTGTAAACTGCACAGTGGCAGCTGTTTCTCTCTGCCTGTGGCTGAAACATCGCATGAGCGTAAACTCAAGCGTCACATCATGAGCTGTCTCTTTCTTCCTCAGATGGTAAGGTGCCAGTAGGAAAACCAGCAACTGCTAAACTTTAATGACTGCCAAGCAGCTGTGGGACTGTGGTCGTACAATTACTGTCACCCAAAGACTCTTGGAGCCGATGGCGGGAAGCGAGAGCCTTTCTCCTCCTCCCGGGACCCAGACCGAGGCTCCTCGGAGAGGAAGGGCACCGCCTACAGCCTCGGGGATGTCTCCGCCCACCACAGGACTTCGAGGGCATTTGTATAACTCTGTGTGTTTTAAAATAAAATAACCTTTTGGAAACGTGTTGGAAAACGAAGTCCAGCTCCTGTCACTCACTAACCTGCACCCGTGCTAACTCCTACACTGACGTCTGACCTAGCGCGACATCGCACCGACGGCTGCTGCCGGGACGCGTGCCATCGGCATCTCTCGCCTCAAACAAGGACCCGGCCCCCGGAGACACGGTGAGTCCCCACCGGACGGCGTCGGGAGGTTCCCGGAAACGGCGGCTTCACGTGAAACATTCAACGAAACCAGCGTCACCACAGGCTAGTTGATGTAAACAAGGGTTAGGTTCCGGTGGCACATTTCTGGTCAGATAACCACCACCGAACTCCCCACTAAAAACCCAGTGCGGCTCAGTGGTTGAGCATGCCTGGATTGAGGGCTTGATCCCCAGGAGGGGGCATGCAGGAGGCAGCCAATCGGTGATTCTCATCGATATTTCTCTCTCCCTCTCCCATCTTCTCTGCTCTGAGATCAATAAAATACATATATATATTTTTAAAAAACCCAAAACACTTCTGGTGTTAATCATTGAAATAAATACTTTAGTTGAATAAAAAGATGGTTATTTCTTAACCCACTGATTTCAGTTTAGGGGCAATGCCCGCCCATCACAGGAGCACGCACACCAGGTCGGGACAGTGCGGCAGGCGGTTCACCTCCGTGCACATCTCGGGGGCGCGGGAGGCATCGGGGTCCCCGGAGAAAGTCCACAGACACGAGAACGTGCACACTCCTCAGCTGGGATGGCCCTCCAGGGACAAGCCAGGTGGGCTGCCCGGGTTCGGTGACATGATCAAGTCAATTGGTTTCTGTTCTCATTTCACAAATGCTTTTTGTGAAAGGATCCCAGGCTAACAAGACTATAAAGTCCATTTTTTTTTTTTTTTCAATTTCAGAGAGGAAAGGAGAGGGAGAGGTGGAAACATCAATGATGAGAGAGAATCATTGGTTGGCTGCTTCCTGCACGCACCCCCACTGGGGATCAAGTCTGCAGTCCGGGCATATGACCCTGATCAGAATTGAACCCAGGACCCTTCAGTCCACAGGCTGATGCTGTATCCACTGAGCCAAACTGGCCAGAACCAATTTTTATTTCCTTAAAAAAAATAGCCGAAACCGGTTTGGCTCAGTGGTAGAGCGTCGGTCTGCGGACTGAAGGGTCCCGGGTTCGATTCTGGTCAAGGGCATGTACCTTGGTTGCGGGCACATCCCCGGTAGGGGGTGTGCAGGAGGCAGCTGGTCGATGTTTCTCTCTCATCGACGTTTCTGGCTCTCTATCTCTCTCCCTTCCTCTCTGTAAAATATCAATAAAATATTTAAAAAAATAAATAGATAAATAAAAAAAATAAATAAAAATAAAAATCTGCAGTTCAGTGGATTGACCACAGTCCTGTGAACCAGGAGGTCCGAGTCAGGGTGGGCTTGAACCTCTCTCATTGATGTTTCTCTCCCTCCCCCTTCCTCTCTCTGAATCAATAAAACATTTTTAAAATGTTCTTTTTTAAACCTATGTTTTTTAAAACCATATTTCAATAACAAGAACATAAATCGTGATTAAACAAGAGACACAGCAGAACACGGTCATATCAACCGAGTTTATCCAGTGTAAGAAAAGTTGTCAGCTTTATTTTGATAAACATTTCAGATTGCCTCCTATCACAGCATACCAACAGGCGAAACGTACATAGTCTGACGTCATACTGCATGTCAAGCCCCAATTCCCAGTCCCAGGTAAGCAAGTTGCAAAATACAAACGCGGGTCAGTGAACTCTAGGTAGTATTTTAAACAAAAACGAGCGAGTTTCCAGCACTTGTGTGACAAGAGACTCTCATTAAAGAGACTTCATTCCACAGGATGTCTTTTCTCACCAGTAATGAGTTCGATCAAGTCTGCGACTCAAAGCACAGGTGACAGCAAACGGGGCAATCAGCCGTGAGTGGTATGTGGCAGCACGTGCTACTAAGCGTTCAAGTTTTGAACTTGACTTGGAGTCCAATGAGAAAAGAATTAGAGGAGCTTTGCCCCCACCTGGAAGAGCGGCCATAACCGCTCTCCTGGCACAATCTGAAGATTGGTGGTCCTCACCAGCCCCCCACAGGAGCTGACGGCCAGCACACTTCCTTCAGCTACAGCTTTGATTGAGCACATAGGTTTGAACAGAAGAAAATTCCCACTTCCGGTTCTAAAGAGCAGGCAGTCCTAAGAAGCAGCAACCATCTGCACATCGGAGTGTACACACTTAAGTTTTGACAGCTTCACGCCTTAAAAAAGAAATTTTGATTTCAGAAGGATTGTTTTTTACATACCCAGCCTCAAACAGGCACACAGGATGTGTCGCAAACAATATTTTAGAAACTGTAAGTGGCACAAAATTATTACAATTTAAAAAAAAATCAAATCCAAGTTTCCAGTGATCTTGAAAGACAAATTATAACTTTTTGTTTAGCTGAATTATCCAGTGTGGTTATTATCTAGGAAACCCTAGATATGTAAAAAAAAAAAGAGTTAGTCAAGGAAAATCTGTAACTTTGATTATTTTCAACCTTTTCAATAGGCCTAGCTAAAAATAAAGGATCCTCTGGCATGAGTCAGATTAACTCAAGAAACGTTACAATGCTGAGCCAGCATTCGGGACCTTATTTGTGGTTTTATGTAATTTCCAGTCTTCATACCACTATTTTTATTTAGATAAGAGAAATGACCTTTTGAAGGAACTGGCGTTAGGAATGGCACTTACGGAGAAAAATCACTACAAGCCAGGGGGAAATGGATCTCAGCTGGCACCAAGTCTCCAAAGTGTGAGGTATTGTATACAATCAACATACAATAGAAGCAACAGGTTAGGAACCTTGGGAAATTCAAATTCCTTCAGTTATTCCTGTTTTCCAGAAAGAATCTGAGGTAAGCATTCTGTTCACTTTACAAAATAAAGCAAGTAAAACAAAAGATGAAACTGCCACAAAAACGCAGCCTGCAGCATTGTAGGAGTCACCCTCGTCTCATCTTTCTGTTCTCCACTTTGTTACAAAAAAAGCAAAAACTATTCTCTACTCAAAGCAGTTAGCCTTGAGCTCACCTGGTGTGGTTAGTGGTTGGATGCTGACTTGTGAACCAGGAGGTCACTGGTTAGATTCCCAGTCAGGGCACAGGCCCGGGTTGCAGGCTCGATCCCTAGTAGGGGGTGTGCAGGAGGCAGATAATCGATCTCTCTCTCTCATGATGTTTTTAATCTATCCCTCTCCCTTTCTCTCTAAAATCAACAAAAACATGTTTGTTTGTTTTTTTAAAAAAAACCTGTTATCAATCGGGAAAAGAGACATGGAAGACTTTTAACAATAAAGAAAACCAGTAATACTTGAGAACACCATGGGGTTTGCATATGATTTTTCTAATTTCCCATCCACCAAACCCTGAAATCTAAACAAGTATTTCAATGAAAACCTTTCTCCCATGTGCGTGAAGGCTGAGCCACTATAGGAGGGTGAGGGCCAGCTAAAACTCACTGGTACTGCCAGTTCCTCAGTGTGTCCTGATTCTTATTTTCCTAACGATAAAGACAACTACTCCAGCTGAGCATTCCCACAGTTCACAAATATGCTGGGGGGGGGGGGGGCAATTTATCATAGTCCCTAAGATTTTCAAGTAAATGCTCCGAACCCATTATAAAACCACCAATTAGCGGCTGAAAATAGCCATTAGAGTCACATTGGAAATAGCTGCTGAGCTGGTTTATGAAGGCTTCCTCTTGTATAAGGATCAGAATATTTGCACAAACTAGCTAGTCTCACGTAAGAATTCTTTTGAACAAGATTTACCCTTAAAACCAATTTCCTCAACTCCTTTCTTTCCCCCAAACTGTTCCATCACATTTTAATGGGGGCAAGTATCTATGGCACTTACCCCTTTAGAAACCTAACGTTTTGGTGAACTGGAAAACTCTGCATAAAACACTTATAGACATCATTTCCCTGTGGCTGCATAATAGATACTGTGAGAAAGTATGTCTGGACTCAGAGGATAAACTGAAATGACAACTGTGACCATATACCCATTCGAGAGTTAGCATTGATTTAAAAGGAAAGCATATTCTATACTTTATTAATTGCCATGTTTTTGTTATGTGGGCCTCAGGGAACATCCTTTTCTCCTATCTGAGAGGGCCTCCTTTTATCGCTAAGCTGAGGGAGACTACGGAGACAAAGCTAACGCAGTCTGACATGAATATAAATAATACGGGAGCCGCACACACGCGTACACACGTGTACACACGCGTACACACGTGTACACACGCGTACACACGCACGGGCGTCAGACCACGGACGTGGTGCTCTCGGGGTTGACGCGCAGGAGCCGGGAGGCGCTGCGCAGGTCCTGCAGCTGCTTGGCGGGCTTGCCCACGCCCTCCTCGAACCGCCTCTCCACCACGGGCAGGACGGTCTCGTAGAGGAAGGAGGCGTTCTGGCGGATGAAGGCCTTCTTCTCCGGGTCCTGCTCGCAGCGGAGGCTGTAGTCCACGTGCTGCACGGCCACCAGGATGATCTCCACCAGGCTCTCCAGCAGCACCATGTGCAGCTCGGGGAAGTACAGCCGCAGCGCCTCCTCCAGGAAGCCCATGGTCTGCTTGGTGAAGGCCACCACCGTGTAGCTCAGGTTCACCCAGCAGTCGTCGCCCGTGTACTGCTCGAAGCTGCCCACCCCGCAGGCCCGCATCTCCTCCTTGAGCTTGCCCAGGGCCTCGGGCGTCATCAGGTTCATCCGCCTCCACATCTCCTCCGAGTTGCGGTGCTTGGTGGCCTCGATGATGATCTCCTTGTAGCTGTGCAGGGCGCCCTGGATGTCCTTGACCAGCAGGGCGTGGACGACGAAGGTGAGGTCCAGCCCGATGTCGCCCAGCTGCCGGCAGTGCTCCTTGGCCACCTTCACGCACTCGGCGGCGGTGGACAGGCTTTCTTTGCTGTCGAACACCTGCTTGCTGAAGGCGTCCACGAACATGCCCATGGCCGACCTGGCCCAGACCACGAAGGCCGAGTAGCAGCCGCTGTCCGTGCCGGCGAAGTCGGTCTCGAACTCCCGGGCGGTCTCCAGGAGGCTGGTGAAGAAGACGTGGCAGAGCTTGTGGATGTACAGCAGCGTGGCGCCCTCGATGCGCAGCTGCCGGATGGCCGTGTGCACGGCGGCCGCCCGGTTGCGCAGGAACAGCTCGCAGGCCCGCGTGCCCTGGCCCAGCCGGATGAGCTGGGACACGGCCCGCCGGGTGGCCCGGGGGCCGCCCCGCAGGGACCGGCCGGGGGACAGCTCGAACACCAGCACGTCCGTCAGCTGCCGCACCCGCTCCTCCACCTTGGCCCGCAGCTCCTTCACGGGCGGCGGGCTGGGCTTGTCCTCCAGGTAACGGTTCAGCTTGTCCAGCAGGTCCACGGCGCCCTCGAAGTCCCTCTGCGCGATGCACACGTCCAGGTCCTCCGGCAGCTCCTGGATCCACTCCATGGACAGGTCCACCTTCTCCTCCTCCGCCTCGGGGGCGGCCGGCTCGTCCTCCTCCTCCTCTTCCTCCTCCTCCTCCTCGAACGGGTTGCTGGCCTTGGAGGCCGCCGGGGGCATCCCCCGCGGGGCGGCGGCGGCGGCCTCCTCCTGCTCCCGCCGCTTCTTCTCGCCCAGGGCCCGCTTGGTCTCCTCCAGCACCTCCAGCCACTCGCGCTTGATCTTGGCGTTCTCCGCCTGGAAAATGCGGCTCTCCGGGAACATGAGCAGCTTGAACATGTCCTTCATGGGCGGGTTGTCCTTGACGTTGACCACGGCCAGGCCGTCCAGGGGGTAGAGGGCGTTGTAGCGGTACATGCCGCGCCGCTGCGGCAGCCAGGTGGCCACCAGCAGGCAGTCGTTCATCAGGAAGCCGTGCACGCGCTGCAGCTGCGCCATGTGGTCCGCCTCGTACTCCACCAGGTCCCCGTTGTACACCAGGTACTGGCCGGGCTTCTCCAGCAGGTGCCGGCAGCCCTCCACCTTCTCCAGCAGCGTGGTGAGCGTGCGCTGCTTCCCGTCCTCGCCGGGGCCCGCGCCGTCGCGGGGGCCGCCCCCGGGGGCCGGGAACAGGCCGGCCGGGCCCCGCAGGGGGTGGTGGTGGTGGTGGTGGTCCCGGCCGCCCGCCGCGCCGCCTCCCTCCTCCCCTCCCGCGGCGGCGGCGGCGGCCCCGGCCGGCAGCAGCGTCAGCGGGATGGTCTCCAGGCTGCTCTTCTGCTCGGTGAGCAGGTGGCTCAGCTGGTACATCTCGCTCTCCAGGTAGGAGATCTCGCGCGCCGTCTCGATGAACTGCCGGTAGTTCTGGTAGACGTTGCGCTTCAGGTTCTGCGCCGTCTCCTCGGCCAGCGCCTGGATGCGCTGCCGGTGCTCCTGCAGGTCCCGGTCCCCGTCCGACTGCTGCGACAGCTGCTTCACGTACAGCCGCGCCTCGAAGCTGCCCGATTCCAGCTGCCGCCGCAGGCGGCTCGCCCCGCTGTCCGACATCATCGCCATTTCCGTCCGGGCCTCGGGCGCGGGCGCTGTCACTCTCGCCGCCGCCGCCGCCGCCGGTGCCTCCTCCGCGATAGGTAGGGGCCCACCCAAGCCCTGCGGGAGCTCCGGGGGCTGAGGAAGACAGGCGAGTGCGCCTGCGCCTCCGATCGAGCGTCAGGTATTGCGCCTGCGCGACGGACCGCCCGCCCACAGCGCGCCTGCGCAGGAACGCCGGCGGCCTACAGCGCCTGCGCCGGAGGAGCTATCCCGGAAGTGAGTATAGGGGCGAGACCGAGCGGGAAGTAGGCAGTGCGCTTGCGCGTAGCTTGAAGCTGTAGGCGTGTCGTGACGGCGGCGGCGGCGGCAGTTTCCTGAAACTCCTGGCGTCCGAATTCTTGGCACCCTGAGGAGGTGCCATGCTGAGTTCTTTTTCTTAAGCCTCAGAACTTGGCTTCGGCCTTGGGGGCCAACCTCAGCTTTCCTTGTCCTCGAGCCCGTTTGCCCCGAGTTCTCGCGAGACCTGCGGGCTGAGCCGAGAGCAGCCCAACAGCCGGTTTCTCGGCGGAGCTCCGCCCGGGATCCGCCAACGGCGGCCGCGCCCGCGAGCGAGCCCGACGCCCCCCGGGGACCCTGGCAGCCATGGACGAGGACCTGGTGCTGGCGCTGCGGCTCCAGGACGAGTGGAACCTGATGACGGAGCGCGAGCGGGCCCTGGAGGCCCTGGAGGCCCAGGAGCCCCTGTCGCTGGTGGACGAGACGTGGGAGCTGGTGGACCCCACGCCGGACCTGCAGGCCCTGTTCGTGCAGTTCAACGACCGCTTCTTCTGGGGCCAGCTGGAGGCCGTGGAGGTCAAGTGGAGCAAGAGGATGACCCTGTGAGTGCGGCGCCCGCCGGGGGTTAGGGCCGGGCGGGCGGTCGGGCGGTTGGTTGCTCTCCGCCCCGCCCCCTCCCCTCCGGCGACGGCCTTGTGGGCCGTTAACCGAGGCCCCGGCGGCGTATCCCTCCCTCTCTCCTCCCTCTCCCCTCCCTCCTCCGCCCAACGGCTTAGAGAGCCGCCTGCCGGCCCCGGTCCCGCCGAGGGCAGAGGGGGTGTGTCGGCATCGCGCCTCCCGGGAAAATAAACCAGCCCGCTTCCGACTGGCCCTGGGGTGCCCGAGGGCCCGGGCTGCGTGCCCCTGGTCCTCCCGGGCCGTTAGGACCCCCCATCGGCCGTGAGCGCGGCGGGAGGGCCCCAGGGACCGGCCCCTTTCCTCCCGGAGTCCCGTCCCGAAGGTGATCGGGGTTGTTGATGCCTAGCCCGTGGGTTGCACACAATTCAAAGGAGACAGACAAAACAAAAAAACAAAAACAAAAAAGGAGACGGTGCTGCGCCGGAGGTGTGTGGCCGGAGGCTGGGCTTCGGGGAGGGGCGGGGCGGCGGAAGAGGATGGAGCTGGCCGGCCGGCCGGGGGCGGGGACGCTGGGCACCGGGCTCCCGGGCGGGCCGGCGGGGCTGGGAGCTGCCCTCTTCCAGCCCGAGGGCACCCGCCCGAGAGAGCCCCGTGCCCCGAGCCCTCCGAGGGGGAGGGACCCGGCGAACGTGTGGGGTTTGACTTGCCACGTGTCCCTTGTGTGTGCGTGTGCGTCTGGGTCTGGGTCGGTAACGCTTGGCGGCGGCTGTCTTGCAGGTGCGCCGGGGTCTGCACGTACGAAGGGAAGGGCGGTATGTGTTCCATCCGCCTCAGCGAGCCGCTCCTGAAGTTGAGACCGCGGAAGGACCTTGTGGAGGTATTCTTTTATATATATATATTATTGACTTTTTACAGAGAGGAAGGGAGAGGGATAGTTAGAAACATCAATGAGAGAGAAACATTGATCAGCTGCCTCTTGCACACTGGGGATGTGCCCGCAACCAAGGTACATGCCCTTGACGGGACTCGAACCTGGGATCCTTCAGTCCACTGGTGGAAGCTCTATCCACTGAGCCAAACCGGTTTCGGCTTGTGGAGGTATTATTTTTTGCATAAGCCTCATTCCTCGCACCCTAACTTAGAAAGGCTGGCTTACCCGTATTTTCTGGCGTATAAGACGACTTTTGAAACGAAAAGAAGTCAACCGAAAATCGGGGGCAAAAGACCAAAATTGCACAAAAATTACCTTCAGATCTTGACGGCAAAGTCTTTTCTTTGAAGTGGGGGGTAGTCTTATACAGCGAATATAGGCCTAAACCTATGTTTTAACTGTAAAATTAGGGGGTCGTCTTATACGCCGGAAAATACGGTGTTTAGATGGCTGAGGACTCATGAATGTAAAATAGAATAATCAGTTTTTCCTCACTGCAGACTTCAATTGTGGAGCAAACGATAATGATTACCTCCTGTTTTTCTAGTGCCTCAAAGTTAAATGCTTTCAGGGATAGTATCTAATTTGATGTGTATAACACTAATTGACAAATTTCAATGCGTGTTATACTTGTTTTTATAAGTGAGGAAATTAAGGTTCAGAGAGGTTAAATAACTGCTTTAAGTTGCATATTTAGAAACTTAGGATCCATAGCTTCCTATCAAGACCCAATTTTTAAAATATATATTTTATTGACTTTTTATAGAGAGGAAGGGAGAGGGAGAGAGAGTTAGAAACTTATCAGCATCTGCGAGGAGCCGTGAGCCAAAGAAGGTTAAGATCCTAGGGAGAGAAAGAACTTCCATTTTTATGTCAAAAGCACCATAAACTAATGTGGTTGTGTTCCGTTTCAGACCCTCTTGCATGAGATGATACACGCCTATCTGTTCATCACCAACAACGACAAAGACCGGGAGGGGCACGGCCCCGAGTTCTGTAAGCACATGCACCGCATCAATGGCCTGACCGGAGCCAACATCACGGTAAGTGAGCCACACACAGTGATACTCGGCAGCTCGTTCACTCAGCGACTCCCGGGGGTTAAAGATGGAGAACTGGGTAGAGACAAATCCTGTCTTGAGGATTTTGCCAGAGGCCGGGGACGCTGCCTCGGGAGTGGCAGCAGAGCCGGCCTTCCGGAGGCCTCTGGCCACGTCCAGGGCACCTTCCGTGCGGGCCATCAGGCCGCAGTCTCTCTGGGATGGTAACGGTGGGCTCCTCCTACCGTCCACCCTGCATTCTGCGCTGTTTTGCATCCTTCCCTCTTCCAAGTCGTCTTAGGTTTCTATTGCGATGTAATGTAGGAGGCGCAGAGCCTGGGGCCCGAAGAGCATGGGTTCGGTTTTTGATCTGAACGGGCGGCCTATGTAACTCTTCTGCACCTCCTCTTACTCGAATGTAAAATGGGGATGAGCACAGGAACTTGGCTTGGGCCCTGATGAGGACTGAAGGAGGAAATACATGCAGCACATTTCAGCACAGTTTGAGTGCTAATTCAATCTTAGTTGTTTTACTGCTATCAATTGGTCTTATCAGATAACCTCTCCATTCCTTTTTTCCTTACCTCCCACATTCTCCTGCTCAGATAGGTCTTGGGTTGCTGACTGAACTTTCCACCTCCGTTCTTTCCTCCAAACCCCTTCCTGAACTGGCACGGCCAGGTCGTGTTTAGGGAGCTCCCAGGGAGAGGGGCCCTTTGGCGCTGATCCTTGCAGGGAAACAGTGCTTATTTGTTATGGATGCACAGGCTCTTGTTTTTTATCCTAAGGTTTTATATTAAATTCGTTTTCTAAAACTTGAGCGAGTGTAGAGGCTTTGCATTTCTCTAAGGGGTTTCTTTCTGTCTCCTAATCCCCACTGGACTGCTGCTCTTGGCCATTAACGTGAACTTGGAACAGAGCTAAGTCTAGCTGCTGTCTCTCCCCAAATAAAACTTCAGAAAGTTATAAGAAACCGCAAAGCTTTTAAAAAACAAAACAGACCCAAAAAAGCTGCTGCATTTCCTTAAAGTGGTTAGACTGCCCCTGAGCTGGCCTCTCTCCGCCCAGGTGTACCACACCTTCCACAGCGAGGTGGACGAGTACCGGCGCCACTGGTGGCGCTGCGACGGGCCCTGCCGCTTCCGGAAGCCCTACCTGGGCTACGTGAAGCGCGCCACCAACCGCGCTCCCTCCGCCAACGACTTCTGGTGGGCGGAGCACCAGCACTCCTGCGGGGGCACCTTCGTCAAGATCAAGGAGCCAGAGAACTACTCCAGGAAAGGCAAAGGGAGGACCAAGCCGGCGGCAGCGGAGAACAAAGGTAACGACCCGCCAGCCAAGGCGGCAGCTGTGGGGCAGCCGGCACTGTCTTAGAAAGCTGGCATGCGGTAGTAAGAGAAGCTTAAGGAATGGTTCTGGACGTTTCCAGAGGGGACTTAAACTCTTACAACCCCAGGATGACGGTAGGAAAATATGTGCGCTCTATGTAGATGGAAGTAAAAGTAGAATCGTTTTTTAATATTTGAGGGTCCCCCACTGATAATATTTGAGGGTCCCCCTTCCCTACCTTGACTCAGTGACTCATTAGGAAACAGAAGGCAAAAGGATTGTCAAAACAAAAACACTAATTCCAACAACAATGCCCGGAACGTGAGCCGTCACTACACCCCTTCCGATCAGCTGGGTCCTGTCCAGCTGCCTCTCCTATTGATGTGTCCTCCTGGGGGGGAGCGGGCAGGATGTGACATGTGCCTGAGGGGCCTCGTCAGGCTCTCCCCTTCCTGAGCAGCCGGCCCGGCCTTTGAAGCGGTGGCCGGGTTACCAGAGTTCACGGCCCTCCCTGGGACTCAGGCCTGTGGGCTGCCTCTCCCCGATCTGAAATGCTCGGTCGAGGAGTCTGAGAAGAATTTACATGCAGATCACATCCCTGAACATCGCTTAGAATTCTGAAAGCTGCTTCCCAGGACAGGAAAGCTGTGCTGCAGGTCCTTGTATGGTAAACGAGAGCACGTTCCTTATCCTTTATGTTCTGAGTACGAGCCGCTGATGAGTAGGTAGTGATATGGGTCTGAGTTAGAATGAGACGTTTCATTGTGGAATGAAATACCTGCCTGTGGCTCAGTGTTGGCTGCTGTTAATCTGGGGTCGGGAAAACCGCTATTTGCTCTGTTGCAGATAAGACGAACAGCGTGGTCCCGTTCAGCGGGAGGGGACACGTCCTGGGAGAAACCAACAACTTACCGCCATCAGGGAAGCCCCCCACGCCGAGTGCCCTTAACAAGACCCAGGAGCCGCTAGGCCAGGCCCACCCGGCCCGAGCCGGAAGCCGGAAGCCTAACACCGAGGCGAAATTCGAGCAGGACGGTTCGAGGAAAAAGACTGTCCCTCCCGCGCCGATCGCCAGCCGCCAAAGCACGGTGAGCAGCTACTTCCCGCGGGCGGCCGCCGCTCAGAAGGCCTTCCGGAGCAGCGGGGGCCCCGCGGAGAGCACAGGGGCCCCATCCGCCGCTCAGAGGCGGCCCCCCTCCTCCAAGGCCGCCCTCCGGAGCGCGCCCTCCGCCTCTGCGGCCGCCTCCACCTCTGCGGCCGCCTCCCAGGGCAGGGGCTGGCCGGACACGGGGCCCCCCAGCAAACAGCGCAGGCTGGAGGACAGGACTGTCTTCGACAAGTTCTTCATCAAGACGGAGAAGGTACCGAGCGGTGGCGGCCATCCCCGTCCTGCACCGACTCCCGGAAGCCCCGCCAGCCAGAGCCCAACGGTGGCCTGTCCCGTGTGTCAGGACGAAGTGCTGGCGTCTCTGATCAATGAGCACCTCGACCTGTGCCTTGAAGGCGATGGCAGCCAAGTGAAAAGCAGAAATCTTTGAAAACAAGGTCTCACACACACACCACCCGTGTCAGTCTCAGGGAGTCCGCGTAAACACTAAGACTTGTAACCGACAGATGTTCTATTTATATATCTATGACACTGTGATTTTAAATATTTGTCTAAGGTGCTGTATTTATATTTATGTTCACCCGTGCCTTACGTATGCTGCAGCCCAGTTCTGCATGTTTACATGCATAGTTTTCAGAATCTCTTTCTTGCTCTTAAAGGTTTTAAATACTTTAATCTTTTTGTGTACTTCCCTCACAATATTTAGTGAAGAATTAACTGTTTGGTTAAATTGAGTATTTATTAATATTAAAACTCATTCCTAGTACTGTTAATGTGTATACGGTCAGGCATGCTGACCCAAAACACAATCTAGAATACAAAGTTAGCTGTTAGGGTACTCAAGGTTATTTAAAAAGCTTTTGAGATTTTCCCTCCCAAATCTTAACAGGAAATACATTTTATATACTTGAAAGAATTTTGTCTTAGCCGGTTTTAGGTGAAAGTAGACAGAGTGTGGTAAAACAGATTTCTTTGGAATATTCCTGGTAACAAATGGCCACTTAACTTTTCTAGGCCAGAGTTAGTCTTTCTCAAAATTGAGCAACACGAGTGGCTAAAACTCGGTGCTAAGTACCTAATGCCTACCACACAGCAGAGTTGCCTAGCTTATGCCCAGCTTATCTGTAAGTTTCAACCCTGTAAGCCAAAGTTGAAACCATTCTCATAAGAATATTTTAGTGAAGGAACCTACTTTCATCCGTTCGCTTCTGTCTCAGCATGTTGGCATGTTCCCAAGACTCGAGTTCACACGTTTTCTTTCTTAACTTCGGTGCAACATGATGTGTGTTCACGAGGTGCTCAGGGCGAAGCTGGGGTCCTCCTGGTTACCCAGTGAACACCCACTTTTCTTCGGTCACCACAGGTTCGCTTAGCTCGTTCTGAACTTCATAAAGTAGCACTTTGTTCTGGGTGGCAAAAGTTCATTCTTTTTTTAAATTGCCCTGTAGTATATATGTGAATATGCCAAAAGGTACACATCCATTCTGCATTAATGGGCGTTTGAATTACTTCCGGTCGGAGCTGGCGATAGGAATGCTGCTGCTACGAACAGCCTTGTCATTTTCTTGGGCTTGTACTCAGGACTGGATTGCGGGCTCTCGGGGTGTATTTATGGTTAGCTATAGGAAATGGTGCCAGTTTATGCTCTTACCAGCCATGTATGAGGGTTTCAGTTGTCTAGTTACTAACTCTATCATCAATCCTTGTCATTTTAGCCTATCTGGTTGACAGTTCACAAGTTTTGATATTTCTCAAGTGTGAAGTTGAAAAATAGTATTTAATAAAAAGAAATTACTTAAAATGTGTGTTTTATGTCAATGATATGTAGTTACACATTTTGAACCCAAACTGAACAAGGTGCTGAGGCCACGAAGTAAATCAGACAGTCCATGTCTTCAAGCAGCTTTTCAGCCTGCGGGGGTGGGGGGGAGGGGGGTGTGGGCACAGCAGGTTCGTGTCCCCCATTACACATGGACTGGCAGCAGCCTGCCCTCCGAATGCCGGGAGATCTCATGTACAATCATCACAGGTCCGGCTGCCTCGGGAGTGGAAATTAACAGAAGGATGGGATGTGGAGATTAGCTTCTATTTTTTCTTATAAGTTATATATCTACATACTTCATCATCACATCAAATAAAACGTGAAAGACTTTCTTAAGTGACCCTGGATCTAAAGTTTACAGCCTGTGTGTTGTGATGCAGAATCCTGCTGGTGCTAAACCTACCACAAGCTGTACCCTCTTGTTTGCTGAACACCAGGGGGCGCTCTGGGTAAGTGAAATTTCTCTGAAATGCCCCAGGGCTAACTAAGTAAACCTCAAGGACCAGAGAGAAACTTGCCAAGAGCGGTAACAGTCACTGCCAGTTCTGATTCATGGAAAGGCGAGGATAGCTTATGATCTCACGTCCCAGGAGAGGGAACACAGCAAGCCAGGAGTGCGTGCTTGTTCAAACAAACAAGGACTCCTTTACAGGGCAGCTCATCCCCCCACTTGCTTCCCCTTTCACTCCACACGACTGAGTCTCCTGCAAGAGAGAAACCAGCGCTCACACTGAGCAAAACACGGTCATGCCCGGCCAGTGCGGCTCAGTGGCTGAGCGCCAACCCCTGAACCAGGAAGTCGCACAGTTTGATTCCCGGTCAGGGCACCTGCCTGGGTTGTGGGCTCCATCCCCAGTGAGGGGCGTGCAGGAGGCAGCCAGTCAGTGATTCTCCTCACTGATGTTTCTATCCCCCTCTCTCAAATCAATAAAAACAATTTAAAATATAAAATATTAAAAAAAAAAAACTAGATGATACATAAATGAAAACCAAGGTAATCCTGAAAATTAAGCAAATGTTTAAAAAACAACACGAGGTCGTGCCCATCAGGAGGTCTGCCAGACGAGGAAAGCCAGGCGTTCCCCTTCCTCTCAGCGTGTCCGCCACGGCTGTGTCGTCTGAACCAGCCTGGAAGCTTCCATCGGGCATGCCCTTTGCCCTGCATTCCAGGTCTAAGAGGACAAAGAGGAGCGTCTTAGATTGTTGGTGCGAGCCAGTGCGATGGCTGGGCATTTCTCAAATTCCATCACTATCTGCTTCTCAAAACCACCATGAGGAGCACTGCCCCTCTCCACAGTTCTCCAAAAAATCCGAATTGGTGTATTTCCAAGCTAGATTACTCCTAAGACATCAGCCATCCCAGTTGTCAGCATTCCTGCCCACCACACACAGCTGACCCCTGAACGTGGGTTTGGACAGTGCGGGTCAACTTACCCTGGATTTCTTTTTTCAACAAATGCTGTATTTTCCTGACGATTTTAATGTTTTTCTCTAGCTGACTTTATTGTGAGTATACAGTATATAATACGTATACAAAATATAAATCAGCCAAAACTGGTTTGGGTCAGTGGATAGAGGGCCTGCGGATTGAAAGGTCCCAGGTTCGATTCCAGTCAAGGGCATGTACCTTGGTTGCGGGCACATCCCCGGTAGGGGGTGTGCAGGAGGCAGCTGATCCATGTTTCTCTCTCATCGATGTTTCTAACTCCCTATCCCTCTCTCTTCCTCTCTGTAAAAAGTCAATAAAATGTATTTTATATATATATATATATATATATATATATATATATATATATATATATATATATAAACTATTTATTGGCAAGGGTTCCAGTCAAGGAGCTATGAGTCACGTTTTGGGGGAGTCAAGTTACCTGTCATTTCTGACGGGACTGGTGCTCCTGCCCCCTGCACTGTTCAAGGGCCAACAGCGTATGAAAATCGGCATCAGCGTTAAAAAAACGGAGAGCCTACTTGTTCTACAAGAGTCCTCACAGGAGCCTCTGTGTATCTGTATGCGTTGATGATAACCAATAGGTATAAATGTGCACACACACACATAAATGTGCTTACATACACACACATACACGCACTTCCCAGCATGCTGGCACTCACCGCAAGGTGCTCCTGCAGACTGCTCCTCTGGGCCGGGTAGGCCTCCCCGTGTGACCCGCCAGGGCACGTGTGTCCAGCCTTCCGTTCCGAACTCGTGGCCGCTCCCCTCTATTCTCTTCCACTGCGTTCTCAGCGGCCGCTGTTCTCTGCTGGGTCCTTTATAACTTAATGTTCATCTGAGATGATGTTGTCTTTTTCTAGTTCTTTGCCGAGTTACATCAACTCCTGTTTGACGGCTTCCTGAGGTCTCTGTTTCCTCCTTGGAGGAAATTTTTCCGGGGGAGATTTTCTCATTTCTCGTTTCAGAGTGAAGTCTGGGGTCTGCGTCGGTCCTGGGGGAGATATTTCCTTCAGGCCGTGCACTGTTCCGTTCTCAGAGACTGTTCTGGGCGGTGTGGATCCCGCCCTCTCCTCCTCGGTGTTGACACGGCCCTGTTCCCTGTGAAAGGCACTGCAGCTGGCTCTCGGGAGTCAAGGTCAGGGGGGCGGCTTCTCTCGTTTGTGGGGACGGCCATACAGCGTCTCTGTGTGAGGTGGGCGCGCCTGGGGTCTCTTCTGAGTCTGGCTTTTCCCTTCTCGCAGACATGGAAGCTCCCAACAGGCGACCTGTGATCTCAGGAACTTCCCAGCATCCGCTTCTCAGGCAGCTGGTGTCGGATTTATCAGCGCTTCCTTCCCTCGAGGTGGGGTCCCCAAGGCCAGTTTCCGCCTGACTGTCCCCTCCCGCGGGTCCTGATGCTGGCTCTTCAGATGCGCGTTCTCTGCTGTCCTAGAGCTGGTCCCTGCGTTATGCTGGGGGGGGGGTGGGTGGGTGGGGGACAGCCAGGGAGAGGTCAATGGGGGCGGGGGACAGGGGGGCAGAGGAAGGAGACCTAGGTAATACTTTAAACAATAAAGAATTTAAAAGAAAATGTCCCCAAATGCAGTGCACGCACGCAGGCCCACGCCAAAGCACACGGGAAGCCTAAGAGCCTGGATGGAGGCGGTCCACGGGCGTCCATCCGCAGAGATAATCAGGTTACACACAGTCAGTGGATGGCTCAGCACCCACTGGCCACCGACACCACGGCCAAGCTGCAGTTGGGAACGCAGACACATGACCCACGAGGACAGCAGACACGGCCTGGAACACGCACCACGCACACGCTCCCCACAGGAAGCACGGGCACGCCGCGCCAGACCGAGGCGGCAAACCGAGGGAGAGGAAGAGTGGGGTCCAGGAAGCCCAAGATCCAACGGGAAGGGGCCCCCGGAACCATGGGGAGCGGGCACCGAGGAAGACAGCCGCTCAGCCCCCTAAAGGGCAATCGCTCCCCAGAACCACAGGTCGGAGGCCACGGGAAGGAGGGGAGAGCCGGGACAGGAAGGAGAACCGTCCATCGTGGAAGACAAGTCACCCCGGCCTCCTCTGGCCTCAGCTTCAGGTGAGCACGCAGTCTGCCAGCCCGGCGTTAACTGAAGTTACAACGTGGTCACGTGAGGAAGGTGGGGGAGGTGGCAGGAGCCTGTGGGAGCAGCTGGGGCTGGAGAGGGGCCCGTGCGTGTCTTCCATGTTGGGAAGGTAGAGATCGTTCAAATATTTAAAGGCGGGATCGGTGACCACGGACATTGATCTCCTTTTGTAAGAGCCCATGTTTTAGTCAATGATCACACACGTCAGTAACTGTTCCCACCCAATAGGACACCATGGCCCTCAGGTCCTGTCACTGCACTGGGTGACACGGATGTGCTCAAGAGCATGTGTGTTAGAGTCGTTCTAAACATCCTATGAAAAGGGGCAGGACCCAAATTTGAGAATCGCAGCCCAGGGAACCCAAGGGCAGTCCGATGGCCCCAGGATGTCTCTCTCACGCTGGGCCCCGGGTTGACTGGTTTCCTCTGTCCCTCACCACTTACTGAAAGGAACAGCGAACGTTGTGAGCGAGGCCAGAGGTGGGGACAGCAGAGCACAGTACTCGATACAAAGGAAGCCAGTCTCCGAGAAAGGATTAAAAACAGGAAAAGACAGATGGAAAGAACGAGCATCGTATTTGTCAAGAACAATCATACATCGCTTTTTTTTTTTTTTTTTTTAAATATATTTTATTGATTTTGTACAGAGAGGAAGGGAGAGAGATAGAGAGTTAGAAACATCAATGAGAGAGAGTCATCGATCAGCTGCCTCTTGCACACCCCCTACTGGGGATATGCCGCAACCAAGGTACATGCCCTTGACCGGAATCGAACCCAGGACCCTTCAGTCCCCAAGCCGACGCTCTATCCACTGAGCCAAACCGGTCCCGGCCATACATCGCTTTAATTAATTAGCTTCACAAGCAGCTGGGGAGCTCTCATAATGCAACACTGCTTTTCAAATCACACGACTCCGCACGGTCTATGCATGAATCCTGAAACCCTTTGCCTGTTGATAAAGGTCTGTGTTTGACAGCTGGTTAACATGTTGAATAAAAACAGCATTAGAAGCTTTGTCTTTAACCAGGATTAAACACACAAAGACCACAAATAATTTCAAATTTTGTTTGTGTCCTGCTTGGTGACAACGTAACGACACCACTCACATGAACAGATTTTAAATGGACAGTCAAGAAATGGCCACTCTGGTTCTTGATCCTTTCACAGTGGCCTCCAAGGGATTACATAACTTCCCCAAACTACAGGCAGCACAGCCCACCCCGCAGAGC
This sequence comes from Pipistrellus hanaki, assembly GCF_964339955.1. NCBI lineage: Eukaryota > Metazoa > Chordata > Mammalia > Chiroptera > Vespertilionidae > Pipistrellus > Pipistrellus hanaki. The sequence goes on from NC_140522.1 coordinate 2,573,469, forward strand.
TGCGGGTAGACATCGGACCGTCACTCGGGGCTCCCAGGCTGGACACCCCGACAGTCAGATGGACCTCCCATCCACACAGCACAATCTGCTCCACGCCTCACGTGGCAGCGCACGCAGAGACCAGCTGGCTGGGATGCCCCCGGGACAGGCTGCAGAGGCACCTGCTGTGCAGATGTTACACTGCGTTATCGGAACGAGGAGAGGAAGTGGGACAGGACTGAGCACGGGCTACGAAAAAGACTCCAACTGCAGCTTTGTCCTGCACTTCTCAGCGAGGCCGCAACACTGAGCATCCGTCCCACCCTACGTCCACACTGCTGGTTTCACTAAGTTTTTTTTTCATGTTTTACATGCACAACATGGATCTTTTAATAAAAATTACTGAGCTTTCCATAGAAAAAGTCTCTAATTGAGTACAAACGATACAAATGCTTAAAACTGTTGTAAGTTGAAATATACAGAAATGTTTCTGTGTACACTCACATTCTTTTTGGCCGAGAAGATCAAGGACACAGAGAGAAAACGGAAGTGGGCACTCCACCCATCAAGCATGCAGGACACAGATGCCACCCTGGGCGCTTTGCCTGGGACCCTGGAGCCTGCACATCCGTTCCGGTTCATACACTGGGCGACCACATCTGGGAGGCCCTGGGTGTGATTCTGGAACATTCCCTCTTCTTCTGAAACGTAAACAGGAAAACTCCTACCACATGAGGTTACCTTGCTGTTCACTTTTGATTTTCCAAGCTAACCGCACACCTTTTGGTGCTGATCAAGAGGCCAGCACCCGGGTGGGGACCCCCTCAGCGGCGGCCTGAGGTGTCACCAACATTCCGTCTCGGACAACACAAGTCAGTTTTGAAGCACAGTCTCCCCTAGAGGCTGCCCAATGGGAACCAGGTTCTGACCCGCAGATCAGGGGGGGTCACAGGAGCAGGAAAACGTAACGGCAAAGCTCGAGTGCCCAGCCGGACGGCGGCCAGAGGAAAGGCCTCAGGAGCGGGCTCTTCTGCTCAGAGCAGCGGGCGCCCGCGGGGGGCCCGGGACCCCGGTGCCCTGTGAGGTCCGGAAGGCTGGCGACCGCTGCTCTGAGGGCACACCTGAGGCCGGGGAAAGCCCTTTATCCCGGAACTTGATGCTGAAGGTCGCCTCAAGTTCATGCAGTGCCAGTCCCTGTGGCTTTTTAAAAAAATTTAACTTAATATATAAAACTGCATTTTTTTTTTTTTTTTTTTTTTGCTGTGCGTTTTTTCTTATAAAACATTCGGAACTAAGAGTTATTGGTAGTAAATGGTGATGGTTTTACTGTTATGTTTCGTTATTAACAATGTCAACAAAAACAACAGAAGCCGTTTTTAAGAGTTCAAATTAGTGTCAGACAGGATTACAAAAAATCCGGTTTCTCAGCTGCTAATTAAAGTGCTCCTTCTTGTAAGTAGAAAGAAAATTAATTGTCAGTCACTGGCAGCAATCATTAGAAGAGGTCTTTTAGGGCAAAATTTAATAGTACGAAGAGGTTTACAAAAATAGATTGATGCTATTTTGGGGGACAATGGTGTAATTTTTTTTTTCTCAATTCAGTTTTGATAAATTGTACCTGATCATACAAAAATTACTTCAAATCCAAACGTGACTATAAAAAAGGGAGAGATGACATGAACTCGGCTAGATGGCAGAGGTGACAGAATGTAAGAATGAAACAATGCTACCGGGGGCGACTCATTCACGTCCGGGTGTGGAGACCAGTCTCAGCCGGCAGCTTCTGTTCTCCGGAAGCAGTCACAGGTTTGCAGACAGTCATGCAGGACAAAGCCACACGGTCCAATCTTCCTTCTGATGCAACACGAAAAGGTCGTTTCTGTTTCCTTACCGAAATGCCAACGGGGCGGCTCTTTTTCTTTATCCCACTTGCGTGTGGTCACACGTTGACAGACAGCGTCAACATCGTCGGAGGTGGAGGAGGGTATTGCTGGATCAGAGTCTATAAGACGTCTTTACTGATGGAATCAGAAGGTTTATTTAGTTCCACCCTCACACCTTTTTCACCTGCAAGGTAAGACAAAAAGCAACAACGAGAAGTCATTCACCAGGCGCCAGCCAGCTGCCGTTCCTGCTTCCCACTGAGGGTCCTGGCGGTACGCGCAGGTCTCAACTCGGCCAACATACGTCATCTGACCGCTCACGCCTGCGCTTCCTTCCACCAGCTTCCCCGGCACTGCCCTCTGATGGGAAAAGACATTCTCTACAGAGATCTGTCTTTTAATCTAAAAAGTGATTTAACTTGTTATAGAAGCAGAGTGTGTTCTGCATCACTAAAAGCACACACACTGGGCTCTGCCAAAAACGATGACTTTAGAAGCTATGAGCATCCCGTTTGTACAGTTTCATAAAAGGACAATCTGGGATGGTCTAAGGCTCGGGAAAACACAGCTAGTGCATCAGCAGCGTGCACACGGAGCAGACTGAGAGTTAAGGTCAGAGTGAGGACAGGTGAGGGTCCGCAGGTGGGAACTAAGAACCTCCACAGCACACACTCTCCCCACGCCTGGGCATCTGACGCTGGTGCTTCCATTCCTCTCCTCACGCCCACAGCAGACGTGGAAGGTCTGGAGGACTCGGGGGAGCGTGTACGTTTAAAAAGGAAAGACGTGAGCCTCCTCCTGTGAGTATCGTGAGAGCAAGCCCGACGGCAGTTCTCGGGGCTCAGCAGCTTGCGACCGAGAAGGATGGTCACAGAGACGCAGCCCGGGTTGTCATGTCCGCAGACTGGGTCTCCCGCTTCCCTACGCTTTGGACAGTTCTCTGGTTCAAGGTGACCCTGCCGCTGACCTCAGAGGCGTCCTCTGTGAAATGCGGGAACCGAGGACTCTGACCACAACCAGGACTGTGGGCATCGTCCGTCCAGTGCCCCCTGGCCCCCAGTGCTGTTTACCTGTTTGATATTTTACTTTAGCTCGGGCTCTCTCATCTGCATCAAAATACCAAACAGTTATTGCGTACCTAAAAGAAAATTTAGAATAGGGTAAGAATGGTCGCACCGGGGAAGGCGGCATGCTGACAACGGTCTATCAACTGTCATGTCACGTCACGTCTCCGCGGGAAGTCCCGGCATCAGTGAGCCGATACCTCCCGCTCCTCCAGCCTCGATGCCCAGAGCACAGCGGGGAAGCGGGAGCCGCTGAGGGGTGGTACCCAGGGATGGCTTCCTGGCTTCCTGGGTGCCCCTGAGCTACGTGATGCCCACAGCCCACACGCAGGTACTCGGGTAGAGAACGGCCCTGCACCTCCCGGAGCAGGAGCTCTGAGGGCGGAGAAAGCAGAGGCCCGGAAGGACGGCCTGACAGGTCCCTGAGGAGTCAGGATGGGTGCTCACGGTTTTATCACCTCGCGTCATCAGGAGAGATTTAAAACATGCCAGGAATTGTCTAGGAATTTTATCGAAACAGCTGTGCTGTCTTTAGATAAACAGGCTGGCTGGACTTCATCTTCCTGAAAATTTCACTTGTTCGGGATGTATCATCCCACAAATGAATGAGGAACGTCTGCTTTATCCAATACTATCCAGCACACCGTGAAGGGGGAAATGTACACACTTAGGGAGTGGCCGAGTGCTCGGTCCCCTCCTCAGGGGAGCACAGGGGGGGGAAAGCACCTCGCAGATTCTGCCAGAACCCGCTGGGGACAGCAGTACCGATCGGAGGAAGAGCCAGCACGTGTGACAGAGCTAAATCGTGTGAAATATCTGAAGTGAAGAGGCAAAGGCAGAGCAGAGTCTGAGAGTTCGGACAGCTGGGGAAACTGAGGCCGGTGAGGGACAGACCCTAGCATTATTCAAAGCTGACTCGCCTGGCCAGCGTGGCTCAGGGGTTGAGCATCGACCTATGAACCAGGAGGTCACGATTCAATTCCCGGTCAGGGCACATGTCTGGGTTGCAGGCTCGATCCCCAGTAGAGGGCATGCAGGAGGCCGCCCATTAATGATTCTCTCATCACTGATTGTCTCTCTCTCCTTCTCTGAAATCAGTAAAAATATGCATATTTTAAAAAGCCTACTTGGGTGTCTGAGAGTATGCCTCTTCTCATCGTATCAAATAATTGCATGACAGTAATTCACTATCATGATGTTCCAAGTCCTTTTGATAACAAAAAATGGGTACTTAATACATGGTGCTATTTTTCTACAAGTATTTATTTTTAAACAATGTCTATATCACTTTCCATTTTAACAGTCTTAACATTTTAATTGAGCCACAATAAATGCTATAAAGAAGACTTTAAGAAACACATTACACAGAAGAAGTACAGAATATTACTGTGGAAAGAGATACTATTATTAAAGCTAGATGTTACTTTTCTAACCTTGGCTCCCACAGGTGACGCCTTTTCTCTCCTCTGTTCTTTTTTCTCTTCCCTTCTGCTCCCTGATTTCTCTACCTGGTGTATTTTCCTACATCATCTCTCTCTTCCCTCCTCCCCACCTTCTGAAAATCTGCCTTTTCCTTCTCTGTCTCTTCTTTCTAGTGAACGCAGCTGACCCTGAATGCATCACCGACACGCAGGTTTTCTCTCCAAATGTACTGTGATATGTTTATCTTCCTTGTCATTTTTCTTAACATTTTATTTCCTTCAGCTTACTTTATGTAAGAATACAGGATGTAATACATACTACATACAAAATGTGTGCTCATCGACTCTGTCATCACTAAGGCTTCTGGTTAACAGTACGCTGTTAGCAGACATGGTTTTGGGGATCAAAAGTCACACATGGGTTTCTGACTGCATGGGAGGCTGTACCCCTTTACCCACACACTGGTCAAGGGCCAGCTCAACTCTCCCCAGCTCACAGGAGGGTGAGGAGGTAAGAGATGGACAAACAAGGAGATGGGGCTGGGAAGTGACAGGGCCCGTGCATCCCCTTTTCCCCCAAACAAGGAGCACTGTGCAGAGTCACATGTAGTCCTGATGTGAATAAATCCTGTGAAATTACTCCCATGCAAAGCTATGACTGAAGCATGATGATACGAGTCACTGAAGAACACGAAAATACTCATTAGGAAACGTAAGTTCATCTTATCTACCCGCTCTGTCCTGCCATCACCGTTAGCCATCGTTTCTTAAAGGAATACTACCTTGTAGCATATGCTGGTTGTACTTCGTGAGGGTTGCGGCGGTCAGACCAGAAAAACAGCAGTCTATCAAATTTGGGTTCAATGTCAGCAAACTGGGCTTTGCCTTCTGGGAAAATTCGCAGTATACCTCCACTTACCTAGGAAAAGAGGCAAATATCCGAGTGTGAACAACCACTATTTTAATGGGAGAGACTCAAATTCTTAACTGGATTCACCACAGATATATATCAATTAACAAGGTCTGGAGGCGAGCTGAAATTGTAAGTAAATGCACTGACACAAGAAAAAAATCATTCCCTGTGTTAGGGTCTTTGAAAATACTGGATAAAACAGATGCGTATTACTTGAATCCAAAAGTTTTAAAATGAAGAATTCAGTTAGTAAACATTCCTTTTTTATAGGGTGGGGCACAACGAGATGTGCAGTTATTCAAATGGAAAATTTCTAATAATAAAGTATGCTAATTAGACCAGACAGCCGCATAAACTTCCAGGCGAAGACCTTCCAAACGAGGGCCAAGCCCCTTGCCTCTCGTATTTAACACTTTTGTAAAAGCTAAATTTTAGGTGAACACTTCAATATCTGAAAATAAAGGGGACGCACTTTTTGAGATCTATTATTAGCATTTGTTTCATTTTACAAAGATCTACGCCTAATACCTAAGACTGAAACAAATCTAAGAAATTTTTGACTGTTACATGTGTTAAAGACAGTCTTACCTCCAAGGAGTATAAATACCTGTGAGAAAAAGAGGTGTTTACTATATTAAGTTCAATTAAGTTGCATACCTTGGCATCCCAGTCTTTATTAAGATAATATATACATGTCACACATCTTCCGTCTCCATTTGGATTATCAACGTGACGTACGTATCCTGTTCCATTGCCTGGGTAACAAGCAACCATGGCCTGAGTGGTGATAAAGATGGTTTTATAAGTCCATGTATGCATTAAGAGAGAAAACAGCTTATAAAAGAGATCTCTGGTTTTCTACTGCTCTTAATCTAGAGGCCCGCTGCACGAATTTGTGCACCGGTGGGATCCTTTGGCCTGGCTGGCGATTGGCCGATAGGGCTGCCTTGCCCAGTCCCAATCACAGCCGGCCAGGGAGAAGGGATGTGGGAGGGGGGGGGGACCACGGGAGTTTGGCTAGCAGTGGGAGGCTGACTGTGGGAGCCCACTGACCACCAGAGGGCAGATCCTGCATTAAGCATCTGTCCCCTGGTGGTCGGTGTATATCATAGCGACCAGTCAACTGGTTGTTTGGTTGGCCAGTCCTAAAGGTCGCGTAGGCTTTTATATATATAGATCCTTCTCTTTAATTAAAGAAAAAAATCACATTTTGCAGACGAGGGGAGGCTAAGATACTCCGTGTTGACGTATTTTAGAGAACACCATATCTGCTGGTGAGCAGTGGTGGCCTGTGACCCCTGCTTCTCAGCACCAGGCCATGTCACTGAATGAACAGAGTTAACTGTTTACTAAACCAGAAATATTACTCACTTCTGAGCTGCTAGCCCTGGAGCCCGAGGGCCACATGGAGGTACTGGGGTGGCGACTGGGAGGGCTGTGGGCGATGCAGTGAAATGACCTTTGACTGGGGGCTGCCTTTATCTGTTTCCTTTACTTAAATGCCAACTGAGACTTTTTGAAAAGAAATAAAAGAGCCATAAAAGAGAAGTTTTACACAACTGTGCTAATTAAGTTTTATAATCCCTGTGCTGGCTCAATTACCCCCATCTAAATGTACCATGTGAGGTGGCCATTACCACGTTAGCCTTATCTGGAGCTCCGGGCCCCTCAGTTCTGCCAGAGGAGGAGGAAGGAAGGAAGAAGGGGTGACGCTCGCAGGGCCAGCAGCACATTGCTCCAGACGGACAAGGGATGGAATGGAAACCTCCAGGCGAACCGGGAAGCCCACCAGGGACCGGGCTCCTCTTCATCACGGTTCTGCCCGGCAGGGAGAAGAGTCCCAGACCGCAGGAGCCCCCAGGCCCGCAGCCCCAGGCCCTGGAGCAGCCCCAGGCCCCGGGCAGGAGACGGGACAGGGAGAGCCCAGCTCACCGGAAAAACCAGACGGTCAGGAAAAACGAGACCTGAGAGAGCCAGACTCCCGGAGGCTCCAGGGAAGAGGGATTCTGTAGGAAACCTGCACAAATGTGCAGGGTCATGAACCCACCCAGACGGTCGTGTGGCCAAGCAGTGACCTGTGGACTGTCCCTTAGTAATTTTGCCTGTGCGGGGACTCCCCGCGGGATGTCACAGCCTTTACAGGTGGTTCGGTGAGCCCCATGCAATCGGGCCGCTCCCGTGTGTTAGCGAAGTTACCCCCAGCTATGGTTGGATTACCAACATTTAAAGGTCCTTCAATGTAGCATAGCTTTTCCAGCTTTGAAATAATGCTCATGCTCGACTTCTTAATTGATAATTTTGTGTTCTGATGTGCTTTATATAGACTTGGGTAAAAAAGGCTCTGATGATGCCCTAGCATTTAGTCCACCAATGATCAATCTCAGTGGATAGATCATCGGTGGACTAAAGGGTCCCAGCTTCGATTCTGGTCAAGGGCATGTACTTTGGTTGCAGGCATATCCCCGGTGAGGGGTGTGAGGGAGGCAGCTGGTCGACATTTCTCTCTCGTCGATGTTTCTCACTCTCTATCCCTCTCCCTTCCTCTCTGTAAAAAAAATCAATAAAATATATTTTAAGTAAAGAGACTGATGTTGCTGTTTTTGCTTAGTTTGTGTTGCATATGCAAAAGACCCTCAATCACTCTTATTCACAATATTTTTAGTAAATTCGGTTTCTTTTCTCTTTATCTCTTGGTAAAGCGACTAGTAACTCCTTCTAACCGTGCTTTTGCCTGCTGAAGCACCTAAAGCCATTAGCGGCGTTAAAATATTCACTGGGCGCCCACACAGCACACGCCAGAGTGACTGGTCAGCACGGTCCCTCTGACAGGAAGAAGGCACCGGCGCGCACAGTACGGACGCCCAGCCAATCACGAAGGGAACCGGACTCTGGAAGAGGAACTCCCGTGCGGGACAAAGCCACGGGGCCAGGCCGGGCCGCGCACACCTAGCTTATCTCTAAGGGACAGACGTGATTTGAAAAACTAAGGAAGAAAAGCAAACAGTGTGAGCACAACAAAGACAGGAAACGGTTAATGGCAGCGAGGGCCTTTCATGGGACCTAAATGTAATGCTATACATAACATACCTCAGCGGTAACGTGGATTTGGTAGAAACAGGATAGAATCTTGAAAATTAAGCAAGAGGAAACAGGACGGAAGAGGTAGCCAGCAGAGAGCCCCTGGGGGCCTTGAGGGGGGACAGCCCTGAGGTCTGAAGGAGGCAGCGTCCCCATCCGAGGATGTGCACAGAGATGGTCATTACAGACCGGGTGGCTGCTGGGGCCCCGCCGATCGTGTTCGCAGAGGCTCTGGGAAGCACTCGGGAACGGGACTCGTGTCTGTGGGCTCTGGAGGGAGCCCTGCCCCATCCTCAGAGGACTCAGCAGAGCTCCTCCCCAGGAAGGCAGTCCTCCCGGGAGGCCAGCACCGCTGCCCTGATCTCGGCCCTCCCGGCCCCGGGACTGTGCGCAGTGACACCGCTATGCTGGTTCCCAGGTCCCGGCCTGCGGTATGCTAGCCGAAGGGACCCCTCGGGCACCCTATAAAGGAGACGTTATCCCAGGAGATGTCCATCTGATGCGCTAGTCCTCGGGAGGACCATCAAGAAGGGAAGGCGCCCCACCCCGAGAGGGCCGGGGCCGGGGGCGCCCTGGGGGTCCTGTCCCCCCGCCTGGGTGGAGGCCGCAGAAGGGCCAGACCTTTGCTGAAGAAACACCCCCCGCCCTACAGAATCCTGAGGCCGGCCCTTACCTGCCATCTCTGAGACACCAGCTTTAAGTATTTCCGCTTCCCATTGGGAAAAGCCTATTTAAACATGAGCGGAACAATGAAATACCGTTTTTCCCTTCTTGATATGAAAATACACATGATTGGAGACATGCGTTCACCCTAAATGTGTTTTTCCCCCGAGAATGAAAGGAAGGAAGAGGTTTGCGATGCTTCTCTGGAAACTGCAGGCACTCCTTTCTGGCCCTGGAAGGAGTGCTTTCCATACGAAGCTGAACCAGGAAACTTAAAAAAAAATTTCCCTTTTGAACTAAATGGTTTTAGAGCCCTGATTCAAAGCTAAGAGAGCTCGCGTTTCATGAGCTGGCAGGGGGCTCTGTGTGCCCTGAACAAGAGGAAATGCTTTCCCAGCTGAAGATTCTGTGAAAATGTATCGCCCGGGGCTTACACGCTGCCCTGTGGGATGCTGAGAGCTGACATTTAGTAAGAAGTTCACACCAGATCTGGGTGGACACAGTCCGCCATCCGAGACGGCAGAGGAGGGGACCGCAGGAGCCGCCGCAGAGGGGACAGTCCAGAGTGGGTTCGCTCCCGTGTCCGGGCTCAGTTCCGGCTCGGAGAGGCCGTGCTTGGTCTGACCCGAGAGTTCAGATGAAGTTGGCTCCTCAGTGACACACACGTCAGGCATGACGCTCAGGGCTTTTCCAGCTCTCCCTCACACCTGTCCCCGTTCACCCCCTTCCCCGTACAGTTTACATAAATCAGCTCAAGAGGGGGAGAACAGGTCATCGGCAGAACTGGACTGAGAGAGCAAGTAGGTATTCGCTGTAAGATTACCTTCTGATCCCAATGAAGCCTGTGCAGCTTATGTAAATCTCACCTCCTGAAGGTACAGTTAAAAGCTTTACTGAAAGTTATGCATTCTGTTCACTGAGCTAATTAGCATACTGCATGGGGCAATGGGGAAGGGCCATCTATGTGCACTTAAACCTCCTGGCTTTTTTGCCGAATTTAATGTTATACATAAAGCATCTCAGCGTAAATAAACTCAAGACTACGTTTCGAGAAGTAAAACTTTCAAACCTGTATCCTGGCAACAAGGAAACGGGCGCTGGGAAGAAGGCCCAACCACAAGAAAAGGCATCTTTCCCGTGGGCCTCTGTCCACGCAGGGCCAGCAGGGCCCTTCGGAGACCAGGGCTCAGGCCTGCTCCGCTCCCGCCACGCAGCACAGCACCCGTGAAGGGAGCAGCACCGCAAAGGGAGCAGCACCCCGCAGGGAGCAGCACCCGCGCAGGGAGCACCCCAAGAGCACTGGGCAGCTCAGGGCTGACCATACGGAGGAAGCAGTATCTGAGCTGTGCTTAAGGGAACATAAAAGTTGGAGAAGAGAACATTTCCTACAGAGTAGGTCACGCCAAGGAGGTTTCAAATGCACAACACAGAGCACAGCTGGCGATGAGGAGCACTCGGGCTTGTGAAGCACAGACTTCTTGGGGAAAGGGAGGAAAGCAGGGAAGTGAGCAGGGCCACCTTATGGAGACACGGAGTGCCCGCAGGAGAAGGACCTTCCGCAGGCTTTCTGGGCCGGGGTGCACCCTGAGCACACAGCAAGAGGAAGGCAATGGGGCAGGGGCAGGCACCACATGCCAAGGGGAAGACGAGGGAGAACAAACCGTCAGGGACAAAGCAGTGGCATTCTGGTAAAGAGGGGCCTCGGGCAGAGGGGTGGGGAGAGAAGTGAAAGGGCGGGGCAGGCACTCTCACAGGCAGTGCAAGGGGCAGGCTGGATCGGAGGCGGGTGAGCGGGCTGTGTGTGGCTGAGGCCAGCAGACCACGATGGAAGCAGGGAGGACAGGTTTGGGAGAGGAGTTTGGTTCTTGGACATACTGAGTCTGCCAGGCTGGTGGCCATCCCGGTGGAGGTGTTCAGAGCGCGGTTGGCAATGTGAGTCTGGAACTTCAAAGAGAGGCCATGGCTGGAGGTGCAGAGTTAGGAGCCATCTTCATAGAGGCTAGCTGAAGCGTGTGGCTGCCAGAGAGTGCCAAGAAGGGAGTGTGGGGAGAGAAGAAAGAACAAAGCACAGGTTCGCATGGAGTAAGTCGTGAGAGGGAGCGCTCTCTGGCTTGGCTGCTTTCCCGGCCACAGGAAAACGGCCAGGCACTGGCCAGCAGGTGACTCATCGCCAATGATTTTTGACTCATTGTAAGTGACAAACATATACAACAGGACTCATCGTTAGGATTTTCCCTTCACATGTTTTTTTATAAAACGTTTTGCTATTGTAAACAATATTGTAAACAGTTTTGAAGCTCTACCATTGTACATATATCCTTGTATCCTTGATGCCTTCCTGAAGTGAAATCCCTGGGAGTGAAATGATGAGGCTTACAAATTTTTATTGCCAAAATGTTCTCTGGTTATATTAGCTTACTAGAGGCCCGGTGCATGACGTTCATGCACTGGGGGTTTGGAGGGGTCCCTCAGCCCAGCCTGCGTCCTCTCACAGTCAGAGACCCCCCCCCCCCCACCATGAGCTCACCAATGGGCAGCTCCTCATTCCACTGTAAATTCCATTTCCCTATTAGCCTTTTGTCATATAGGATTAAATGAATCATATAGGATTATTAAATGAATCAAATTCAATAGTGATGACACTATGTTATTCTAGGAGTTGATAAGATCCACAAGCTGATATTACTGAAAAGTAAAGAAGCTACAAAGCATGAATGTGAAAAATAGCTAGCCCCCAAACATCCTATATTATTTCAGGGAAGAAAATTAACTTTTAGGATTTTGTTTTAAAAGCCTCCCATTATAGACTATATGGCAGATCAAAGAGATATCAAATATGTAATAGATATCTCTTTTATGGCTCAGTGGTTGAGCATCAACCTATGAACCAGGTCACAGTTCAATTCCTGGTCAGGACACATGCCCAGGGTGCAGGCTCGACCCCAGTAGGAGGGAGTATGCAGAAGGCAGCCAATTGGTGATTCTCTCTCATCACTGATGCTTCCATCTCCCTCTCCCTCTCCCTTCCTATATATATATATATATTTTTAAAAAATAATAGCAACAAAGTACAAAACAATCTAATCTGTTTACATCAATAAAACTATAAAATGAGTATAAGATCCTTTGTATGTGATTTGATCCAATCTTTCACATAGATACTAACTTATTTGTACATATAACTAGCTTTTTAAAATTAACATCGAGGAGCACTTGAGATCTTGGCAAATGTCATCAATTTAGCTCAAGTAAACTCTTTAAATTTAAAATAAATAAATAAATAAAATTAACATCTAAGGGTTTTGATTCTTAAAATGTACCTTAAATAATTAATGATTGTTAATAAAATATTGATTGCCGTTTGACTGCATTCTGCTAAGGGGAAGTGTGAAGAGAGAAAGATGCTTTGATGAAGGGTCCCTCAGTTTGAATTACTTCATTATCCATGACCCTTATACACTGACCAGTCTCTTTTCTCTCAGAGCCGAGGTTAAGTGCCAATTCAGGTAAACCAGATTGGTTTTCATTAAAAATAAGGTTCGTTAAAAACAAGACAAGAATTCCGAGTCTACACTGAACTTCAGCCAACACAATGAGTGCGAGCAAAGGTTTAGAATTAAGGCGGCCAAGGCCAAGGCTGAATACTTTGAAAAGGCGCTGCCCTCTTTAAACAGTTAAGTCAGCTGTTTCCACAAAGCTGATTAAAGGCCTGAATGTGGTTAAAGCCAAAGGTTTCCTGATCGTAAGAGTTCTGGTCCTGACTAACCCACGTGCTCTCTGGTTTCACAGAACTCTTAAACCTCCTTTAATATTATTTGGAAAGTTGAAGAAGTTCTTGTTCTACAGCCAAATCAAAACCATGGTAATTCTGTGATCATTTTAGAAGCTTAGGATTTTGTGCCTGCAATGTTTTCCCCTGCCCATCCGTCACGTGGTACGACACTGTGCTCTGTGTCAGCTTGCTGGCCACAAGCGTCTCCCTTCCAGGTCATCCATGTGCTTCTTTGTTGTGAAGTGACGTGTTCCCACACCACTGGAGGGGGTAAGGGCGGTGAGATATGCAGGTCCCAGCCCTTTGAGATTCACGGACAGGCAGGATTCTACCGCAAGCTGTAACCTGATCAGCTGAGACTGGCCTGGGCCATGGTGTAAAACTTCATTTCACCTTCAGACAGACCTTTCTCCCAGTATCTGGAGTTAAAAATAGTTCGGGCCACGTTGGCCTGGGTTATTTTTATCAGGAAAATAGGGACTAGAAACAGCGCCGTCCAGTTGACCACAATAGGACAAAAACCCTCGTGGACTTTCCCTGAGTCTCAGCGGGGTTTTAGAAACGGGGCTGAAAGAAGGGGAGCAGAGCTGAGGGGCAGGGCAGGTGCGAGGCATTCACTAGCATCAACACAAGTAACAACAACAACCAGAAGTGTTTGGCATGCTGAGACGGAATTGATGAAACAGCGCCAGGAGCTACTTCAGGGTCAAAGACATATAAAGTCTGCAAAAAGGGAGCTCGATGGAGGCCAGAAGTTGAGGGAGAGGGTGGGAATGGGACTCGGGCACGATCTTAAAGAATGTATGAGGTCTGCATGGCTGGGACAAGGGTGTGGGGGTCAAAAAATTCCCAGGGGAGTGGGCAGGAGTGAGGAGGGGACACCAGGGAAGAGTCTGGCTGAAACAGTGCTTGTATTTCAAAGAGAAGGAATGGAGCAGCTGAGAGTGTTAAACACATAGGAATCAAGCTGTCAGAATCCGCAGCTGGGCAGAGATGAGCGAGGAGAGGTGGTTGGGGCTTGAAGGGAGCCATTGCGACGTAACAAACTGCAGACAGACAACAGAGGAGGCAGGCCCTATGCGAAGAGGGAAGATTCAGAACTGGACGAGGGTCCTACCCCCAAGTGGCTCACAATTAGCACAGACCACCACCCACTGGGGGTGTGCAGGAGGCAGCTGTCAGTGCTCCTCTCTCATCACTGATGTTCTCTCTCTCCCTTCCTCTCTGCAATCAACGGAGTAAAACTTTAACAAAAATGTATTAAAAAGAAAGAGGGGGGAGAGAAGAAAAGGCGAGAAGGGGAAAGAGTTCTTGTGGTCAGCAGGAGTGTGAGATTTCCTGCTGTCATCCCCAGGCGGCCCCGTGGCAGGGCTGCCGGGAGCACGCTGCGCCAAGAAGCCATGTGCCCCTGGAGGAGAAAGGATGGGCTGGAAGGTCAATGGCAGCAGCGGCAAGCACAGCCACCGTGAAGGAATGTGGGAGAAGGGAGCACAGAACTGTTTTGTTTGCTCTGGCTGAGGAGGAGGATCGACCAGCTGCTAAAAATGGAGCCTGAAGAAGTGGGGCAGGAGCAGAGGGGTCAGGGCGAGATAAAGGAGCAACCATTTCCTCCAGACACCTGGTGTCCTTCCTGCCTCCTCCCCCTTCCTCTCAGCCAGACTCCACTTTCAACATCCATCCCGGATCCGACTAACTGTCCACACACGTGCAGGTATTGCTCAGAGCGCCAGCCCTTAGCTTGTTTATTTTTGTCTTAACATTAACCACCCAATCGGTCCTGTATTTACATAAATGTATGTTCCCTGACCACCCCCCACCCCCACCCCCACCCTCACCTCCCTCCAGTCGAGTTTAAGCTCCTTGAGAACAGGAGGCATGGCGTTCCGCTATTCAGTTATTCCTAGCTCCCAAAACAGTGTTTGTACACAGCAGGTATTCACTTCGTGGTTGTTGAATAAGCAAGTGAATGAGAAGCTTATCAAAACAGGACTCAGAGGACAGAGTAAGCAGCGACCAAAAGGACAAGTATTTTCTTTTGGTAAAGAAATAGTATTTGGGACAATGAATATGGAAAATAAGAATTTCCAATACTTGAACATTTTAATAAGCAAGCAGAGACGACAGCTACTATCCACGTAGTTCAGAAATAAAGCTCTGACTTGGTGCAGGGAACATGTGATAAGGAAGTGTCAAATATGACAAGAGAGGGGGCAGAACAATTCAGAGTCTGGACCAGAAAACACAGGCAATAAATCAAGTATTGTGAGGGAAGACTCTGGTGAACCATCTATCGGTTTTCTGTTTGTTCCTTTCATTTTTCTTTTAGGACAGGAAGATTTTAGCTGGACTCAGAGTCAAAGATAAGCTCTGACCATGACTCAGTAAATGATCTGAATGCCCTCCTGGAGCGAGCAATGTTTCAAGTGCAGAAGCAAGGGCAGAGAGGGAAAGGAGGCAGCGAAATGCACCCATGACAACTGTCTAGGCATGTGCGCAAACGAAAGGGAGACGGGAACATCGCATGTGCGAGGCCTCAAGCAAGAAATTAAAAACTTAGCTGATCAGAAATCAGTTCCTGCGCAGGAAACGGGGAGGCCAGGCCTGCTCAGGGAAAAGGGCTTTTATGCCGGAGGAAAGGAAAGAGTGAGCGAAGAACATCTAGGGAGATTAGGGGGTAATTATCTAAAGGAAGAATAGTTAAACTAGGAAGAATGTCAAATCCGCCAAAGTGCAGGATGACAAGGGTAAATGGAAGGAAAAGGAAGTCGTAAATGTTCAGGAATCCTCAAAAAAAAAAAAAAAAAAAAAAAAAAAGGCATAAAATACATGCAAATGAGTTAAGTGGAAATCCGTACTTTTTACATGAGATGCGGCATAAAGTTAGATATGAGCATGAACTAAATAAACGTCAGTCAGTTTTGTCACTAACCAGCGGCCATGACCTTGAACAAGTAAGTCACTTAACCCCTCTGGGAATTATTTCCTCTGTTTAAAGTGTGTGTGTGTGTGAGAGAGAGAGAGAGAGGGAGAGAGGAGGAGGAAAGGAGAGAGAGAGAGAGAGAGAGAGAAGGAGGAAAGGAGAGAGAGAGAGAGAGAGAGAGAGAGAGAGAGAGAGAGAGAGAGAGAGGAAGGGAGGGAGAGAGAGAGGGAGGGAGGAAGGGAGAGAGAGAGGAGAAGTGGTTAGGTAAAAAATGGGTGATGATTCTAAGTCTTTTCCCCTCTAGTTTATAAAAGGGAGAAAGATAGGAAAAGCAGAGTCTTAAAGAATCAGAAAGAAAAAAAAAGTTAAAGGGAAGAGCAATCGCTAACAGCTTTTAAAAGTGCTTTTCCATGTAGTGGGTACTGCCAGCAAGCTGAGAGGCAGACAGTACCACGCAATGCCATTCCACACGGGGTCACCGAGTCACAGGAAGATTAAGCAACGGGTTCAAGGACAGAAGCAGTGGCAGGTCCAGATTCGGCCCAGACCTGATAGCACAAAGTCTACTCTCCATCCACGTTTCGATGCCCTCCGATGACTAAGGTTTTCAGGGTATTTTTGTGGCCTATTAGGTAATAGATAAGGGATGAGTTATAAGCACGCTCGTAAAGCACATCTCACAAAAACACCCTTTCAGTTTAAAGGGAAAGTCTTCAGAATGAAAGGAGTTACCTTACACATAAACTATCAATACATGTGAACCAACTCGCCACAAATGTTTCTTTTACCGTTGAACTTGGTTCAGGCACAGCCTACTATTAGGGCCGCTCTTTCGGTCTACATGTGTGTCTTCAATTTTAAAGCACTAAATAAAAATCACTGAAGTATCGATGTGTCCAGCCTTTCTGCACACAGAATAACTGACTTTGATCTTGAATTCTGAGATAGCTGTCAAATCATTAAACAAACTGCTTCAATTGGCAAGTGCTGGATGCCAAGAGAATTGAAAAAGCAGCAGAAGTAGAGTGAGAAGAAGTTCTGTTGGTGACATCTAACAGGACTGCCACCACCCCCACATTAGTGACAGTAACAGAATTTTCCTCATCCTATACTTGGCTCTAAAAGTATAACCAGCCAAAGCTAAGTAACTAACTGCAGCACTAAGTGAAAAAACCTTAGGGATAAAATCCGCTACTTGTTGGTCTCAAACTAACCTACTCCTTTTTTAAAAATTTCACTCCTCTTAATGTCTATTTGAACTGAACAGAGTAATTTTGGATAAAATTCTAACAGTATGTATATGATGTTATTAGCATTTTTATCTTCACGGAAAAACTTTTCCCGTTAGAGTGGCTAAGAATCTCCACCTGAATAACAGTTTGACACTTTCCCATGATCCTTAGCGCTCAGCATTCCTCCTCCTCCTGAGCCGCCAGGTGAAGGCACCTGATTTCTGACAGTCACTCCTCTTCCCAATGAGCAGACCCTGACTACACCCACTGGACATTATCACAAGTCCCCGATGGAAGAAAGGGGGCGAGACGGGATCAGGGGTCAAAGGGCAATGTAAGGGCGTGGGGAGGGGCAGGTGAAACCCCCCAAAAGGGCCAGAGGACATACAAACAGAGCTGTTACATCTGTGCTCCCGTTTTCCTGTATTACTACAGCCTTCCCTGGTGGTTCCTCTTTCAAAGCAGCTGGACAAACTGTGGCCAGATAAGCATGTCCAAAGTAGAAACTTGGGGGAAATCAAAGCCCGCACTGAAGGAGCCACAGCCAATCACATGTCACGTGACTATCACACCCTGACACACACAAAGACCATACAGAATCATGTCAATGAGGAAAAACATCAGCGTCTAGTTCAGAAATCGGAATTCATGTCCTGGTATGCAGCGTGAATTTCTTGTAACACGTGACCTAACTTCCTGGGGCTCACTTTTTTGATCTAGGAACAGAAATGACACAGCCGTGACCTGCCTGTTTTAGAGAGTGGCTGGGAAAGATTTGAGAAGAATCTACACAGTTGGGGCAAGTGACTTTCCAGATCGCTACAATGTTGTAAAGATGATCAAGTCCTGCCTCTCTCAAGTTACTATACTAAGTGAACATGACTCAAGTGGCTAACTTCAAAGTGGTTTTGTCGCCACTCTCCAAAGTAAACATTGTATAGTCACCTAGTCAAAAGTTTATATAGCAGTTAGTCACATACAGGCTATTCACTTGCTCACCATCATCAAAATGTGTATAAAATTTTAGTTTCAGTAGTATGCTAAGTAATCTACACTTTTCCATCTCATACCCTACCTATGTGCAGTGTAGTTAAAAAAAAAAAAAAAAAAAAAAGCATGTAGCTTGATATTTGAAGAATCTAAGTATGAATCTGCAGGTTATCCTAAGTGTAGGCTTTGGACACGTGGGTGCTGAAATACCCTCGGATGTAAATTAGGAATGATAACTGCCTACAGGATTAGGATGATCATCATCCTGCCTGCATTAAAATTAATCTGGTGCCTAGCACACTGTTTGCTCACAACAGTATGACGGCTGGTATTCTGCCTGCCTTCCCATTCTTTAATATCTTTGGAATTTTTAGGAATAGTTAATCACATAATTAAACATGGGTATTTAGCGAAAAGTCTTTAAACCAACAAGATCAATGAAAGGGATTCCCTAAAATCATTTCTAGATCCTGAGTGCAAGGTCAAATCTAAAGTCCATCCTTCCTTTCTCACACTTGGAGTCAAATAATTGAAAGCCCAAGCTACTGCTGCCTTCGCACTGGGACGTGTAGGAAGGAGGTATTTTCTAACAGCTACTGCCCGAGAGGCTGACTGCGAGGACAGAGGCGAAGAGGGAAGAAGAAAAGATTGTAGACAACCTCTTCCTCACGGCTTCCCCTGAAGCTTAAGCCTCAACAACTTCCTTGGTCAGTCTTCCCAGAGCTGGACTAATATTAATATTAATATTCCCCCAACCTTTCCTGTCTAGGGTTCATGCCCACACTCGCATTTAACCCATGACAAAGACATTTAAAAATATAACAATGGAAAACTGGTTAACAACCACGAGGTTAAGGTTGAATAGCACCTTTTTTTCTTGCAGCTTCATATTAAGCAACTGTTCTTTTTTCCTTTCAACCTATAGACGTGCCTTCACCCGGCAATGGAGCACCAGCACGTAAGCCAGGCTTCCTGCTGTATCTCCCACAGGCAAAGGTCCACGCTCAGAACTTCCTCGCTCGGCCCGAGAGTCATCCACGTGGATGATCACAACACATGGCAGGACCTACACAAAGAACTAACGACCAGGAAGAGCAGCGTGTTCCCACAAACACCTCCCGGGTGTGATGGTCCGGAGATAAGCTGGGACTCCCAGAATGGGACAGAGATGGATGGAGGAGGGTGGAGCGGGGTGGCCCGGGGTGAACCTGGATTCAAGAAAACTCTAAGACCTGGGAAGGAGAATGCATAAGGCGTGCGAGAGAGACTCTGAAGGAGGGCTGAACCCACTGTGTGCCACTCTGCGGAGGCAGGCGGGATCAGGAGGTGGGAACTGAGGAATCTGGGGGGTTGGGGGGGGGGGGAGAGAAGGATTGAAATAGCAAAGAGAAGAAAGCAAACAAATGTCACCAAACTGAGATGGTAGCATGAACCCTCACTCCTGCTCCAATTCCACATGTGGGCTGTTTCTGTTTTGTTTTGTTTTGTTATGTCTCCCCACCCCCACCCCGACCCCCTCAAGATACAAAACAGTTCTTTTCCAACAAAGCAAGTAAAGAAAACCTGCGCTAAAATTGTAACCTATCTACGCGGGGAGGTCTGCAAATGGAACCGCTAGGTCTGCAAACGGAACCGCTTCTTTCCCCCTGATGCAGTGGGATTCAACACAGGAGGGATGCGGGGAGGAGGAGGGAGAGGGGGAAGAGAGCAGCCTAGCTCTTCCCGAGCGAGCGGGGAGTCTAACTGCGCGCTTATTCCACGTTTATCTTCCTGTGGTCAGCGGGCAGGTCCCTAACTCAGCACTGCACCCGACTCTGCGGGTCGGGATCGGGCGAGTGGCTGGCACAAAACCCAGAGAATAGAGGAGCGGATTGCATGCACTTTATCCCAGTGCGATGCGGGAGAGAAGGTACCAGTTAAAGGGAATCGGCCAGTCTATACCTTTAGCCAGAAAACTAGGCAACTGGACGGGAAGTCCGCCAGCGGGCAGAGGGTGGAACACGGGGGTGGGGGACACCAGAGAAAAGAGGGGTCCTAGCCTTTCTCTTATGGGGTGTGTATGGGGGTGGGGGTGGGGTTCCTGCACCCGGAGATCCTTTGAGATCAGAGACTCCATGCTCCTCGCTTAGACGCGCGGCCCCCTTGCCCGCCACTTACTTTCGTCCGGCCATTGATCTTGTAGTTGCCCAGCTTGCCGTTACAGTGGCGGATCAGGTCGTCCATGCGGCTCATGAGCAGCCCGATGGTCTCGCAGCCGGGCTCCTTGCCCTCGATCCAGGTGATCTGGTCGCCCCGGATGTCCTTGGACGAGTCGCTCTTCTGGCTCACCAGCTGGCCGTCCGTGAACCTGCCCGTGTCGTGCAGGGCGCGCACCTCCTCGCCGATCCGCAGGCCCGTCTCCGGGCCCAGGAAGTCGTCCACCACGCAGATGCCGTGCTTGTTCATGCAGGGCACGATGTACTCGAGCGCCAGCGCCAGCTTGAGCGCGGGCAGCGGCTTGGTCTGCCCGTTGGGCCGCAGGCCGCCGGCGTGGCTCAGCCCCTCGCCGCCCGGCGCGCTGCCCGGCGGGAACAGGTTCGCCTTCTCCCGCAGCAGCGACTTGGCGGGGACCAGCGGCTCCTCCGGGGCGGACTCCGCGGCCTCGGCCTCGGCCGATGCCCGGCCCTGGCCCTGGCCCTGGCCCTGGCCGCCGGGCGCCGCCGCGGGCTGGGCCTTCGCCTTGGCCGCGTCCCCGGCGGCGCTGTTCCTGCGCGGCGCCGCCTTCCTGGCCCGCCGGGCCCCCGCGGCCTTCGGCGGCGGCGGCGGCGGCGGCGCGGGGGCCGGCGCGGGGCCGGGCGGCGGGAGCGGGGCCGGGGCCGCCGCCGCCGCGGGGCCGGGGCCGGGGCCCGGGGCGCCGTCGCCGCTCTGGCACACCAGCTTGTGCTTCTTCCAGTCCTGGCGCTGGTGCTCCTTGCTGCAGTAGAAGGAGCTGCGGCAGCGGCTGCAGCGCAGCAGGTTCTCCATCTTCCCGCACAGCTCGCAGTACTGCCGGTCGCGCTCGCTCTGGCTCAGCCCGCCGGGCCCGCCGCTGTCATTGGCCATGGCGGCGGCGGCGGCGGCGGCCGAGCAGGCGGGGTGGCGGCCGGACGGCCTCGCCCGAGGCCGGAGAGCGGGCGGAGGAGCGGCAGGGGCCCCGTCACTGCGCCATGCACCCGCCGCCGCCGCCGCCGCCGCCCCTCGCCTCACGCAGGCCGGCTCCCCGCCCTCGGCCCGGCCCCGCTGGCTTCCTCGCGTCCTCGGCTCCGACCTCGCGTCCGTCCTCGGGTCCGGTCTCAGCGCCGCATCGCCCCGCGGGCGGGATGGCGGGTGGAGGGGAACGCGGCCTGCGTGAGCGAACGGCGATCTCCGCTCGGGCGCGCGGGCCCGGCCTCCTGGGCCGCCGCCGCCGCCGCCTCCGCCTCCCGGGCGCCCGGCCGGCCTGTGGAGGAGCGCAGGGCGTGCGGGCGCCACTCGCTCTGCGCGCTCGGCACGTACACCACGGCCCCGCCGCGACCCGGGCGGGCGGTGCGTGGGGGCGGGGACGGGGCGTATCCGGGGGCGTGTCTGGGGGCGGAGTCACGCGCACGCGCTGAGCCTGCGTGCGGTCCCGCGCGTGGCCCCGCCCCTCGCCGGCTACGCCCCGGGCATGCGCAGACACACCTAGGGGGCGGGGCTATTCTCCGGGCATGCGCAGAGACACCGAGGGGCGGGGCGGGCCGTGAGAGGGCGGGGTCACTGCGCAGCTGCGGGGCCCGCGACCCACCCGGATGGACTGTCCACCTGCTGGGCCCCCGCTGACCGGGAGGGCCGGCCGCGATATGGCTGCTGATTTGTGCAGCCCTCCGGCGTGCTGGGGACGCTCCCTGGGCTCGGTGTGCACGGGGTCTGCCGTGGCCCTCGGTGGGCGCCGGGGGAAACGGGAGTTCAGAGAGGTCCAGGGACCCGGCCGCTGTCAGGCAGGACTGGGGCCGGCTCCAGGCACCCGACTGTCAGATTCCAAAGCTGTTTTTCTCCATGACACCGGGCAGCCTCTGCCTCTCAACAAGGTCTGACAGGACAGGCAACACACATGAGTATGGCTGCGGTGTTCTCCCAAGCCCTCGTTCCAGGTTTGGTCCTGTGAAGGTATTGACATTTGATTATTTTTTATTTTATTTTATTTATTTTTAAATTTTCTTTACCATTTCAAACCCTGTTAAAATCTTGCCAAGTTTGAAACCTCGCGAAATAATATTTAGCTACCGACTGAAAGGAATCAATGCTCATTCCAATATCCACATGCATCAGGCACTTAAATTCAATCTGGTGGAACCACTCCTGCGGGTTGGATTTGGGTGATAAATGAGCAAGCATCACTACCTTAACAATTAAAAAAAAATTAGTCACTTAATAGAATCTGTGCCATGTTGATGGGTGTAATTTTTTATTTTTATTTTACAGAACCTGAAAACCTTACCAAAATAAGCCAAGGGTGTTTCTTTCCGCCTGCCCTTTATTTTAAGAATAAAAAGGACTCACCCTGGCTGGTTTGGCTCAGTGGATGGGGCAGCTGGCCTGGAGACTGAAGGGTCCCGGGTTTGATTCCGGCCAGGGGCACAGGCCTGGGTTTCGGGTGGGGAGTGTGCGGGAGGCGGCCCATCAATGATTCTCTCTCATCCTTGGCATTTCTGTCACTCTCTCCCTCTCCCTTCCTCTCTAAGATCAACAAAATATATATTTTTCAAAAGAATACAAAGGGCTATGATTTTGGATTTTCTAAAACTTGACTGAATACCAGCTAATGTGGGCAGGGCTGTGCTAGCCTCATGTATCACATGAATAAACAACAAATATTTAAAAAGCTTTGTATGTTGCTCTTGAGAAGCCTAATGCCAATTTAATGTTCTTGCCTAGTTTGTAAGTATTTTATCTTTTTGCCTGGAGACTCTGAAGCTTTTTCTTTTGTCTTTAGAACCTAGTGATTTTTTTCCAAAATAATGTCTCAGAATTCATAATCGATCATTTCCTCCATAAATGTGGTGAGTTCCTTCAATACGTAAGTTTTCTTGCTTCTGGAAAGTTCCTTTTAAAAACTTAAACACTAGTTTTGTGCCATTGTTTTATTTCTCTAATTAAAAAATTCCAAGTATGTGTATGTTTAATTTATGTGCGTGTCTGTTTTCTATTCCTATCGCATACTCCCTGATCCATTTTAAAATGTCTTTATCTCAGTTTCATTCTTTTGCTCTTTTACTAGCTCTCTTCCATGATTGTTAGTAGATTTTTATTTGAATTCCTTTTTCCTTGTAGTTTATTCTTCACTTTTTAGAGCCATGTCTTTTTTCTCCAGTTACTTTTCGGAGTTTGATCAATGCTTGCTGCATTTCCCCCAGGGTTTTAAAATGTAACTTCATTTTATTTCGATGCTTTCTTTTTTCACGTTTTCAACAAAAAAAAAAAAATCCTTCTTTGGCATTTGCGGGAGATCTGGATCATTTCTTTGATGTTTTTGCAACTGTACCCAGTTTGAAAGAGTCTTAATGAAAATGAAATTGTTTTCTTTACTGAATGAATTTCGTTCAGATTTCAAAATGAACGTGCAAAAAAAAATAGAATAAAATAAAGGAAGAGACAAATGAACATTTCTCACTTGAATGTGTACAGTGTGAAGATGATGAGAAATTCCTACTGCCTAGGTATGTGCCCTGACCAGGAAATGAACCCATCACCATTTACTGTTTCATTAAACATTTCTATGCTTTTTGAAAGAAAGAAAGAAAGAAAGAAAGAAAGAAAGAAAGAAAGAAAATAATAAAAGTACATTTCAACATTGAAATGCCCATACACTATCCCTAAGGAGATAGCATAAATGAGCAGTTAGGGTAGGTGGGAATGCTACACTATTCATCAATTGATTTACAACTCTATACTGTCAAGGCAAAACTATGCCATCCTGCCCTAACCGATTTGGCTCAGTGGATAGAGGGCGCTTCGGCCTGCCCTGCAGACTGAGGGGTCCTAAGTCAATTCAGGTCAAGGGCATGTTCCTTGGTTGCAGGCACTTTCCCAGTAGGGAGTATGTGTGCAGGAGGCAGCTGATTGATGTTTCTTTCTCATTGAGGTTTCTAACTCTCTATCCCTCTCCCTTCCTCTCTGTAAAAAAATCAATAAAATATATATATTTTTTAAAAAGGCCGGATGCTCTTGACGTAGCATTACTCTGTCCATCATTCAGTTCTGAGTCAAATCATCAGCACATCACAGGCTCCTAAACTTGTGTAACCTTTGACGTGCACCCTGGCAGGTACCACTCGGCTCCCTGTGGTCGTGGGAGGAACCTTTAGACATGGAACGTGTGTCATATTCACAGGAAAGTTGCAGGGGAAGTCCCTGCTTGGCTCATGCCATAATATATTCATTTGTTTTGCCCAAACAAGTCGCTTTAATTTGGGATTTACTCATTTTCCCTGGCCAAGCATGTTGATCCAACCTGATCTGGGCCACTCAGAAATAGGCCGTGCAGTTTGTCAGAACAGAGAGACAGGAATAAAACTTGTCTGAAGTCAGGTAGCTTGACTAATCACATAAGGAATTTGCTCTGCATTGGTACACACCCTTTCTCAGAACTTTTAGTTCCTCAGATTTAAAATGAAGACAAGAAGAGCAACACTTTCCTTTACAGATAGTTTAATCGGTTCATTGGAAACATCTCCTAACAAGAGTTAGATATACAGAGTAGCCAGATTATTATGATTATTATGAACGCATAATAATCTGGCCACTCAGAGACAGAGAGAGAGAGAGAGAGAGAGAGAGAGAGAGAGAGAGAGTGTGTGTGTGTGTGTGTGTGTGTGTGTGTGTGTGTGTGTGTGTGTATTAGAGGCCCGGTGCATGAATTCGTGAATGGATGAGTTCCAGCCAACCTGGCGAGGGGGAGGGGACATGGGCAGTTGGCGAACTACAACTCCCACGATGCACCACGCTGGAGGCTGGGTCCTCGCCAGGGTGTTCCAAAGGCGCCTTAAGCAAAAAAAAAAAAAAAAAAATCACGCACATTTCCCCCTGCTTTTCCACCTTCACACAGACCTCCCCTTCAGGAGCACAGATCGTCTTATTTATTAGCAGCGCACGCTGGGAAGCGCGTCGAGTCGCTTCTGTCGTCGGGCACGGCGGAGGGCACGCGGAGGCGAGGTCCTCCGGGACAGGGCACGCGCGGCGGAGCTAGTGGCCGGGCGACTTGGACGCAGGCCGGAAGTGTGCGTGCGAGGGAGAAGGCGGGATTTGAGTGTCTGCGGCCGCGCGCTTCCGGCTCGCGCGTGGCGACGTCCAAGGACCCCCGGCAGGCTCTCCCACTGCCGCCTCGCGCGCTCGCCCCGGGTCCGAGAGAGACCCTGTGACGACATGAGCAACAAAGAAGGTGGCGTCTTGCGCACCCCTGGGCGTTATTTACCCAAAGGGGGTGGGTCTCCGGGTTTTTTTTTTTTTTTGTAGGATTTCCCCTCCGCTCCCGAGGGATGCCCTCGTCCTGTGCGGGCCGGGGGGCGGCGGTCCTGGTCACTCCCCCGACTCCCCGTTATTCTCCCCCCCCCCTTCCACCATTGAACACCTTCACTTCCTTTAAGTGCACGAGCCGTTTTTAAACACTTTAGTGGGGTGATGCTCCACCTCGTGCCAGAGGAAGGAACCTATGGGGGGTGGGGGTGGGGGCTGGCGGTGGCCTGGCCGAGCGAGTTTTAAGGTTTGGGGCCGGGGAAGCGCCCGAGGCCCGGGCCCCGTGGGCGTCCGGCTCTCCAGGCAGGAAGGGGGGGGGCGGGGGGGATCAGGGGAAGACACCGATCCCGAGCGGTCGCCTCCCGGGGATGGGAAGGGCCTGCCTGAATGTTCTCTCCTTCCCCGCGGCAGGACACGGAGGCTTCAGGAAGAGGAAGCACGACCCTTTCCCCCACAGCCAGCGGAGGGACGGGAAGGACGTGAACTCGTCGTCACCCGTGATGGTGGCCTTCAAAGGTGAGTCCCCTGGAGCGCCCGCTGGCCGAGGCAGAGAGCCGGAGAGGTCCGAGTGTGGATGTTTGTTTTGTGATTTTTTTTTTTTTTTAAACCACACACACTTTAAAAATTAATTAAATAGCCGAAACCGGTTTGGCTCAGTGGATAGAGCGTCGGCTTGGGGACTGAAGGGTCCCGGGTTCGATTCCGGTCAAGGGCATGTGCCTTGGTTGCGGGCACATCCCCAGTGGGGGGTGTGCAAGAGGCAGCTGATCGGTGACTCTCTCTCATCGATGTTTCTAACTCTATCTCTCTCCCTTCCTCTCTGTATAAAATCAATAAAATATATTTTTAAAAAATTAATTAAATAGAATCTAATAGGGGTGTCGAACTCAATCAGAGAAGGGGCCAAAATCTAAAATCCAGCCTAAATCGCGGGCCGAATGGTTTACTGAACAGTCATAAACTGACAATGTCATAAACTGACAGTGGAGTGCAGTGATGACAGCGCGGTGCGGGCCACATTGCAAGGCCTGGCGGGCTGGATTTGGCCCGCGGGCCTTGTGTTTGACACATGTGAAATAGATGAATATATACACACCTGATATACAGTGAGTGGCCATATGATGATCTCTGAATGCATAATAATCTTTTTTTAAAATTTTTTTTCTAATATATTTATTGATTTTTACAGAGAGGAAGGGAGACAGACAGCTAGAAATGTCGATGAGAGAGAAACATTGACCAGCTGCCTCTTGCACACCCCCTACTGGGGATGTGCCCGCAACCAACGTACACGCCCCTGACCGGGATTGAACCCGGGACCTTTCAGTCCGCAGACCGACGCTCTACCACTGAGCCAAACTGGTTTCGGCGAACGGCCGTCGTGCACAGAAGGAGAGTTTTAAGAGGCGCCCCTGTGGGTCGATTCCTTTTCCTGGGTGGTGCGGGGTCTGCTAGGAAGGTCAAGATGACAAAAATCTTGGTTTTCTACCCCCTTCCCCCCATTATGGGCCCACAGGTAAACGTTGGTGAATTGACATGAGACAGTGCCATCTGGCCAAAAATCATCGCGTGTCCCATGTATGTCAGCACATGCACACACTCTCACCTGTGCTGCTTGACCACCCGAGAGGCGCATCACCAGGTGGCTCCATGGGTGTGCCATGCACGGGCATGTGTGCCCACTCTGTAATCCCATGTGCTGGACCGCTGTGCAGGCTGTAGGCATGTTTACATTGTGGGCTACGTTACTAAGTAGAATGGCTATGGTGTCACTAGGCAAGAGGAATTTTTCATCTCCATTATAATCTTCCTGGAGGCCCGGTGCGCGGATTTGTGCACATCTATACAGGAAATTAATTAGAAGAAATATTTTATGTATTTATTTATTTATTTATTTATTTATTTATTTTTAAGAAGAAGAAATATTTTTAGAGGCTGGGGAGGGAGTAGGGGGCTCCAGGGCATATCCTGGGCAAGAGGAGCTGGACCCCAGCAGTAAGCTAACCTACTGGTTGGAGCGTCTGCCCCCTGGTGGTCAGTGCACATCATAGTGGCTGGTTGAGCAGTCAGACACTTAGCGTGTTAGGCTTTTATTAAATAGGATGGGATAGGACCACCCGTGTAGGTGAGGTCCATTGGTGACCAGGATATTATGTGCCACATCCCTATATATCAGGTGTGTATGTGTACCAGGGAGACACACACATATATACATATATATGCTGTATATATATATATACATCTAGTTAATTAACTTTATAAGTGTATGGGTTTTTTTAAATCCTCACCTGAGAATATTTTTTTCATTTTTTTACTTATTTATTTATTTGATTTTATTTTAGAGAGAGAGAGAGAGAGACATGGATTGGTTGCCTTCCACAGGATATTTTAGTTACCAGCAGAGTCTTTAATTTCCACGTTCTTTAAAAATAAATAAGATGCCAAAACCGGTGTGGCTCAGTGGATAGAGGGCCTGTGGACTGAAGGGTCCCAGATTCGATTCTGGTCAAGGGCATGTACCTGGGTTGCGGGCACATCCCCAGGGGGGTATGCAGGAGGCAGCTGATCTAACTCTCTTCCCTCTGTCTTCCTCTCTGTAAAAAAATCAATAAAATATATTTTTAAAAAATATGAATAAATAAGGTGACGTTGTGTTCTTTATAGAGTAAATGAGAGTCGCTTTGCCATGAATAGTAACAATACTGTGTGATAGGCTTTCCTTCCAGAATAATCACGCTGACGGTCACAATAATGTATTCTTAGCATTTCAGCAGGAACTTGATGCCAGACATGACAAATACGAGAGACTTGTGAAGCTGAGCCGGGATATCACTGTGGAGAGTAAAAGGATAATCTTTCTGCTCCATAGGATTACAAGGTGAGTGCATCCTCTGGCTTTTCTTGCAGTTAGATGCAGTTCTAACTCGCTGCTAGAATATTCCGTGACTTGTTTCTTGAGCATTGGGTCGGAGGGCGTTAGCAGCCGGCACATCTAGCAGTGAGTGTCGGTAGCGTGTGACTCTCAAGGAATTTTTCCCTTTATCCTTTCATCTCTGTAGGCTCCGTAGTGACATCTCATTCCTGAGGTTGGTGATTTGTGTTCTTTTTCCTGATCTGTCTGGCTCCGTGTTAAAGGATCTGGGTTTTAGGGCATTTTCTGATTTCCTACTTAAGTTGCCCGGACTTGTTTCTTGTGTTCTAGACGAACGCTCCTCTCTAACGTAGACACTGAGTGCTGTAACTTTCTCTTTTGGTCTCTAAGTACCAGCTAACTGCCTTCCATGAACTTTGATACACTGTTTTTCATTTTCATTCCATTCAAAGTACTTTCTCCTCCGGGGACTTCTCGGCTCCATGTGGGTTTCTCATTCCTGCGCTGTCCCTTGGAAAGTGCCCAGGCGCTGAGCTGGGACAGTCCGAGGACTCATGTCCTTCTCCTCACCTCTCTCGGGGATCGCGGTCCCCTGCTGCCTGTTGTCCAACGTCTGAACCATAGTTTGTATGTTTTTTTTCTCTTTTTAGTTGTTTTCGGTGGGAGGCTAATTTCTGCCCACATTACTCCATCCTGACTAAAAGCAGACGTATCCAGATGTTATATTGTTATGAACATATTTTTTAAATTTAAATTCCTTATTGTTGAAAGTATTACATATGTCTCCCCCCTCCCCCCGCCCCACATTGACCTCTCCCTGGCTGCTCCCACCCCCATGTAATTTTTCTTATAGTTATGATTATACATAGAGCTTTGTGTACTTTTTTTTTTCTCCACTTAATAGTATGTCACATCATTTTCCATGTGTTTACATAGTTTCGTAGTTTTGACTTGGTATCCAAATACAGACAATATTTATGTAGGCCCATGCTAAGTGATAATTGGATCACTTCAGCCTTCCTCTGTAAAGCATCTGGCTGGAGTTCTAAAAGTTCCAATGTCTCGGTCACAGCGCTCCTGACACGGAGGAGGTACTGGCGGAGTCGGAAGTGAAGCTGGACGCGGTCAGACAGAAGATCCTGCAGGTGGCCCGGGAGCTGCTGGGCGAGGAGATGCATCAGTTCCACAGAGCCATCACGACGGGTGAGCTCCTCAGCGCTGGCGTGTTAACATAGCGTGTCACATGCCGTGTGTGTGCGCTGCGTGAGTTTTAATGGCTACTGGTAACATATCATCGGCTTTTAAAAATTGGGACTGCTGAGTAGTAATGGAAAGGTAACCCAAAACATTTCATTGGCTTTATTTTTCTCAAAGTCCAGTGACAATCATTGATGGATTTTAATAATGTCTGTTTCCTAGTAACGCTTCTCACTGACTTGATTCTTGAGCGTGAGGAGTGGATTCAGACAAGGGGCACTGATCTCCCAGCAGGGGGGCAGAAGTTCCAGGCAATACCGGATCTTGGTGATTATCACCATTTGCAAAATTTTAATTGATCCTTGAACACGCGGGTTGGGGTGCCAACCAACACCCCCACCCCTGGCCATCAAAAATCCATGTGTACCCCTAGCCAGTTCGGCTCAGTGGATAGAGTGTCAACTTGTGGACCAATCTGGGACCCTTCAGTCCCCGGGCAGATGCTCTATCCACTGAGCCAAACCAGCGAGGGCTCATAACAAGTCTTTTAAAATACAACTAGGTTCTTTAAGTTGAAGCAATAAGCATTTTTTTTTTTTTTCTTAAAGTTTAAGTAATCAGTCAAATGAAGAGGTATCTAGGACTTAAAAAATTTGCTGACAGATATTTTATTTGATAAAACCCAGGTTACTTACCACTAGTGTAGCATTAACAATACGATGCTTATGAATAGCTGGCTGTTTGTGATTGTCCAGTGCTTGTTTTGGTGTTGCTCCAAACAGTTGTTCTCTTTGACTTGGAGATAAAACAATTCTGGCAGCGAACTAAAGGCGCTCGCTGCCTTTCCTCATTAAGAATAGTGCCAATGGCACGCAGGGCTGTTCCCTGCGGGGCCCTTGTGCGAGCTCAAACCCCGAGCATCCTACTCATAATTGAACAACAACAAAAGGTTAGGTCTGTTTTCTGCACGCTTCTTATCGGAGTCGATTACAGATTGTCCCAGGGGATGGCGGAATAAATGAGCGAATCCTGAGTTGCTTGAAATAAGCCACTTAACAGTTTTTTTTTGTGCCCTGTCAATCTTTTGTTTTTCTCTCATGTGGAAAAATTAACAGTTGGAGAAAATGTCCTACGTTGTCAAAGAAAATAAATTATGTTTACACACACACACACACACACACACACACATATTTAGTTAATATTACGAG
This sequence comes from Pipistrellus hanaki, assembly GCF_964339955.1. Classification (NCBI taxonomy): domain Eukaryota; kingdom Metazoa; phylum Chordata; class Mammalia; order Chiroptera; family Vespertilionidae; genus Pipistrellus; species Pipistrellus hanaki. The sequence goes on from NC_140522.1 coordinate 2,604,149, forward strand.
GATAAAAATTGTCATTTCATTTTCATACACGAAGCTAAGTTCATACCCTAACTGATATTTTCATTCTCTTACCCGAGCGTGCGAATGATGGTTTAAGTGGACGTGTTGGGCCAGTTAGAGATATTTCGTAGCTACTGTTCTTTATGTTCATGGCCTTTATTGTATCCCTAAGTCGAAGGTATAATTTTTACCGCTTCTTAAGGGGGGGATTCAGACTCACACGAGGTGAGCAACTTGCCCAAGGCCATAAGCTAGTAAGGAGAGCCATGGATTTCATACCACATGGGTGCAATTTGCATGTTGAGTTGAGAACCTAACCCCAGGTAAAGGCTTGTATCTTGCTTAAACTTTCCTCCCCCCAATATTAAGCTGTTCCTTATAAACCCACCCACATTATAGCACTGATGTTAGTACTTAACATATGCCTAAGTCAAAGAGGTCCCTATTCCTTGACAAACTGCCTTCATTGGATAAAGAATAGCGATCCATTAACATAACTTACCTATTACTTTTTACTATTATAGTGCATATTGGACTAACCTATTGGAATAATAACGGCCTCTTTTAATTGTGAGTTAATACATTGAAACAAAAACAAAATAAGCCCCACTGTATTCTAAGTTATATTTCTAACAAAAATTACTACCTGTCGTTCTTATTTTAATTATTCTCAGTGTGACTCAAGTGTACCGATCTGTCATTCTGCGTCATCCCTACCGTGTGGGTTGGTGTTTGTACTTGACAAATGAGGATATCTAAGTTCAGTGAAGCTGCTGCTATGAACGAACATTGACCTGCAATTCTTTGTGGGAACATAATAAATACTTTCAGTTCTCTTGGGTATCCAAGAGCCGGGGGCATATGGCAAACGGTTTTTTGAACGACTAAATGCCTGGAAAGAAAGTGCAGACATGAAATCGGAATTTATAATGGGACCTCTTGTCCGTTCACCTTCATAAGAACAAGTAAAAATAACCAGAAGCCTTTCATTGGGGTTCCTCGTATATATCCTAATAGAAGAACGAGGAGAAAAACAACAAATGACCAAAAAGCGGCCTACAAACCTCTCTCTCACTGGCAGCTGTTTCTGTAAATAATTCCAGTTGGACTCGGGCCAAGGCACAAGCAGAAGGGGAAGGCATTGTTTGGTGGGATATGGCAGGAGGTTGAAATTCTTCACCTTGGGGATTAGTCGCTGAAAATAGCGGATGTTCTTTTCATCAGCTTGAAACATAACTTGTTTAAACATCCTTTAACCCACATGTGACCCAGAAATGCTTTCCAGTGCTTGGGGCCAGGTGGCCTTGAACTTTCTCCACGCTATAGCCCGAAACTTAACATGGAGTGGACATGGCCACCCCATCTCTACAGTAACTTTAACCAAACACACCCCAAAGACAACTTAAATAATGACTTAGGTATGCTTGGAAATGTAATATTTAATAACCACCCCCATTAAGAGATGAATTAACAATATTTTATTTATTAGATTGGGGTGACATCGGTCAACATAAACATACAGGCTTCATGTGTGGGTTTCTATGTTACAAGATCTGTCCATTGCACCATGTGCCCACACCCAAAGTCAGATCTTCTCCTGTCACCTCATATTACGACTCCTTTTCTCCCCACCCCTTTCCCTCTGGCAGCCACCACTCTGCTGTTTGTGTTCACAAGTTTCAGTTTTATGAGGGGAATCAATCACATGGTTTCGGCTTTCTCTGTCTGACTCATTTCACTTGGCACCGTGTCCTCAGGGTCCATCCATCCTGTGCAAATGGCGCTGACTCTCAGCTGGTGGGCGTGCACTAAGCTTTTGTTCAGCCAGGTGATGCGCCTCTTGAAGTCTTTTTGACATTTTTTTTTTAATATATATATTTTTTATTTTAGAGAGGAAGGGAGAGAGAGAGAGAAACATCAGTGATGAGAGAGAATCATTGATCGGCTGCCAAACTCCTATCTGCTGAGCCAGACGGGCGAGGGCTATGGCATTCTTATTCATTTAGTTGTTTTCTTCAGTAATTTTCTTGGTTGGTTTTTCAGGACTACAGGAATATGTGGAGGCCGTCTCTTTTCAGCACTTCATCAAAACACGATCACTTATCAGTATGGATGAAATTAACAAGCAGTTGGTATTTACACCCGAAGAGAATGGGAAAGAAAATCAGACTGTAAGCATTTAAAACCATCTTTCACGTTTTATGGTGTCATTCCTAGAAGAGTATAATGATTGTAGGCGGCGCACACTGGCTGACAGTGGTAGGAATATTGAGATGGTGGTGTTCTTTCTAAAGTGTGGGTTCATGGATCGCCCTGCAGGGAAATGCCTTTCTGACTAGTTCGTGGATGGGACAAGAACATTAATATTTTCTTCGGCAAAAGTTATTTTTATAAATGACTATGCAATGATGGCTTTCTACAGTTTACCTGCCCTTCCTAAAAAGATGCCCTTCCCCTAGCAGTATTAGAAACGAAGCATAGCGGACACTCTATGTCATGCTGTAGTTTGCAGGCGCCAGGAAATCAGGAATTTGGACACTTACTCATTTCTGTCAGTAATTAGCTGTATTCCCTCTGTTTTTTTTTCTTTTTAAATATATTTTATTGATTTTTTACAGAGAGGAAGACAGAGAGATAGAGAGTTAGAAACATTGATGAGAGAGAATCATCGATCAGCTGCCTCTTGCACACCCCCGACTGGGGATGTGCCCGCAACCAAGGTACGTGCCCTTGACGGCTATCGAACCTGGGACCTTTCAGTCCAAAGGCTGATGCTCTATCCACTGAGCCACACCGGTTCCGGCCCCTCTGTTTCTTGGACCTCATCTCATCTCATCCTTTACACTGTGAGGACTGGACCAGCTGGTCTGGGACTACTCTTCCATCATATGGAGTGATCTTAGTAATTCCTCCATTTGACTGCCATTTCCTTGCATGCTTCTCAGCAGTGGTGATCGATAGCAGCTAACATTTATTGAGTATTTACTTTGTGTTGGGCACAATGCCAGGAACTTGGTAAATATTATTTCTTCCTTTAAATAAACCTCTGAGGTAGGCACTGTTATCCCATTTTACAGATGAGGAAACTGAGGGTTAGAGAGATGACATAACTTGCCCCAGGGCATACACCTTATGAAGCAAGGTGCTGGAAGAGGTGGGAGGAGATGGGTCAAGGTCATTTGGAAGAGTTAACCTCAAACCAGAGGAGGGACAGCTCACCACCTGAGACCGGAGGATAGAAGGTAAAGATGGGTGTGGAGCGGAGTGTGCTTTTGTAGGCATGAGGCCATTGAGAGAGCTTGTGCCAGGTGACCTGGCCACATGACCCGGCCATTGGCAGTAGGTCTGGGATTGAGTAGGGGGCTGAGGAGGTGATGACGGTTTGGAATAATGTCTAAGGAGACAGGAGAGAGAATCGTCTAAGATAAAGTGAAAGGATTAGTGAGTCATGTGTAGTGGGACAAACGACAGATGCTGATGTAATTATTATTTTTCAGCTCAGTAGGACTCGAGTTGAATAAAATACTAACAAAAGTAGGTTTTAACGTTGATTCAGGCTGTGTTTTTTCTGGGTGCGGTAGAAAAATAGGAGCCTAAAGCAACTGAGGAGGATGTAGCAAGAGAGTAATCAATGAGGATGGTCGATGCTGAGGAGAGATAGGAGAAGGCTGAGCGGCTTATGAGGAAGGGACTGATCACAAACGTGGAGGGCTTGGAGATCTGTCACTTAAATAAGGACGATTGTCATGCAGTAAAGCAGTTAGACCTTGTTTGAGAATGCTTTAACTTCATTTTGTGTGTCTAGTGAGGTTGGAAATAGTTGACTTTATAATGACACAGTATTAGATTTCAAAGTTATCGTGAACTAATTTCATTAAACTCCCTACCAGGCATGAATTCCTCTTGGAACATCACAAATAGCCTTTAGACAAAAGAGTTCCTGGCAGGTCCTACTTAGAGGAGATGAGCGTGGCTGATCAGCTCTTGGTTTTGTACCTTATAGTAAACACGGCACATGCATGCCCCTCCTTCTCACCGGGTGTTTTCTCTGTGTGTGTGTGTGTGTGTGTGTGTGTGTGTGTGTGTTCTCTCCCCAGCCCTCTCCCGATGCTCAGGATAAAGAGTTGGGTCCCTGGAGGCTGAGGATCACGCCCGTGGACTACCTGCTGGGCGTGGCGGACCTGACGGGCGAGCTGATGCGGATGTGCATCAACAGCGTGGGCAACGGCGACATCGACACACCCTTCGAGGTGAGCCAGTTCCTGCGCCAGGTGTACGACGGCTTCTCGTTCATCGGCAACACCGGCCCCTACGAGGTGTCCAAGAAGCTCTACACGCTGAAGCAGAGCCTGGCCAAGGTGGAGAACGCCTGCTACGCCCTCAGAGTGCGCGGCTCCGAGATCCCCAAGCACATGCTGGCTGACGTCTTCTCCGCGAAGACGGAGATGATCGACCAGGAGGAGGGCATTTCTTAGAGCAGCGTCTCCCGAGAGAGACCAGCTTGTCAGACTGTAGCACTTGGTGTTGTGTTTGACTTTATCGTGGCTTTTACCTAGATTTTCAGTTTCCCTTTTCGGAATTACAAACAAGCTGTACATAACATCATCGAAAAGAATCCTTTTCTATGTCTTACCCATGAAAGCTTGCGTACAAATGTTGGCCTGGAGGCCGCTGAGTTTTTGCAGGCTGAATTCCATCCCTGTTCTCTGTCACGTGAATGTGTCTGAGTGCACTCTCTGCACCGTTTCGCTTCACGTGGTGTGGGTTCTGAGTGCTAGTAGTTAGTGGAATCTAATCATACTTAAGGCGACGTGATACATAGAAAAGACTTTCTAGTTAATACCCGGACCTGAGCTTTTTGTTTAAATTTCTTGGTAGTATTGTGCCACGCCTCCAAAATAGGCTTATTCCGTAGAACAGAATGAAAATGACTTAAGTTATCAATATACTTGATAATTTCCTGTGGCATCCTGGTAAGAATTCACAGCATGTTCTGGCCGAGTTAGGCCACTTTGAATCCATACGATGGAATCGCCTTCCAGAAAAATCGACAGGTACCCAGATGTTAGTTTCTACGTTTAACTTTTCGTGCTTTTATCGCAGAAAATCTGATAAAGGATTGGAATTCATACTGTAATATTTTTACTGGTGTTTGAGTTGAGTTATATACTTGTACATACAACTGTACAGCTTTTAGTAGTGATTAGTCAGCAGTGTTTTGTTTTGTTTTTTTGTCAATTATATTGAATTAGGCTTGTTTGGTGACTTCCCTATTCTGGCATCTATAAGAAATTCTATTTAAGTGATTATAATGAAATTTTGACATTTTTGAAATACTAAGTTAACCCAAACCTTTATAGTTGTCTAGTTGTCGAGTTGTGTTAATCGATGGTATAAAAAGTTGCCAAAGAAAACTCATCCTGTACAATTCAGCAATAAGACAATTGTCAGCACGTTGGGAGCCACAGCGGCAGTTTCCGGTTCCGTGTAGGGTTGGCATTTGCCTACAGAAATTCGCCGTAGTTGTCCCCCGTGTTGTGAAACCGACCGGAGCATGACGCTGTTGGCCGGCAACCAGGCGCTTCCACTGGGTTTTGTACGTTTTGAAAATCTAGCAACTGGATGTTATTTTTTGAAAGATTTACGGCTCTGTTTGTAAGGGCTGATTCTTTGAAAGTGTAATTTCCTTCCAACAAATGACCTAGAGGAAAATAAAACACAGGCCTGCCGAATAAATTAGGTTTGTTGGATAGCTTGTTTCGGTGGTGGTGAGTTTTTTTGTTTCCCTGTTCAAAGATATATCGCTGAAATGTAGTCTTGTGACATATTTTTGTTTCTTCTGCCACTTGAGGTTAAATTTATGTTCAAAGCAAAATATCTTACAGATGTTTAAAACTGAAGTCTTTGAATAAAATATTAAAACAAAGTTAATCTTATTTTTTTTAATATATTTTTAAAAAATATATTTTATTGATTTTTACAGAGAGGAAAGGAGAGGGATAGAGAGTTAGAAACATCGATGAGAGAGAAACATCCATCAGCCACCTCCTGCACACCCCCTACTGGGGATGTGCCCGCAACCGAGGTACATGCCCTTGACCGTAATCGAACCTGGGACCCTTCAGTCCGATGGCCGACATTCTATCCACTGAGCCAAACCGGTTAGGGCAATCTTATTTTTTATTATGTTGAGAAATACTTAATCAAAAAACTGAAAATGGAACTCCCATGTGACCCAGTGATCCCACTCCTAGGAATATATCCCAAGAAACTAGAAACACCAATCTGAAAGGATATATGCACCCCTATGTTCATAGCAGCACAATTTACCATAGCTAAGATTTGGAAACAGCCTAGGTGCCCGTCAGCAGATGGTTGGATCAAAAAACTATGGTACATCTACACAATGGAATACTATGCTGCCATAAAAAAGAAGGATTTTTTTTTTTTTTTTTAAAACATTTTATTGATTTTTCACAGGAAGAGAGGGATAGAGAGCTAGAAACATCGATGAAAGAGAATCATCGATCAGCTGCCTCCTGCACACCCCCTACTAGGGATGTGCCCGCAACCAAGGTACATGCCCTTGACCGGAATCGAACCCGGGACCTTTCAGTCCGCAGGCCGACGCTCTATCCACTGAGCCACACCGGTCCCGGCAAAAAGGAATTCTTATCATTTGCAGCGACCTGGATGGAATTGGAGAGCATCATGCTGAGTGAAATAACCCAGTTAATGAAAGAGAAACACCACAGGATCTCACTCATTTATGGATAGTAAAGAACATTATAAACTGATGAACAAAAAGATAGATACAGAGACAGTAAAGCAACAAACAGACTGTCCAATGACAGCGGGGAGGGGAGGGAGATATGGGGGAGATAAGAGATCAACTGAAGGACTTGTATGCATGCATATAAGCACAACCAACGGACACAAAACTCTGGGGAGGGAGGGCATGTATGGGTGGGGAGAGGGCAATGGTAAGATATGTACACAGATAATACCTTAATTAAAAAAATGGAAAAAACAAAGAACAATGAAAGGTCCAGGTCCTGATGGAAAAACAAGAGGACAGAGGCCGCCCCTGCCCCGGGGGCCTCCGGGGGCAGGTGTGAGGGCGTGTGGGTGGCAGACGTGAGCTCCCGCAGGGCCCTCACCTGCGTCAGGGCGGCCACCCGCCCGGTCATCAGCCCCGTTTCCTGTCCTTCCCGTGGCTCCGTGACTCCCCGAGGTCGCTGGCAGCAGGCCCGGCCGCTCCCAGGTTTTGGAAGCACCTGGATTAAGTCTTTCCTGCGTGGGGCACCGGCAGTGCTCTCTGCTTTCCTGGCTGCATGCCGGCATACAGAGCCAATGGCAGATAGGAAACACACCGGGGTATTTTATTTTATTTTAATTTTTATTTTTTTAATATATTTTATTTATTTTTTAGAGAGAGGGATAGAGAGTTAGAAACATCGATGAGAGAGAATCATCCATCAGCTGCTCCTTGCACACCCCCCACTGGGGATGTGCCCGCCACCAAGGTCCATGCCCTTGACCGGAATCGAACCTGGGATCCATCAGTCCGCAGGCCGACGCTCCATCCACGGAGCCACACGGGTTTCAGCTTAAGGGTTATTTTTAAATGCTTGTGATTGCAAACAAAACCAACGCAAAATGGCCCGGCCAGCGTGGCTCGGTGGTTGAGCATTGACCTAGGAACCAGGAGGTCCGGGTTCGATTCCCAGTCAGGGCGCAGGCCCGGGTTGTAGGCTGGGTCCCCAGTAGGGGGCGTGCACGAGGCAGCCGATCCATGATCCTCTCTCACCATGGATGTTTCTCTCTCTCCCCCACTCTCCTTTCCTCTCTGCGATCAACACAAATAAAGCAAACAAAAGCCAGACACAAATGGCCGAATGACTGCGCGTCCTGCGCCTCTGCTCCTTTCTCTGGGGCACATTGCTGAAAGGAGAGTCGCTGGGGAATCGGAATGGTCTTATTTATGGACAAGCCGAATTGATTCCTTCGAGAACAGTCCTCAAAAATGGTTGAAAACTCCCTTCTTCAAGTCCTGTTTCCCAAGATCTCAGTGAGTGACACAGCCGTCCGTGTATTTCTGTGTCTCTCCGCAGCGCTGTGGGCCTCGCCGGCCGATTTCCTTCCCAGGCCCCCGGGGGTTGGCCCCTGGCCCGGCTCCCCGGCCCGCCCCACCCGTGGCCGCTCCTCGGGATTCCACGTGTCACACGCGCCCCGGACAGCGGTACGTGCGCCCGAGGAGGCCGTCCCGGTGATCGCTTTTCAACGTGAAGAAGAAAGTGTGTCTGCCTCCGGTGCATCCGCCCCGAGGGCCCCCGCCCGGCCCATCCTGCCTCCCCGAGCTTAACGAGGCCACCAGGTGCCCTGTCTCCCATCTCCAGCAGCGAGCTGGCCGGGGGCTGGCGTTCCTGGAACCGGGATGGGACGGACCCGTGGCCGGCAAACTCATTAGTCAGCGGAGCCAAATAATACAACAGCACAACGATTCAGATTTCTCTGGAGAGCCGCATTATTTATTTATTTATTATTATTATTTTTAAAATATATTTTGTTGATTTTTCACAGAGAGGGAGAGAGAGGGATAGAGAGGGAGAAACATCGACGAGAGAGAATCATCGATCAGCCGCCTCTTGCACACCCCCCTACTGGGGATGTGCCCGCAACCAAGGTCCAGTTCCCTTGACAGGAATCGAACCTGGGACCCTTCAGTCCGCAGGCCGACGCTCTATCCGCTGAAGCCACACCGGTCCCGGTGATTTTTTTAAACTTCAACTTCTCTGAACGCCACTTCTTCAACGTGGACTTTCCCAGGCCGTGGTGTTTTGTGGAAGAGCCACACTCAAGGGGCCCGAGAGCCGCGTGTGGCTCGAGAGCCGCGGTTTGCCCACGGCTGGGATGGACGAACACGTACGGGAAAATATCCCTCAGGTCTTCCAACTCCCAGTTCCTTCTCGCTGTGCTTTCCTGAAGCCATTTCTATGGCGGAAGGCTAAGTAAGAAACCTTCAGCGTGGCTCAGGGGTTGAGCGTCGACCTATGAACCAGGAGGTCAGGGTTCGATTCCCGGTCAGGGCACAGGCCCGGGTGGCGGGCTCCATCCCCAGTGTGGGGCGTGCAGAAAGCAGCTGATCCATGGTTCTCTCTCATCACTGATCTTTCTCTCTCTCTCTCCCTTTGTCTCTCTGAAATCAATAAAAATAAATTAAAGGGGCCCTAACCGGTTTGGCTCAGTGGGTAGAAGGTCGACCTGCAGACTGAGAAGTCCCAGGTTTGATTCCAGTCAAGGGCATGTGCCTTGGTTGCGGGCACATCCCCAGTGGGAGTTGGGGGGTGTGTGTGTGCAGGAGGCACCTGATGGATGTTTCTCTCTCACCGATGTTTCTAACTCTCTCTCCGTCTCCCTTCCTCTCTGTGAAAAATCAATAAAATATATTAAAAGATAAATAAATAAAAATTAAAAAAAATGTAATTAAAGGGGGTCGGCTGTGAAGGTGCCAGTGGGCGTGTGGACCCATACTGGGAGGACGGACCCTGTGGGTGCCTGGTGGCCCTTGGGAGAGACCCCCCACCACCATCCCCCCAGGTGGTGGCTCAGGAGGCGGCACGCCAGGATGGGCACCCCGGGTGGCACGGAGGAGAGCCGGGCGCCGGAGGCTGTGCTGTGGACACTGGTAGAGGCGACACGGAGGTCAACCTGAAGCAGGAAGTCCAGCTCAGCGTGTCCCCACACACATCTGCCAGCAGCCCTGGCCTTTGTGTTAAAAGGAGGCGGGTCGGGAGCAGCTGAAGAACTGGGGCCCGTTTCCTCTCTTTGTGCCCCGGCCCCACGCCTGGACACGCCCCCCATCCTGAGCAGCAATGGTCCTCGGCTGCAGGGACACGTGGAGGCGGGGTGGGAGGGAGGGAGGAGGGAGAAGAGAGGAAGGAGGAGGGAGAAGGGAAGAGGCAAGAGAGAGGAAGGCAGGGAGGAGGAGGAGGATGGCAGGAGAGAGGGTGGCAGGAGAGAGGAGGGAAGAGGGAGGAGGCAGAAGAGAAGAGGGCAGCCGAAACCGGTGTGGCTCAGTGGATAGAGCGTAGGCCTGCGGACTGAAAGGTCCCGGGTTCGATTGCGATCAAGGGCATGTACCTCGGTTGCTGGCACATCCCCAGGAGTGGGTGCGCAGGAGGCAGCTGGTCGATGACTCTCTCATTGATGTTTCTGACTCTATCCCTCTCTCTTCCTCTCCGTAAAAAAAATCAATAAAACATATTTAAAGAGAGAGAGAGAGAGAGAGAGAGAGAGAGAGAGAGAGAGAGAGAGAGAGGAGGGCAGGGGGGAAGAGGGAGGAGAGTGAGGGGCTGGAGGGAGGAGGGAGGGGGCGACTGTGAGAGTAACTGGGAGCACCTGCCTTCCAGTGCCTGCAGGAGAGAGAGGCGGTGTCAGCCTGGTCCTCGCTGCCTGTGTGAAGCTGTGCTTATTGACTCTCTGAGAAAACCATAAAACCAGCCGCATGGCTCAGTGATTGGGCATCGGCCGGTGAACCAGGAGGTTAGGGTTCGATTCCCGGTCAGGGCACACACCCGGGTTGCAGGCTCGGTCCCCCGTTTGGGGCGTGCAGGAGGCAGCCGATCCATGATTCTCTTTCATCATGGATGTTTCTCTTTCTCTCTCTCCCCGTCTCCCTCCTGAAATCAATAAAAATACACATTTAAGCCGAAACCTGTTTGGCTCAGTGGATAGAGCGTCGACCTGCGGACTGAAGGGCCCCAGGTTCGATTGCGGTCAAGGGCATGTACCTTGGTTGCGGGCACATCCCCAGTGGGGGGTGTGCAGGAGGCAGCTGGTCGATGTCTATCTCTCATCGATGTTTCTAGCTCTCTATCCCTCTCTCTCTTCCTCTCTGTAAAAAATCAATAAAATATATTAAAAACAACAACAAAAACCTCCAAAAACATGTATTGGCTGCCTCCTGCACACGCCCTGCCCGGGGCCTGCCACGGAGGCACGTGTCCTTGACCAGAATCAAGCCCGGGACCTTTCAGTCCGCAGGCCGACGACGCTCTGTCCACTGAGCCACATTCTTATCTCGTGTTGGGCTGGCTGTTCACAGACATCGCTCTGGGAGAAAGCACGGCCTTATTCTCGTAAGCCAAGGACGGAGGAACCGAAATTCATGCCCGGACAGGGAAGAGATGATGTGGGAGGGCCCCAGCCAATGAGAACACCTGATGCCATTTCTCCAGTCCCTGGGATTTTTGGAAATCTTCCCTGGGCCCACAAGACCACGGCCCCAGGCACCTCTAACCCCCGGGAATCGAACCCCAGACCCTTCCGTCCACAGTCCGATGCTCTACCCACTGAGCCACACCAGCCAGGGCCCTTGACCGGGAATCGAACCCCAGACCCTTCCGTCCACAGGCCCCCTACATGCTCCGTCAGACCCCCCAGAACAACGCCCGCCATAGCTGTTCCTCCAGCCATCCCGCTGGGCCCCGGCCAGACCCCAGCTTCCACGCGGACAAATAAATATATAACGTCCGCGATGACCAGAAACCGTCCGCATCTGGTTTTTCTCTTAAGCTCTGCCTCTTTGTCTTGTCACGGTGGAAAAAAAAAACACAAAAAAATAACCCAAAACGGAAAAGCCTTGAAAGCTAATTAGCTCCAAATTTACTTTAGGCGAGAAGGGCCAAAGAGGCTTGATGACAAGCTTTTCTTTGTTGCAGTTGCCAAACGGGCCTCTGACCCCTCCGCCGAACATGCGTGGCTATGTTATTTGCAAGCAGGGCCTTGGTTTTGTTTTTTTTTTCCTTGCGAATTCAGAAATCTCTTTCCCGGAACAGGCACCTGGCTTCTGGCTCCCTGTTTGCAAAGAAATTTGCCGTCTCCGAGAAGCGTTGAAAACACTGGACAGCCCTGGCTGGTGTGGCTCAGTGGGTAGAGCGTCGGACTGTGGACGGAAGGGTCTGGGGTTCGATTCCCAGTCAAGGGCACAGGCCCGGGTTGTGGGCTCCGCCCCTAGTGTGGGGCGTGCAGGAGGCAGCCAATCAATGATTCTCTCTCATCATTGATGTTTCTACGGTAACTCTCTCTCCTTCCCTCTTTGAAATCAATAAAATATAATAAAAAAGAAAGAAAATATTGTACAAAAATCTCTCTTTTAATAATGTATACACTGTATGTGTAATAAAAATATTTTAAATATGATATAGTACACTGAGTGGCCAGATTATTATGATCTGGATGCATAATAATCTGGCCACTCGGGGTGTGTGTGTGTGTGTGTGTGTGTGTATTAGAGGCCCGGTGCATGGATTCATGCATGGGTGGGATCCAGCCAGCCTGGCCAGGGGGAGGGGACAGGGGACATGGGCGGTTGACCGGCCTGCCTGCTGGTCGAACTCCTGGTGGAGGGGACAATTTGCATATTAGCCTTTTATTCTATAGAACAGACACTGAGTGGCCAGGTTATGATGCGTTCAGGGATCATCCTCTTCCTGCCACTCCGTGTATATTTCCTTTATTACATTTCTAGGCAATATAAGAAGAAAATGTGCTATGATTATATGTATTTTTTATTATTTTATTATTTTTAAAATATATTTTATTGATATTTTACAGAGAGGAAGAGAGAGGGATAGAGAGTTAGAAACATCAATGAGAGAGAATCATTGATCAGCTGCCTCTTGCACACCCCCCACTGGGGTTGTGCCCTTGACCGGAATCAAACCTGGGATCCGCAGGCTGACGCTATCCACTGAGCCAAACTGGTTTTGGCTACATGTATTTTTTAACAAAATATATTTTTTATTGCCTAAACTGGTTTGGCTCAGTGGTAGAGCGTCGGTCTGCGGACTGAAAGGTCCCAGGTTCGATTCCGGTCAAGGGCATGTACCTTGGTTGCGGGCACATCCCCGGTAGGGAGTGTGCAGGAGGCAGCTGGTCAATGTTTCTCTTTCGTCGACGTTTCTAGCTCTCTATCCCTCTCTCCTCCTCTCTGTAAAAAAATCAATAAAATATATTTAAAAAAATATATTTTTTATTGATCTTAAAGAGGGAGGGCGAGGGAGAGAGAGAGAGAGAGAGCAACATCCATGATGAGAGAGAATCACGGACCAGCTGCCTCCTGCACGCCCCCCACTGGGGATCGGGCCCACCACCCTCCTGGCCCACAGGTCAAGGTTGACAGGTCCCCCTGTGGCTGGGGGGCTCCTCGGCCCTTTTAGGCTCCTGATCTCCGCGGAGCCGGGCCCGCCCTCTGCCCGAGGGGAAGGCGCAGAGGCCCTGGGCGCGGTGCTCAGCTCTCCTCCGCCCCCCCCCCCCCCCCCGCATGGGGCCGCCCTGCGGGACCCGGGCCGGGCTGGCAGCCTGTGAGCGCCAGGAAACCCGGCTCTGCTGGGCCGAATCAACCCCGCTGCCCTCTGGACCCCGCGGAGGGCCTGGGCCGGCCGGCCGGCCGGGAGCACGGCCAGGGAGCCGTTTCCTGGCCAAGTCCAAGTGCACAACAACCAGAGGAGGACCGCCCCCCCCCCCTTTTTTTTTAAAGTAAGAATTGGATTTAATAAGTCACACGTTCCCTCGTGTAAACATTGGCATCCACCGCTTATTTTCTAGGGGGAGGAGGGGGAGGAGGGGGAGGAGGGAGAGAGGGGGAGGAGGGGGAGGAGGGGGAGGAGGGGGAAAGAAAAGGGAGGAGGGGGAAGAGGGGGGCGTGGGCCGTCGCCTGTGGCTGCCGGCAGGGCCCGGGCCTCCTCGCGGGTCACCCAGCTCCACGCGCACCCAGGAAGGACATGGAGACACTGCGTTGCAGACGGTAACTCTGAAGCCAAGTGTGGTCGCAGCCAGGCCGGCGTGGCTCAGGGACTGAGCATCGGCCTAGGAACCAGGAGGTCACGTTCCGATTCCCGGTCAGGGCACAGGCCCGGGTTGCAGGCTCGGTCCCCAGTAGGAGGCGTGCAGGAGGCAGCCGGTCCATGATTCTATCTCATCAGTGATGTCTCTCTCTCTCCCCTTCCCTTCCACTCTGAAATCCATATGGATTTCAGAGTGGAAGGAAAGGGGAGAGAGAGAGAGAAAAAAAAATATATATGTACATTAAAAAATATATATATATTTTTAATTTATTTATTGATTAAGCCGTTACATATGTGTCCTTATTCCCACATTAACACCCCCTCCCTCATCCCCCCACTCATGCCCTCACCCCCCTGCTGTCTGTGTCCATTGGTTAGGCGTATATCATAAAAATATATTTTTTTTAAAAAAAAGGAGAAAGAAAGCTAGTGTTACAGGTGGCACCTTTCCAGTGGCAGGACTGGGGGTGGGACACAGGGTCAAAGGCGGCCCCGGGGGCACCCCGATGGGGACTCAGGGGTCCCTGAGGTCTGGCAGGTCCACGGCCTGGTCCCCCATCTCCGTGTGTTCAGTCCCAAGCACCGCGGGGCCAGGGGTGGCAGGAGGGGTGCTGGGTACAGCGGGACAGGACCACGCAGAATCCCTTTTCCCAGGTCCTGGGAGGGAATTTCTAGTGCAGGCCTGCCACCCAGTGGTCGTTTTGGAGAAGTGCTTTTTACACTTAATCTATGGAAGCATTTTGACACAGGCAAACACATTTTTACCTGTCAATTCATGCTCTCTTGTCTTTTCTCCCTCTCTCTTTCTTTAAAAAAAAAAAATATATATATATATATATATTTTATTGATTTTTTTTTTTACAGAGAGGAAGGGAGAGAGGGTTAGAAATATCGATGAGAGAGGAATATCGGTCAGATGCCTTCTGCACACTCCCCACTGGGGGTGTGCCCACAACCAAGGTACGTACGTGCCCTTGACCGGAATCGAACCCAGAACCTTTTGGTCTGCAGACCGACGCCTATCCACGGAGCCGCACTGGCTAGGGCCATTATTATTTTTAAAAATAAAGGTGGAAGGATTCCTTCCTGCTTTCTCAAAAAGTTGTTGTACTCATTGCAAGAGCCGACGTGGCCCCAACCGGTGTGGCTCAGTGGATAGAGCGCTGGCCCTCCGACTGAAAGGTCCCAGGTTCGATTCCGGTCAAGGGCATGGACCTTGGTTGCAGGCACATCCCCGGTGGGGGGTGTACAGGAGGCAGCTGACGGATATTTCTCTCTCATCGATGTTTCCAACTCTCTATCCCTCTCCCTTCCTCTCTGTAAAAAATCAACAAAAAATATATTAAAAAAAAAGAAAAGCATTCTGAGGGCCAAGTCTTGGGCAGACACAAACTGTCGGCAGAGAAAGATGAGTCTAAAGGCTGTTGAGACCGTGTATTTAGCCAAAACCCATGATCACATCCGCTGGCATGCCGTTATCTGATGGAATTTGAACCCGGCCCAACTTCCTCTCTGCAGGGGTGCACAGAGGAGCGGGGTCAGTTGTCCGATGTCACTTCCTGGGCTGAAGGCAGGTCTCTCTCCCCCAATTCATTCAAGTTTATTTTGTCGTGTGTGTGTGTGTGTGTGTGTGTGTGTTTCTTTTTGAAAGAAAAGATCTCCAGACAGTGAAATTTCCCAGAATTGTTTGGGCCTCGCTATTGTTCTCAGGGAGAATGCTTTCTCTCTAACTCCAGCTCCGTCGCTCGGTGGGGAGTCTCAGGAGCATCTATCCTGTGTCCAGGGATTTTGCAGGAGAATCGGGACGCGGATCAGCGCTCCTGTCGGATGCCAGCATCCGGGCTACACTGACCACGGGTGCAGCAGGATGGCTTTAGCGGTTACTAGCTCACCTCTTCCTTTCTTTAAAAACGTGGTGGGCAAACTCAGGAGTCCACAGGGCCAAATACCAACAGCACCGCGATGGACATGTCTCTGGAGAGCCACATTTTTTAAAATGTAAACGTCTTCTGACACCACCTCTTCCACACAGACTCGCCCAGGCCGCGGTGTTTTGAGGAAGAGCCACACTCAAGGGGCCAAAGAGCCGCATGCGGTTCGAGAGCTGTGGTTTGCCGACCACGGCCCTAACCGGTGTGGCTCAGTGGACAGAGCGTCGGGCCTGGGGACTCAAGGGTCCCAGGTTCGATTCCGGTCAAGGGCATGCGCCTTGGTTGCGGGCACATCCCCAGTGGGGGGTGTGCAGGAGGCAGCTGATCGATGTTTCTCTCCCTTCGATGTTTCTGACTCTCTATCCCTCTCCCTTCCTCTCTGTAAAAAATAATAATAATAATAAAAAAAAACCCCAGTAAAATATATTTAAAACATTTTTTACAATTGACTTCAGAGAGGAAGGGCGAGGGCGAGAGAGCAGCATCCACGATGAGAGAGAGAGACTCATGGACGGGCCTGTGCGCTGGCCGGGGTGGCACCGTTATCTCCTGGGTCAAAGGTCAATGCCCGCCTCCGAGATTGTGCGGAAAAGCAGGCTGTGGGAGGAAAGCCGCCGCCAGGGCGGTCAGCGGGGAGCGGGCCGGGCGGGCGGAGAGGAAGCTGCCCGGAGCCGAGCAGGAAGGAGCGCCGCCGCCGCCCCGCTCCCGGCCGCCCGGGCCCGGGCCCGGAGCAGCTGGAGGAGCCGGCGGCCGGGGTCCCGGGCGCAGGTAGGGGCGCCGTCCGCGGCCGCGGGGCCCGGGGTGTGGGGTTCTGGGCACCCTCCCGGGCGGGGAAACCGAGTCAGGGCGCTTGGCGCGCGGGGTGCGGGGAGGGGTCGGGTCCGAGGACCGTGCGGGACCCCCGGGGCGGGGTGTGTGTGTGTGTGTGTGTGTGGGCGGGTGGCGGCAGTTGTCCAAACAGCGGGCGTCGCACCCCAGTCCCCGCCCCCATGGCGGGTGGGGTAGCCGAGGGGCCGTGACAGGGGCGCCCCCCTCGCCGCGTCCCCTTGTGTGTCCCCCTGCGCGCCCCCCTGCGCGCCCCCTCCCCTGCGCGCCCCCCTGCGCGCCCCCCTGCGCGCCCCCCCTCCCCTGCGCGCCCCCCTGCGCGCCCCCTCCCCTGCGCGCCCCCCTGCGCGCCCCCCTCCCCTGTGCGCCCCCCTGTGCGCCCCCCTGTGCGCCCCCCTCCTGCGCGCCCCCCTCCCCTGTGCGCCCCCTGCGCCCCCCCGTGCGTCCCCCTCCCCTGTGCGCCCCCTCCTTGTGCGCCCCCCTCCTGCGCTCCCCCCTATGCGCCCCCCCCCCGTGCGCCCACCCCGTGCGTCCCCCTCCCCTGTGCGCCCCCCCTGCGCGCCCCCCCCCCGTGCGTCCCCCTCCCTGCGTGCCCCCCTCCCCTGTGCGCCCCCTCCCGTGTGCCTCCTTCCCTGCGCGCCCCCCCATGAAATAAAAACATGTTGAGTCCTTAATAATCAAAGTTTAACAATTATGTCTGCTCTCTCTCTGTTCATTGGCAACTCATGAATTTTTCTCAGAGGACAAAGTTACCAGGAATACTTTTTGACTAGGAATATCCAACGAGCCTTAAAACGAGGCCCTAGGATTCGTCCACAACAGACGATTGAAATCTTCAGAGGACGGATGTCTGCCGTCTTGAATCGTGTAGCTTTTGGCTCTAAGAGGAGAAAAAATAAAATGTGCTGGCTTCATCTCTCCAGGGACAGATTTAAGGACCGGGCTCACCAGGCGAGGCAGATGGAGTTCTGAGGGGCGGATGGCAGCTTCGGGAGCTAATGCAGCGGAAGGGCTGTGTGACCTTTTCACGGCTGCATGCATGAAACGTGATGATCGGTGCCTGCGAGCGCTTAGCAGCTATCTAATCTCATCATTTCCATCAGCGTTCCATAGAAATGCTCCTTTCTTTTTTAAAACATATTTTATTGATTTTTTTACAAAGAGGAAGAGAGAGGGATAGAGAGTTAGAAACACTGATGAGAGAGAATCATCCATCAGCTGCCTCCTGCACACCCCCTACTGGGGATGTGCCTGCAACCAAGGTACATGCCCTTGACTGGAATCGAACCCGGGACCTTTCAGTCCGCAGACCGATGCTCTATCCACTGAGCCAAACCGGTTTCGGCTACTTTATTTTATTTATTTATTTTATTTTATTATTTTATTTCATAATATAATTTTATCGATTTATTTTTATGATCAATCGTAATGTGCTCCGGATCGCCCCCGGGCGGGATGGACAGAATCAAGACGGACCCAGCCCTCCTTTGCGTGGCCAGCCTCTGCCCCCTGTGTGCCCAGCTGGCCCACCTGCCAGGGGCCGGGTGAGATCAGTCCATCTCCGCAGTAGCTCGGGGCTGCCCTGCAAACACCCCATGGGCTGGGGCGACTTGGGTGTCAGCAGCTCAGGGAGGCGGGAGGGAGGGCGACCAGGAGGCTGACAGCTGACACCTGCTTGGTCTCACCTGATAAAGGCTGCTATCGGGGAGGGCCCGCCGGCAGCTCAGAGAGGAGCGGATAAGAGATGGTGTTACGTCCGCCGGCAGCTCAGAGAGGAGCGGATAAGAGATGGTGTTAAGTCCGCCGCCTTGGCCCAGGAAAGGGGGAGCGGCTGGAGCTGGGTGGGGGAGAGGGTCTCTTCCGTCTGCTGGCAGGGCAGGGCTCCACATGGCGGGGGCGTTTGGTGTCAGCCTGTCAGAGCTGTGCGATGGGGGATGTGAGAGAGGAGGCGCGATGGGGGGCTCAGAGCACAGGCTCTCTGGGCCCCAGAGTCTCGGGGACCCCCACCCCCCCCGGGGGGGCAGAGGAAGCTGAGGGGCCGCTCTCCGCGGTGAAAATGAGGGCAGACCCGTCGGGGGCTCGGCTGTTTGGAAAGATCAGCCCGGAGCCGGCTCCTCTGGGTCACCCATCGCTCACCGGGGCGGCCGCTGAAAGATGCATGAGCCACACGGCCGGGGCCCAGCCCTCAGAGGCCCCCGCACCCCCACCCCCACCCCCACCCCGGGGTGCTGGGGGGCGCTCAGAGGGCGGTCAGGTTTGTGTGCAGCCCCTTCCGTGGAGACAGACGGTGGTCTGGGAGCAGGAGCGGCGCCGGGGAGGGGCTGCGTGGGGTCTGGGAGCGACCCCTTGGGCGTCAGACTCCCCCTGGAGGAGGGCCCAGGCCGGACACCAAGAGGGAACAGGCGTCAGTGGGGAGCGCTGGTCAGGGATTGGCCAACAGGGGGCATGGGTTGTGGGTCATGTGACATGGCACTGGATGCTCTGCGTAGGCATGCCACACACACACGTACACGGTGTGCACATATGTACACGCGTGCACTGCACGCACACACACAATGTACACATATGTGATCGCATGGCATAGGTATACATTTAATTATGTACATACATGTGATATATATATATATATACACACAAGAATGACACACATGCATGGTATATGTGTATATGTGAACGCATGGACACAGGAATGTATGCACATGTGGTATGTGTGTGTGCATGTGGTATGTGAGTGCGTGTGCGTGTGCGTGTACGTTGATCCCTGTGGGCTCCGGGAGCTCCCTCAGGATAGAAGCTGCGTCGAGTCTCGGCTGAGGCTGCTCTGGCTCCCGGTGGCCGTGGCCTCTGGGCCGTGGCCTCTGGGCCGTGACCTCTGGGCCGTGGCCTCTGGGCCGTGGCCTCTGGGCCGTGACCTCTGGGCCGTGGCCTCTGGGCCGTGGCCTCTGGGCCGTGACCTCTGGGCCGTGGCCTCTGGGCCGTGACCTCTGGGCCGTGGCCTCTGGGCCGTGACCTCTGGGCCGTGGCCTCTGGGCCGTGGCCTCTGGGCCGTGACCTCTGGGCCGTGGCCTCTGGGCCGTGACCTCTGGGCCGTGGCCTCTGGGCCGTGGCCTCTGGGCCGTGACCTCTGGGCCGTGGCCTCTGGGCCGTGGCCTCTGGGCCGGGCCGGGTGCCGGGCTCGGGACGGCACGTGGGGACCCGGGCGCTCAGACAGTGGCAGCGCCCTCTGCTCTCCGAGGAGCCGGAGGAGGCGGTGGGCCGCCGTGGAGGATCCGCTGGGTCCGCTCCGCCGAGCCTCGGAGAGTGCTGACGCCGCGGTCCGGGAGCTGCCTGCCGGGGTGGCTCCGGGTGCCAGCTGGCGAGCGGGCCTCCCCGCGCCGGGCCGGCTGCTCTGCGGGGCAGGAGCCCGGCTACCTTCCCCGGATCGTCAGAACCTCCGAACGGGGTGACCCTGAGTCCCGAGCCCGCAGCTCAGAGGCACCCGGCGCTGAGCTGGCCTCCGAACCCAGGGTGTCCTCCAACCCAGGCCCCCAGGCTCCGCGGGACCTGAGGTTCATTTATTTTTTAAAATATATTTTATTGATTTTTTTTTTTACAGAGCGGAAGGGAGAGGGACAGAGAGTCAGAAACATCGATGAGAGAGAAACACCCATCAGCTGCCCCCTGCACACCCTCCACCGGGGATGTGCCCGCCACCAAGGTCCATGCCCTTGACCAGAAACGAACCCGGGACCCTCCAGTCCGCAGGCCGACGCTCCATCCACTGAGCCACACGGGTTTCGGCTGAGGTTTATTATATTTATTTTAAGCATATTTTTATTGATGTCAGAGAGGAAGGGAGAGGGAGAGAGGGATAGAAGCTTCCTTGATGAGAGGGAATCCTGGACCGGCTGCCTCCTGCACGCCCCACACTGGGGGATGGAGCCCGCCACCCGGGCCTGTGCCCTGACCGGGCATCGAACCCTGGCCTCCTGGTTCCTAGTCGATGCTCAGTCCCTGAGCCACGCTGGCCGGCCGGGGGAGATCTGAGGTTTCAGGCGCTGTTTCCTCTCTTCCCAGGCCACCAGGCTTGCTCGCCACCTGCGGCGGCTGCATCTTTCCCGCGTCTGCGGCGGCTGGCACGGACACCGACCGGCTACATGAGACGCGAGGCCGGGCCCGGCTCAGGTTCCTCTCCCGGGCCTGGGGTGGGGCGTGCGGCCAGGAGCCCCAGCCGCCTGCCTCTGGGGCCAGACGCGTGGCCTTGACCCTGGAGGCCCGAGGAGCGGCCCCGAGGCTGGGAGCCCGCTTCCCGGGAGCACAGCAGCCTCGCCCCTCACCCCCGAGGCCCAGCGCACACCCGGCGGCGAGAGGGGGGACCCCAGGCTTCTCTGGGGACACTGGGTGCCGGGGGGCAGCGCCCGCCCATGGACGGTCCTGAGGCCCCAGGTCCTCGCCCGGATGCCGCCTGCGGGGATGAAGCCAGGGGCACCCCGACAGAAGGCCGGCCGGCCCCAGAGGAGGGGCCTGTCCCCTCGGCCCCCGACGCCAGCCCTCCCCCCGCCTTCACCTCCAGCTTCAGCTTCATCCGGCGCTCGCTGCGTTCGGCCCCCGGGGAACGGGGAGAGGCAGAGGGCTGCCCGCCTGCCAGGGCGGCCGAGGGCGCGGGGGCCAGAGCCGCCAGCCCCGAGGGGCCCCCCCAGGACCCTGGACGTCTCTCTCCCCCGGATCGCCCCGGGGGCGAGGGGGCCGCTGGCCGCTGGGACCCGCTGCTCCGGGAGTGCGAGCCCCTGCTGCAGGGCTGTCTGCTCGGCCTCCGCCGGCGGCTGGAGGTGGGTGTCCCCGCCTGGCCCCGGGCCACAGGCTCCGATGAGCTCCGGGCGGGCGGAGGGCAGGGAGCGGGGGTGGAGGCGGGGCGGAGGGGGTAATAAGGGTGACCGACTTCCCCCCGCAGCTGCTGCACGCCTGCCTCCTGCTTCTCCTTTTCCCTCCGACCCACCTCGGTTCTCCTTTCTGCTTCTCTGCCTCCGAGGAGCTCAGATTTGCTGTCTGTTGGGGCCGAGGGCTCCCCTTCCCATCCAGGCCTAGGGCCGTGGTCCGCAAACGCTTTAGTCCACCGAGCCCACTGTCAGCAGCACCCTGAGGCCCTCAGCTTCCTTGTTCTTTTTATTTATTTATTTATTTTTATTTTGTAAAAAAAAAAAAATAATATATATATATATATATATATATATATATATATATATATATATATATATATATTATTGTTTTTTTTAAAGAGAGGAAGGGAGAGGGACAGAGAGTTAGAAACATCGATGAGAGAGAAACATCCATCAGCTGCCTCCTGCACACCTCCCACCGGGGATGTGCCCACAACCAAGGTACATTGTCCTTGACCGGAATCGAACCCGGGACCTTCCAGTCTGCAGGTCGACGCTCTATCCACTGAGCCACACCGGTTTCGGCCCCAAAGCACTTTGGACACGTCCCTGTGACAGCATTCGCCACGCCCGGTGACGATTTTTTAAAATATATTTTTATTGATTTCCGAGAGGAAGGGGGAGGGAGAGAGGGAGACATCAATTGGGAAAAATGTACATCATGGCTCCCTTTTTCCAGGAGGATAAGGAGGGTGCGTTGTGCAGTAGTTTAGGAGAGCAAGCTGGCTGAGTGCCGTTGTCATTTGCGTTTTTCCTTCTCTCTCTCCCCCAAAACAACCCAGGTGAGCGCCGTACGACAGAAGCTCCAGAAGCTCCAGGAAAAAGCGGTGGAGGAGGAGGATTACGATAAGGGTGAGTTCGGCCTGTGGATCGGCTGTTCCGTCTTTTCCAGAATGTTCCGTGTCTCACTCCCTTCCCGCCCGATTGGCTGCCTGCCCCCAGCTGAACTGAGCATCCACTTCCTCTAGACATTCTGCTCGGCGACAATAGACTAGTTCTTTTTATTTATTTATATATATATTTTTATTGATTTAAGGGAGGAAGGGAGAGGGCGAGGGAGAGAAACAGCAGTGATGAGAGAGAATCCTGGATCGGCTGCCTCCTGCAGGCCCCACACTGGGGATGGAGCCCGCAACCCAGGCCTGCGCCCTGACTGGGAATCGAACTGTGACCTCCTGGTTCCTAGATGGACGCTCAACCCCTGAGCCATGCCATGCTGGCTGGGTTCATTGTTGTATTTCTTTATCTCTTCTGTGTGCAAAGAGCAGAGAATCATGGATCGGCTGCCGCCTCCTGCACGCCCCACACTGGGGATCGAGCCCGTAACCCAGGCCTGTGCCCTGACTGGGAATCGAACCGTGACCTCCTGGTTCCTAGGCCGACGCTCAGCCGCTGAGCACAGGCCCAGGTTGCGGGCTCCATCCCCAGTGTGGGGCGTGCAGGAGGCAGCCGATCCATGATTCTCCCTCTTCATGCCTGTTTCTCTCTCTCCCTCCCTCTGCCTTCCTTCCTTAAATCAATTTAAAAAATAATAATAATAAAGCCGAGACTGGATTGGCTCAGAAGATAGAGCGTCGGCAGCCTGCAGACTGAAAGGTCCCACGTTCAACTCCGGTCAAGGCCATGGACCTTGGTTGTGGGCACATCCCCAGTGGGGGGGGGGGGGCGTGCAGGAGGCAGCCCATCCAGGATTCTCCCTCTTCATGCATGTCTCTCTCTCTCTCCCTCCCTCTGCCTTCCTCTCTGACATCAGTAAAAATCAATGAAAAAACAAAAACGTGTGGGGGTGACAGGGCGATAACATCAGGGCCCCGGGCTTCCAGCAGCAGCTGGCACCCTCGAGCGCCTCGCCTGACGCCCGGGAGAGGCGACAGGGACCAGCGGGCCCGGGCAGAGGGACGCGGTGACAGCCCCCCGCAGACACGGCGGGCGGCCTGTGGGGCTCGGTGACCTTTCCTGGCTGCGACAGGGAGGGAGCGGAGGGACCGTTTTCTGCTTGACCTTTTCAGTGCGGGTCCTCCTGTCTCCTGGAGAAGTGGGTGACCGCCGAGCGGCTGGACGGGGCCCGGCGGACGCTCCCTGTTTGGGGGGGAGAGGACCGAGCCGCCCCTGGGCTCCGGAGGGAGGCGGCTGTCCCGTCCCCAGGGCGGCTTGGGAATGGCCACTGCCCCGTCCATCGCTGCCGGGACACGTGCAGAATTCATTTCCCGGGGGCTTGTCCTTTTTCTGTTTTGTTCATCCTCACCCAAGGATGTTTTTCTTTTCTTATTTTTTAAAAAATATTTTATTGCCAAAACTGGTGTGCTCAGTGGATAGAGTGTCGGCTTGGGGACTGAGGGTCCCGGGTTCGATTCTGGTCAAGGGCATGGACCTTGGTGGCGGGCACATCCCCGGTAGGGGGTGTGCAAGAGGCAGCTGGTCGATGTTTCTCTCTCATCGATGTTTTCTAACTCTCTATCTCTCTCCCTTCCTCTCTGTACAAAATCAATAAAAAATATATTAAAAAAATATTTTATTGATTTTTTTACAGAAAGGAAGGGAGAGGGAAAGAGAGTCAGAAACATCGACCAGCTGCCTCCTGCACACCCCCTACTGGGGAGGTGCCCACAACCAAGGTGCATGGCCTTGACTGGAATGGAACCCGGGACCCTTCAGTCTGCAGGCCAACCCTCTATCCACTGAGCCAAACTGGCTAGGGACCATGGGCTCCTTTTTTAAGAAAAATATATTTTATTGATTTTTTTTTTACAGAGAGGAAGGGAGAGGGATAGAGAGTCAGGAACATCAATGAGAGAGAAACATCGACCAGCTGTTTCGGCTGTTCTCCTTTCTGCCGAGCCCCCTGTCTCCCCTCCACACGGCCCAGGTGCTCCCCGAGTTTTCCAGCGCCAACAGCAGCGCGCTTCACGGTCAAGGCTCTTCTGTGTCCGTCCGTCCCACCGAGAGCTGCTCCGGGACCCAGTGCTCTGGCGCCGCCATGCCTGCGGCCGCAAACACCCAGGCCCCGCTTCCTGCTAAGGCCCCGGTCAGCAAACCGCGGCTCTCTGGCCCCTGGAGGGCGGCTCTTCCACAAAACACCACAGCCTGGGCGAGTCTGTGTGGAAGAAGTGGCGTTAGAAGAAGTTCAAGTTTAAAAAATGTGGCTCTCTGAAGACATGTCCATCATGGTGCTGTGGACAGTGGGCTCTGTGGACGGATGAATTTGCCGACCCCTGGCCTGGAGGACAGACCCTGGGCGTGGAGCTGGGAGGCCCCGGGTTGACTGCACTGAGTGGCGTGGACCTTCACTGCTCTCTCATTGTTTTTGTGTCTCTAGCGGAGGTGCTCCAGCACAGATTGGAGGCCCTGGAGGAGGAGGAGGAGAAGGAGGAGAAGGAAGAAGAGGAAGAAGAGGAGGAGCTCAGCCTGCCCTTCCAGCTCCCCTCCAGGCAGCCGGCCCTCCGCAGCCTCCTGGTCCACCTGGGAGCCCAGGCCGAGGCCGCCCTGCACCGGGCGGCTCAGCAGTAAGTGCGGGGGGGGGGGGCACTTCCTCTCCTCCACCCCCCCCCCCCATCTCCCGCTCTCAGCCCCAGGAGGGAGGCGCTGGGAGGGGGGTGAGCTGGGGAGACCTGCTGGCCGGTGTGGCTCAGTGGATAGAGCGTCGGCCTGTGGACCAAAGGGTCCCAGGTTCGATTCCCGGTCAAGGGTATGGACCTTGGTTGCAGGCACATCCCCAGTGAGAGGTGTTGCAGGAGGCAGGTGATCGATGTTACTCTCTCATCGATGTATCTAACTCTCTATCCTTCTCCCTTCCTCCCTGTAAAAAAAAAAATCAATAAAATATATTAAAAAAATAAATTTTTATTGATGTCAGAGAGGAAGGGAGAAGGAGAGAGAGAGAGAGAGAGAAACATCCATGATAAGAGAGAATCATGGACCAGCTGCCTCCTGCACGCCCCCCCCCCCCCCCACTGGGGACCATCGAGCCCACAACCGAGGTCCACACCCTTGACTGGAATCGAACCTGAGACCCTTGAGTCCGCAGGCCGACGCTCTACCCACTGAGCCACACCTGTTAGGAGGCTCCTCACATGCTTGTCGAACCGAGCGTCCCAGCTTCCCCAGACCCGTGCCAACACGCCCGTCTAATTTTTAAGGCCGGGCGGCGAGGACCCCCAGGACCCCCTCCGTGTGGAGCCCCCTGCCGAGGACCTGCCGGGCGTGTCCGTCGCCAGACGAGACCAGCTTCTTCAAGAGAAGCAGCAGCTGCAGGTAAGCAGGTGAAGAAGGTTCCAGAAACGGGAGGCAGGCCTGCCTGGCGGTGGCATGGCTCCGTGATGGAGCGTCGACCTAGGAACCAGGAGGTCAAGGTTCCATTCCCGGTCAGGGCACAGGCCCGGGTTGCGGGCTCCATCCCCGGTGTGGGGCGTGCAGGAGGCAGCCGGTCCATGATTCTCTCTCATCATGGATGTTTCCATCCCTCTCCCATCCCCTTCCTCTCTGAAATCAAGAAAGAAATTTAAAATATATATATTTTTATTGATTTTTTACAGAGAGGAAGGGAGAGAGATAGAGAGCTAGAAACATCAATGAGAGAGAAACATTGATCAGCTGCCTCTTGCACACCCCCTACTGGGGATATGCCCGCAACCAAGGTACATGCCCTTGACCGGAATCGAACCCGGGACCCTTCAGTCTCCAAGCCGACGCTCTATCCACTGAGCCAAACCAGTCTCGGCAAGAAAAATATATTTTAACAAAAGAACTAGGAAGCCTTTTCCTTACCCTTTTAGGCTGAAGGCAGAGAGCGGTTCTCAGCGTGGGTGGTGATTAGCAATCGGCTGTCCCCGAGAGAGCAAAGGGCAGACACGGGAGGTGACAGCTGGGCTGGCAGGGGCCTCGGGACAAACACTGGGCTCGTCCGACGGCACTCGTCACCTTGGCCAGCGCCTCCCCGCCTGCCGGGCCGCTGTGTCCCCTTCTGTCACCCTGACCTTCAGAGAGGTCTCCCCAGGCGGAGGAAACCGCTTAGGAGAGTCCTGTCGGGCGGGACTGTGGGCAGCAGTGGGCAGGAGCCTTGGACTGAGCACCCAGCTCCGTCCGAAGCACGCACAGGCTCACTGTGAACCCCCCCCCCCCACTCCCCCGCAGGAGGAGATGGCGGCCCTGCAGGCCCGGCTGTCCGCGCTGGCGGCGAGGGACCGGCAGCTGAGCAGGGAGCTGGCCCTGCAGCAGCAGCAGCAGCAGCAGCGCCTCTGGTGGCCGGACTGTGACCTGCGGCCCCTGCTGGACGGGCTGACCCTGGTGAGCTGCAGGAGGTCCGCCGGGCGGCCAGGGACACGCTGGCCCCGGCCGGGCAGACCCCCCTCCCTGCAGGGCCTCCCGAGACCACAAGGAGGTACGGTGACGCCCTGGCACTTCCATCCCTCCCCTGGGCCGCGTGTGGGTGGGCTTTGTCTGCTGTGCTCCTCCTGTACGGTATTTTCCAAACGGAGCTGCAGGTCTTAGTTTTGTAAAAGTACATCTTTATTTATTTTATTGTTTTTAAAAATATATCTTATTGATTTTTTTTTTTTTACAGAGAGGAAGGGAGAGGGATAGAGAGTTAGAAACATCGATGAGAGAGAAACATCCATCAGCCGCCTCCTGCACAGCCCCCACCGGGGATGTGCCCACCACCAATGGTCCATGCCCTTGACTGGAATCGAACCTGGGACCCTCAGTCTGCAGACCGACGCTCCACCCACTGAGCCACACCGGTTTCGGCTGTTTAATACATTCTGTTGAATAGCGTTCTGCTAAAAATAGCCTGCGAGCCCCTGGCAGGGGGCACGAATGATTCTGGTTCCCCTGCCCGCCGCCTCCTGCCCGCCCCCACCCCCCCCTACGCTCATTCCGTGCCTACCCCAGGGATGCCGCGAATGTGAGCATTAGCCAGAGCAAAACATAATTAGGCAGGTAAATCTACCGCCAGACGTAATGCGCCATAAATTACATAAATTAGACACAAATCAGGTCACACGGAAAACACCGCCGTCAATTATTCGCCCCCGCCGCCTCCCTGCTCTCCCGCGCCTCTGAGGGGGGCCGATGGTCTTCCTGGGGCCGTGGTGGGCAAACTGCGGCTCTAGAGCCACCGGCGGCTCTTGGGCCCCCGGAGGGCGGCTCTTCCACACAACACCACGGCCTGGGCGAGTCTGTGTGGGAGACGTTTACGTTTTAAAAACGTGGCTCTCCAGAGACATGGCCGTCGTTGTGCTGTTGCTATCGGGCTCTGTGGACTGAGGAGTTTGCCGAGCACTGTTCTTGGGAAAGAGCCAGAGCCGAGTACAGACCCACGGGTGGAGTCAGCCCGGAGGGGGGTGTTTGGCACCGTGGGGGTCAGCTAATATGTTCCAGGGTCCTACGTGGACCCAGGACCCACCTGTCAGGGCTCAAATCAGTCTTGGGGTGTGGCTGGGCACACCTGCTTTTTAAAACCATGTTTTTATTGATTTCAGAGAGGAAGGGACTTAGGAATCGGGGGCTTAGGGTGTCTGGCAGGGGCTGATGGGTGGTTCAGAGCTCAGGAATGTCCGGCTGCAGGTGGGGTTTACATCCGTCCATCAACTGGGCAGTGTTTCCCAAACTTTCGGCATATGTGTGCCCCTTCTATAATTTTCGTAACACCGAGTCCCCCTCGTCCTCAGGAGAAGGCAGAATGAGGCACAGCTAAGCGCAGTGCAGTGCCTATCCCCACCAAACTCCGGTGCAACGCGTAACCCACCAGGGTGCGCGTACCACACTTTGGGGAACACTGAACTAGAGGAAGGGAGGGTCTATCAGGACGGGACGGTGACTCCCAGCGGACCAAGGCCCTCTCTCTCTCTCTCTCCCTCCCTCTCTCTCTCTCCCTCTCTCTCTCCCTCTCTCTCTCCCTCTCTCTCTCCCTCTCTCTCTCTCTCCTCTCTCTCTCTCTCTCCCTCCCTCTCTCTCTCTCTCTCTCTCTCTCTCTCTCTCTCTCTCTCTCTCTCTCTTCCCCTCTCTCTCCCTCTCTCTCTCTCTCTCTCTCCCCCTCCCTCCCTCCTTCTCTCTCTCTCTCTCTCTCTCTCTCTCTCTCTCTCTCTCTCTCTCTCTCTCTCTCTCTCTCTCTCTCTCTCTCTCTCCTCCTTCTCCCAGCCTCCAGGGAAAGCTGGAAGCCCTCAGCCGGTCTCTGAAGGAGCTCAGTGCCAAGGTGAGGCCCCCCGACGCCCGCTTCCCAAAGAGACCGCGCTCGGCTGCCCTCCCGCCGTCCCCGAGGGGGCCTCAGTGTGTGTCTCTCTCCCTCTCTCCCCCAGGTGTGCGGCTCCCAGAGGCTGTGCGGCTCCCTGCGCAGGAGGCCTGCACGACATCGAGGCCCAGCTCCCAGCCCTGCTGGAGGCCAAGGCGCTCGCCGTGGCAGGTAACCGGCTCCGGGGCCCGCGGTCGCCGCTGCTTTAAGAGTCGAGGGCACCCCGGGCTCGGTGTCCTTCTGGCCGAGGGTTCGGCGGCGGGAGGTGCCCGTGGGGGCTCGGCGAGGCGGCCGGGGGCACCGGTGACGGACCCCCTGTCTGGACAGGGGCTTTAAAAAAATGACAACGTTTCTAACACGCAGAACAGGACCCTAGGAAGCAGATTCAGATTTAAAATCTCTGCGAGCGATGCTGGTAAATCTGTCTTTGCCGGTAAAAGGAGGAGAATAATTTCCATCTCGCAGGCTGATCAAATGGTACGGATGCAGTGAGGGGACATACAAAGGGTGTGTGTGTGTGTGTGTGTGTGTGTGTGTGTGTAAGTGTGTGTTTGCAGGTGTGCCCATGCATCTGTCCTAGGAACTCCAGGTTTCTGGAGGGCAGAGGTCACACACAGCCTGTCATGGTCCCTACATACATGTTGTTTCCTAGGAACACGAAAGACACACGTACTGGGAGTGACTACGTTTACCAAGGGTGCTTATTCGGAAAGGAGAGAAGGCTGGGGGTGTGACGTAGCTAGGTTTTGAAGAGCAGAATCTAGGTGAGCCATTTTACTGGGAGTACGTTTGGTGTGCAGGAGGCGGCGGATGGATGTCTCTCTCTCATCGATGTTCCCAGCTCTCTGTCCCTCTCCCTTCCTCTCTGCAAAAACCAATAAAAAATAAAATAAAATAGAAGCGGGAAGGGTAAGGAGTTCTGCTTTAGGGAGAGGAGTAACATCTCAATCCCACTCCGAGCCCCACCACCGGCCCCCTACACGGTGGCTGGCGGTTCTCACGCTGTGACTCCCAGGCCGGGGGCCGCTCGGTGGAGAGAGAGGAGGAGGAGGAGAGAAAGGGGAGCTTCCAGTTCAGGAGGGAAGAGGATGCGTCTGTTTGTTATTTTATTTATTAAATATATTTTATTGATTTTTTTACAGAGAGGAAGAGAGAGGGATAGAGAGTTAGAAACATCGATGAGAGAGAAACATCGATCAGCTGCCTCTTGCACACCCCCTACTGGAGATATGCCCGCAACCAAGGTCCAGGCCCTTGACCGGAATCGAACCCAGGACCTTTCAGTCCCCAAGCCGACGCTCTATCCACTGAGCCACACCGGTTTCGGCTGATGCGTCTGTTTGGGTGAGAATTAAGCTTAATCGCTTGTCTCCCCAATGGGGAACGTCTTATAGGAGGCCCCAACGCAAAGCTCTCTGGCACGGCCCCCTGTCATTTCAGATTTGGGGGGGGGGGGCGGTGACAGAGGAGAAAAACGTCCATCTCTCTGCCATGTATTTCCCTCTCGCCCTGAGAGAGCAGGCCCCGGCCTCTTTCTGCTCATCGTCCCTCATCATCTGGCAAACAGCTTCGCCCCTGACTCCATCCCACGTGGGAGCTGGCGGCTGTTTCTGTTATGACTGAGCTGATGGGCTCATCGCAGCCCAGGAGGCAGGGAGGAGGCTTACCGTGCAAAGCACCCCTGGTCCGGCCGGCGTGGCTCAGGGGGTGAGCGTCCGCCTAGGAACCAGGAGGTCCGGGTTCGATTCCCGGTCAGGGCACAGGCCCGGGTGGCGGGCTCCATCCCCAGGGTGGGGCGTGCAGGAGGCCGCCGATCCACGATTCTCTCTCATCGTGGATGTTTCCATCTCTCTTCCTCTCCCTTCCTCTCTGATGCCAATGGGACATTTAAAAAAAAGAATTTTACTCAATTGACTCTTGTGATCTCATGGATCACAAGAAGTTCAGGTTGTAAAACGTGACGGCCACCTTTCTACGCTCCTGAGTGGGTTTTTGAAATCGTTTAAAATAGCCCAGCCCAGTGGTCGGCAAACCTCGGCTGGAGAGCCACAGGTGGCTCTTTGGCCCTGGAGTGTGGCTCTTCCACAAAACACCACGGCCTGGGAGCATCTATGTTGAAGAAGTGGCGTTAGAAGAAGTTTATGTTTAAAAAATGTGGCTCTCCAAAGACACAATCTTCAATCGTTGTGCTGTTGATACTTGGCTCTGTGGACTCATGAGTTTGCTGACCACTGGGCTAGCTCTAACCATTGTGGCTCAGTGGATAAAGCATCGGCCTGTGGACTGGAGGGTCCCAGGTTCGATTCCGGTCAAGGGCATGGACCTTGGTTGCAGGCACATCCCCAGTAGGGAGTGTGCAGGAGGCAGCTGATCGATGTTTCTCTCTCTCATTGATGTTTTAGCTCTCTATCCCTCTCCCTTCCTCTCTGTAAAAAAAAAAAAAAAAAAAAAAAAAAAATCAATAAACTATATATTTTTAAATAAAATAAAATTCTGACGTTCAGGCTTGGAAGAACGCTGACGGGTGTTTTGGAAACGGAGTCCAGTTCGGGCGGCCCTGCAGTGTCCTCTCCCCGGAGGGGAACTCCGTGCCCTCCGGCCGCCGTCAGCCTGGCCGGGGATCAGTTCCGTCAGGATCGGCGTGTCTTCCCCGCGGGCTCGGCCGTGAGCGATGGCTTCCTGCCGCCTCCCCCGCGCTTCCTCCTCTTTGAAGCCGCCACATGTTCCCCACCGAGAGAGCCCTCCTCGCCGAGACACCCTCGTGTGGGTGCGTTTGACTTCTGAGGTTTTCGATTGATTTTAGAGGGAGAGGGAGAGGGAGAGGGAGAGGGAGAGGGAGAGGGAGAGGCAGAGGGAGAGGGAGAGGGAGAGGGAGAGGGAGAGGGAGAGGGAGAGGCAGAGGGAGAGGGAGAGGGAGAGGGAGAGGGAGAGGGGAGAGGGAGAGGGAGAGGCAGAGGGAGAGGGAGAGGAGAGGGAGAGGCAGAGGGAGAGGGAGAGGCAGAGGGAGAGGGAGAGGGAGAGGGAGAGGGAGAGGGAGAGGGAGAGGGAGAGGGAGAGGGAGAGGCAGAGGGAGAGGGAGAGGGAGAGGGAGAGGGAGAGGGAGAGGCAGAGGCAGAGGCAGAGGCAGAGGCAGAGGCAGAGGGAGAGGGAGAGGGAGAGGGAGAGGGAGAGGGAGAGGGAGAGAGAGAAACATTCATGACGAGAGAGAATCAT